>NC_080647.1:18484848-18787878 GCF_027579445.1 Ammospiza nelsoni | reverse complement strand
GCTCCAGCACCCCAAACTCCTCTCCCATCCCCGGCAGGGAGTGTTCCCTATGGATCACAGCCCCTGGATGAACCAGGGGGCACCTCCAGCTGTGCCCGAGGCTGTGGGGCTGCCCTGCCCTGGGGGGGTGACCTGTCCCTGTCCCTGCCCAGCCATCCTGTCCCATCCTGTCCCTCAGGAGTGCAGGCACAGCCACACCAACTCTTCCCCAATAAATTCTGCAAGTGCCTGAAATCAGCAGCACAGTCCTTAATTGGAAAGGATCTGCTTTCCACGGAAAGCACTTGAACAGCTCTAATTACCCTGCAGGAGATGAAACGCTCACTGTTCTTTCAAAGCTGATGGCAGCTCCTCTTCCCTGCTTTCCACCCTCCTTTGGGATGGCGCAGCTGGGACTTGGAAATGTTAAAAACAAGAGTTCAGCCTGCAGTTTGTGGGCACCTGGGGTAATGGCCCCTTTGAGACTAACAGCACCTTGTGTGCCTTGGGGATGAGCTGGATCCAGCTCTGGGGACTGAAAGAACGCCCTGGTGTCTCTATAGGACACAAAACAACACGAGGGCACACGCTGCTGCTCTCAAGGTGAACAAAAGGGCAGTTTATTTCCTGACTCTAACATTTATAGTTTTCTAATAGTGATAGTGGATTGGAGGGTGACAGTGCCACCTCTCCAATGACACTGGACAAACTAACAGTCTATCAAATTTCTCTCCTTCCATAAAAGAATGCAAAACAATGAGTTATTTACAGAAAGTGTGTGAGAAAGTTCGTTACAAGAATGTAAACATCAGAAGGCTTAGAAAATCTTAAAAAATCAGGGTGACACCCTAGGAACAGTGAATGGAATTGCTTTGATCCCATAAATCCAGCTCTCCTGGGAGCACTGGGTGCCCTGAGACCCCTGAAGTGTTCCTGTAGCCAGGCCCAGCTTCCAGCACTCCTGCTCCCTGTGTTTGGCTTCCTGGCCCTGGGATGGGATGCCCCAAGCCCCACCTCACTCTCCCATGCTGATCCCAGTTCCTTCTGGGTAAGGAACTGTCTCAGCTCCCTTTGGGACAGGAACCCCCAGGTCCCTCTGCTGCCCTCCCTGTCCCTGCAAGGCCTCGGTGGCACTGGAGGACCCTGAAGGGCCCTTCCAGCCTCAGTGGCTCTGTGACTCCTGGCGAAGGGGTGAAACTCTGCGTTCCTCACACAAAGGACATCCACAGATGCCAACCTGTGCCCTCACCAGGGTTATTTCCGTCAGCCCAAACCCACGGGGCATCACTGATGGTCCCAGCTCTGAAGTGATCCTGTCCTGCCCGCGGTGATCCCAGCTCTGTGGGGACCCAGGTGCCACCCAAGGTGGCCCAGCAGCAGCTCCAGGCCCTGCTCCCACCAGCTGAGCCCGCGCTGGAGCTCTCCAGGGATCCCTGCCGTGCTCCCCCTGCCCCTGGTGCCAGCACAGCCTCATTTCCCCAGGCCTGGGCGCTGATGGAGGCCTTGGCCGCTGAGCCGGAGGCTGCGAGCAGCACCCAGGGCAGTCACGCGGAAAAACCTCCTGCTCTGGGATAATTGATGCCTGCTCTGACCTTCACAAGCCTCCAATTAAAATGTATTTAAAGCCTGCAAGAGGTTTGAACCTCCTTCCTTTGAGCCTCCTCGAGCCTGCTGAGAGTTTTGGCCTCCAGGCCCAGCTCCAGGCCAGGTCCCCACTCCATGGGCAAGGGGGGATCTTGTGCTGCTTTTTAATTTTCTTTTTTTTTTTTTTTTAAGGTTGGGATTAAATGTGTGAGATGCTATTTTTTGTTTGGACTTAGATGTTTATTATTAACTTAGATGTTTACTACTTTATTATTTTAAAGTATTTATATTACTTTATTATATTTATTATGTTTATTATTTATTTTATTATTTTATTATTATATTACTTTATTATTTGTATTACTTTATTTATATTATTTTATACATACTGTTTATATTACTTATATATATACTACATTTATATACATATATATACTATAAGTTGTGAGTTTTATAGTACTTTACTACCAAACTAAAAAGATTGAGTTGTATTTTTCTTTCTATAAGGCTTTTTAAGGATAAACTGTCTAATTAAGAAATTACACTACAATTATTTTTATTTTTAACTTAATAGCTAAGTACTTGTGGTTTGTAATGTGGACTTTTTATCTAATTACACAATGCTTCTTAAACTCATGAAGAAGGTGAAGAAGGACTAGCTACTGCTTTAAAACTTCAAATGTGTTATATATATATATAATTATATTATTATATTCTAAAGTATTAAGTTTTCTACTATGTGATATTACACACTTTTATTCAAATTTATAATCTCAATTTTATCATTAAATTTTGGAAGCCTTCTCCACAGCCTCAGGTCAATGCAGTGTTCTCCTGGGGGTCAGTGCCTGGCAGCACAGAAATTTTGAAATTCTCAGCCCCCAGGGTTCCAGCACCAATCTGGTGGCCCTCAGCAGCTGGAGCCCAGCTTTTGGACACCCCCGGGAAGGGGAGCGGGGGGAGAAGGCTTTTCCTTTTCCTTTGGCACGGGTTACCGGGCCCAGCAGGCAGGTCCAGCCCCCAGCACCGCCTCCCGAGAGGGCGCAGACTCGAATTTCCGTGCACCAGCCGAGCCCACAATGCAAACCCTGTCCCTGTTCTGCAGTGATGTCACCTGACACCTGATGGCTGAGAGGGGACAGCAGGAGCTGGAAGGAACCCTACCCACCTTAAACCCTGCCAGACCCACCCCAACCCCTGCCAGACCCACCTCGACCCCTTCCAGACCATCCCCAGCCCCTGCTGGAGCAGCCCCTGGGCCAGTGGCTGTGCCATTTTTAAGTCAGTCATTTAAAGCTGGATTTAGTTCCTCCCTGAGCTCAGACTTGAAGCCCATCCCGTTCCTGGGGCAGGGATGGACATTCCTGTCCTGCTGTCTGCTCCTGGGGGCACCAGGGACAATGGGAATTGCACCTCAGGCTGCATTGGGAGCTCACAGCCTGCACCTGAGGGTCCCAGAGCACCTCCTGCACACAGGGGCTCTCTTTGGAGGGGGAGGTTCTGAAGGAGCCTCTGAAGGCCCCGACCCAGTCTGAGGCCCTGGCACAGGTGCCCAGAGCAGCTGGGGCTGTCCCTGCATCCCTGGCAGTGCCCAAGGCCAGGCTGGACATTGGAGCAGCCTGGGACAGTGGGAGGTGTCCCTGCCATGGCAGGGATGGCAGTGGGTGGGTTCCAAGGTCCCTCCCAACCCAGCTCAGTCTGGGATTCCAGATTTTAGACAATGCTCAGCTGCTCTGAAGGACCAGCTTTTTATTGCTGCCTTTCCCTTTTTCCAGGCAGTGACTGTTTAACACTGATGCTGTTCCATAAACATTGGGGATATTTAAGAAGCACCAGGAGATTTCTGAAGTCAAGCTATAAACAATCAGGAATTCAATAATTGAAACAGTCCAGGCAACCTTCAATCAAACATTAAATCCACCCTTCTGGGATTGTGCAACGCAACAGCTCACGCCTGCCTGGTTCATGAGCCAGAAGCACTCCCAATCCCAGAGTCCCTGAGGCTGGAGAAGAGCTCTGGGGTCACCAAATCCAACCTGTGCCCCATCCCCACCTCCAGGGATGGGCACTCCAGGCCTCCCTGCGCACCCTTTCCATGGGGAAATTCCTGTGGTGTCTATCCTGAAGCTCTGTCCTGATCCCCCTGTGGCTGCAGCAGAGCCTGGGGGCTCTGAGGAGCCTCATGCCAGCACCACATTCCCTTGGGACCTTCCCTCCATCACCTGAGCACAGTGAAGGTCTCTTTTCCCCCAGACTTGGGAAAAAGGGATGGAAACCTGCAGCTGGAGGGGGGAACCCTGCCCAGACCTCACAATGTGTGAAAAGCTGCAAATGCCCAGTTAGAATTTCCTTTCATTCTCTCACAACCACACATCCCACAAAACCATCAGATCCTGCTGAAGCTGGCACAGCCTGGAGCTGCTGAGGGCAGGGAAGGGTGGCACGAATTTCCTGAGCCTTGCCCATGCAGGACCACCCTGGCACAGCTCCCCCCTGCCAGAAATTCCCGGGTCATTTTCACCATCCTGGGTGTGCAGTTTCATTGCTCTAATTACATGGAATTAATTCCTAATTGCTCAGTTAATTTCTGGGTTTGAAAGGAAGGATGTGCAGGACGTTCGCCACACCCACACATCGCTGACCTTGAGCCTTGATGTTCAAAGATGAAAGGAAAAAGGAAGGAAAATGGGTTTTGTTTCAAAGGTGGAGCTTTGTGTTTGTGTCACCGACCCACAGACACAGCAGGACAAAAGCTCCTTGAAGCCACACGACGTCACACAGACACCACAAAGTTTTGCCATAAAACACAACTTTTTTTTGTAAAAGAAAGCTAAAATCTGCCATTTGTGGAAATTGGGACTTCCACTTAAGTCCTGGTACATTTTTTTGGGAAGAAATGTACTGAGTCATTGGCTGGATGAATAAAATAAACTGAGTTTATAATAAAAGTAATAAAATATCCTAAAGAAAACCTCTAGGTCCAGCTGAGGAGGAAGGACATCCCTGCCCAGGTGAGCACAGCTCATCCTCCTCTGTGGGGTCTGTCCTGAGCAGGGCAGGGACGGGGAAATGGGGATGACATTCCCTGGATGAAGCAAGGACAGAGGGAGGTGCTCTGTCCTCCGTGCCAGCTCTGCCACTCCTTCCCAGGGTGCTGATTTCACCGATTCGGGCAGAAACAAAACAAGGCAGAGCAGCAGAGAGGCACAAATCTCTGCCTGCAGCCCCTGTGTCTCCCGGGAGCCCTGGCAGGGGAGGCAGGAGGAGCTGGGGATCCCCAAAGCTCTGCGGAGGCTCTCGGGGTCACAGGATTGAATTCCCCGGAGTTTTCCCGACCCTGCCCACACCCAGACCCGTCCCGGGGCGGAAATCCAGGGGGAAAAGGGCTTTGGGAGCATGTGGAGCCGTGGGCAGCGAGGGAATTTGAGATCAGACAGGTGCAACAAAGCCCCGGGGAGAGCCAAACCTCAGCCCCAGCCGGTCCCTGCAGGAGCCCCACCCATCCCTGCAGAGCCCCGCTTTGATCCGAGACACCCCCGAACAGCTCCAGCTCCACGGGGCAGGAGGGTTTGGGTGTCTGGGTGTCCCTGGCAGGGCAGGGCAGGGCAGCCCTCTGTTCTCCCCCCCTGACCAGCCCCGTTCCCGTTCCCGTCCCCGGTCCCACCTGCGGTTCCCGGCTCGGAGCTGTCCCTGTCCCTGTCCCGGCGGGCCTGGCACGGCTGTGGCACACCTGAGCCCCCACCTGCCGGGAGGGCCGGCCCCGGGAAGCCAAGCCTTGTTTTGAGGAGGAGACTTGGGTGTGTTTGGCCCTGCAGGGGAATCAAACAGGTTTCTCCGTTCGGCGGCACGGGCTCCCCTCCCTGCAGGCTCCGCTCTGCATTCCTGGCATTCCCCAGCCAATGCCACGGTCCCCGGCCCCGTGGGGCCTGGCACAGCCCCGAGCAGCCCCCCAGCTCTCACCCCACGGAATTTCTGCTCGGAGCGAGCTCTGCCCCAGGCAGGGGGAGCGGGACCCCCGATGCTGCTCGGAGCCGCTTGGGAGCAGTGGTGCCCGGGCAGCATCAGGGAGCAGCGGGGCTGTAATTAGCCCTCGACACTGATTGTCTCCTTGGAACTCATTACCAAGGCCCACAGGTGTGATAATCCCACAGGAAATGGCCGGGCATTCCGCTCGTCCTCATTTGATTTCCCTTTCTAATTGCTCCAGTCACCGCACGGTCCCCAGGGCCAGCCGTGGGCACAGCCTGGCACAGCCAGAGCCTGGCACAGCCAGAGCCTGGGACTCCCGTTCTGCACATCCCCAGAGTCTGGCAGTGGAGCTGGGGCTTTGGAGCTGTGCTGAGGAGTCAGGACATCACCCTGGCACTGCCACAGCATGGGAAGAACCAGAGAATCCCACAATGGTTTGGGTGGGAAGGGACCTTAAAGCCCACCCAGTGCCACCCCTGCCATGGCAGGGACACCTCCCACTGTCCCAGGCTGCTCCAGCCCCAATGTCCAGCCTGGCCTTGGGCACTGCCAGGGATCCAGGGTGGGCACCCTGTGCCAGGGCCTGTCCACCCTCACAGGGAACAATTCCCAATTCCCAATATCCCATCCATCCCTGCCCTCTGGCAGTGAGAGCCATTCCCTGTGTCCTGTCCCTCCAGGCCTTGTCCCCAGTCCCTCTCCAGCTCTCCTGGAGCCCCTTGAGGCCCTGGCAGGGCTCTGGGCTCTCCCTGGAGCTTCCTCTGTCCAGGAGAGCACCCTCAGCTCTCCCAGCCCGGCTCCAGGCCTTGGGAGCAGCTCCATGGCCTACTCCAGCCCTGGAGTTGATGAAGCCCCAACCAAGCCCCCACCAGGATCCCCTGTCCCCAGTTCAAGCACAGGTAATGCTAAGCCTGTAGCAGCTGGAAATGAGAGCTCCTGCTGTGGGATGATGGGCAAACATCCCATCCCCATCCCCATCCCCATCCCCATCCCATCCCATCCCATCCCATCCCCATCCCCATCCCCATCCCCATCCCATCCCATCCCATCCCCATCCCCATCCCCTTCCCATCCCATCCCACTCTATCCCATCGGGATGTGCTGGAAAAGGGCCGATGGCCCAGCCCTGGCTCCCAGCAGCACAGTGAGGATGACATCAGGGATTTTCAGGCATTGCGGCGTTCCTGCAGCCCCAGATCTTGCCCTGGGATCTGCTGGGGCTCAGCAGCAGCCGGGCTCAGCTGAGCCGGGCTCGGTGGCTGCGCTGATCCCGGCTCAGATAAGCGGGGCTGCTCCCAGGGCCGCGCCCCGAGCTCCCTCCCGGCGGGGCGGGCTCGGGGTCCGGCTCGGGGAACCGGAATGGTTCAAAGCGGGCTGGAAAACACAGCCCAGACCCTTCCTGGGCAGCATCCCCTGCTCCAGGGCTGCAGCTGACAGAGCAGCTTTATTCTCGGTAGGCCCTGAGTCACGGCAGCGTTTGCTGAAGGTTTGTCCCGGCTCTCCCTGAAACAGCCGTGAGTAACAGCCCAGCCCAGCCCGGCCAGCCCTGCAGGTACACCGGGTCCACAGGCACCACACGGACACCCAGGCTCTGCTTTTCCCGGTGGGAACACACCGTTCCATGCCGAGTGTTCAAAAACCAGGCAAAAATAAAAGGTATTTGTGATGAGCACGTCAGCATCAAACACTGAGAGGATGAGGAGCTCCCGGAGCAGCACCCAGGGGTCACTGCTGGCTCAGGAGATGCATCCCCACAGTGTGGGCAGCAGCAAAGAGATTTGGGTTCTGCCCCTCAGTGAGACCCCAGCCCTGGGCCACCACAGGAGGGACCTGGAGCTGCTCAGAGAGCCCAGAGGAAGCTCCAGGATGGGCAGAGGATGGAGCAGCTCAGCTGGGAGGAAAGGCTGGGAGAGCTGGGATTGTTCACCTGGAGAAGAGAAGCTTTGGGGTGAGCTCAGTGTGGCCTTGCAGGGCCTGAAGGAGCTGACAGCTTCTGCCACAGGCTCAGGGATGGGCTCTGGATTTCTGCTAGGGAGCTGCTCACAGTGGGATTCATCACTGCCAAATTCAGGATGCTCCAGGGAAGACACCAGTCTGGTCTCCCTGGCAGGAGCAGCCCCACCTGGAGCAGCACAGGAGCCCTGCACACCTCTGGAGGAAACCTGAGCGTGCTGAAGTCAGCAACACAAAAAGTCCTTTGTACTCACCCGACCTGAGCAGAATCCAAGAGGGGAATTTTTCCATTTTCCCACCGAATCTGATTAAAACAAAGAGGATCTGGCTTGAACCCCCACCCTGCAGGCCTGGCTCCCTCCTCAGCCATGAGCCAGGGCTCAGGTAAAGCTGTGCCTGAGCCCAGAGCAAGAGCAAGGTCCTGAATCCCCTCCAGCTTCTCCAGGGACACACACACACTCCTGCAGCATGGGAGAGCAAGAAAACAGAGTCTTTCCCCCAGTTTCGGTTAAAAACATTCTTGTTACCAAGTAAATTTCAGCCTGGAATATCTGACTTCACCAGGAAATGGATTTTCATGGGATCTGCTCTCCCAGGAAAGCACAAAGACCTTTTCTCATGAGGATGCCCCACAGCTGGCACTGATTGATCCTTGTTCTGCCACTTCCAGGGCAGCTGGGTGCCAAGAGCTGTAACCCCACAGCTCATTCCTGCAGAAACAGGGGTGTCTGCAGGGAACCTGCTCCACCCTGGAAATGCAGGCAGCTAATTCCATGGCAAGGGGGTTTTACCAAATCATTCCTATGGCAAAGGTGATTCCTGCCCAGAGAGCCTCACAGCCCAGCCTGTGTTTGAACAGCTACAGCAACATCCTGTAACATTTTCTGGTATGTATTTTCTGGTGGTGAGGAATCCACCAAGCCCACTCCAGAGCCCAGAGCTGCCCTGGAACATTTCCTGCACTCTGTGCAGCCCCTCCCTGATGCTGAGGGGGAGGGCAGGGCAGGATCCCTGCAGTGCCCAGGGCTTTGCAGAGGTGCCACCAGCCCCAAGCCCAGCCGTGATGAGTCGCAGGGTGTAAAACCACTACACCCATTTGTTACAAGGGAATCCAACTGGTTTTTCATGAGGTGTCACTGCAGAGCTCTGCCAGAACGCCAGGCCTCACCTTCCTAATAGCAGGTGGCAGCAGGGCATTGTGTGTCCCAAGGATTCCCTGCAGGAATACAGCAACCTGCCCGTGCTCAGGGACACACCTGCACCCTCCTGGGGCTCAGGAGTGCCAGCACAACACAAAGTGGTGCTGTCAGCAGAGCTGGGGCACGGCAGAGGCAGCGCTGCGGCGGGGACACCGCGGTGCCACCACAACACCCAAAGCCGCTGTGGCGCAAGCAGGAGATGCTGATTTATCCTCAGCAGCTCGGCCAGCTCCCTGCAAACAAGGCTCTGAGGCAAACAAGCTGCTCTTCCCCCTGCCCTGACAGGGCAGGGTTGCACCACTCTCCCCTGTGGGCCTGGCACCGGCCCGGGGCTTGCACAAGCACAGCGAAACTGGGAGAGAATTCTCCCGGGAAGCAGAGCCAGCCCAGCCTGCCCCGGCTGGGGCTGTGGGAATGTCCTGTGCTCCCTGCCACCAGCACATGGGGGTAACTGGGTGTACTGGGACAGAAAACACCCCTTCCACAGCTCCCCAAAACGCTGAGCTGGAGCCCTGCAGCGAGGCCTGGATCCTGTGTCTGGGATCCCCCAGTGCTTGCAGGGTGCACGTGGCACACTGCTCCCAAACCTCACTGAATCATGGAATGCTGTGGCTTGGAAGGGAGCTCAAAGCCCCTCCTGTTCCACCCCATGGGCAGGGACACCTTCCACTGTCCCAGCTTGCTCCCAGCCCGGCCCTGGACACCTCCTGCACATCCCTGCAGTGCCCCCTGAGCCTTTTTGCTCCCTGGACATGCAGGGTCGTTTCTGACCTGCTTTCATCCATTTTTCCTCTTACCTATTTCTGGTAATTACACCCAAGCCACCCTTTTTCCTCTCTGGAGGTGTGTCTGGACCAAGGCTTCCCCCACGTTCCAAAGGCAGCACTGAAAGGAATTCCTTGGTCAATCCTCCTGAGCAAGTTCCCTTTGCAATCCTTGTAAGAGGAGAATGGAGGTTTTGGTCACCTTAACCCCACCTAGAAAAGCACTTGTAATCCCTCTCCCTTCCCTCCCTCTCCCTTCTCCAGGATAAGCAACAGAAGATCTCTCCTTATCTCTCCCAGAGCCAAAACCAATCTCAGGTCAGCAAAATGAGGAGCTGCAGCAGAAAAAACCAGGGAAGCAGAGAGAGGGAGATAAGGAGTTTGGTGAGAGTGTTCCAGGGAACTCTTTGAAGTCGTGGGGAGCTCCTGTTGAGTGTTCTGACAGGGACGGACTGCACCTGCATTTGATCCTGCATGTTTGGAAGGAAAGTTTGATAATGGCAATTTTGCTTCACAGCCTCTGCTTGCTGACACACATAATACAGACTGGAAGCCATAACAATCCCACAATGGTTTGGGTTGGAGGGACCTCAAAGCCCATCCAGTGCCACCCCTGCCATGGCAGGGACACATCCCACTGTCCCAGGGTGTCCCAGTGTCCAGCCTGGCCTTGGGCACTGCCAGGGATCCAGGGACAGCCACAGCTGCTCTGGGCACCTGTGCCAGGGCCTGCCCACCCTGCCAGGGAACAATTCCTAATTCCCAATATCCCATCCAACCCTCCCCTGTGTCCTGTCCCTTCCCCCATTGTAAATTTTCTCTCTCCATGTTTCCAGTTGGCTCCTTCAGGCCCTGCAAGGCCACACTGAGGTCACCCCAAAGCTTCTCCTGTCCAGGCTGCTCCATCCCAATTCCCTCAGCCTTTCCTCCCAGCACAGCTGCTCCATCCCCCTGAGCATCCTGGTGCCTCCTCTGGACTCTCTCCAGCAGCTCCACACCCTCCCAGTGCTGAAGAGGTGGCACAAAAACACATCCAGGCAGGGCACAACAGCAGGATCTCATCACTGCCCCAAAAATCCAGGACAGCATTTATGCCTGTTAGAGTTGGAAAACAAGAGGAGGAGCTGGAGCAAGGCTGGAAGAGGCTGTGGATGGAGCAAAGCTCTGCTGTGTTGTGGCCAGGGATGGAGGCACAGCCAGGATCCAGCACTCCCTGCTTGCCTGGGCTTGGGAAACAGCAGTGCTCAGAGCCAGAGGAACCTGGCAGCTCCCTGACTGCACTGGGAGAGCTGCCAGCCCAGCTGTGCACAGCCCTGGGTGCCACCTGAGTGCTGCCCTCAACCCAGGTGTGCACAGCCTTCCCTAGGTGCCACCTTGTCACTGTCCCCAGCCCAGGTGTACACTGCCTGCCCTGGGTGCCACCTGAGCACTGCCCCTCAACCCAGGTGTGCACAGCCTGCCCTGGGTGCCACTTTGTCACTGTCCCCAGCCAGGTGTGCACAGCCCTTGGTGCCACCTTGTCACTGTCCCCAGCCCAGGTGTGCACAGCCCTGCCCTGGGTGCCACCTGAGCACTGCCCCTCAACCCACGTGTGCAAAGCCTGCCCTGGGTGCTGCTCCCCAGTCAGGTGTGCACAGCCCTGCCCTGAGTGCCACCTTGTCACTGTCCCCAGCCAGATGTGCACAGCCCTCAGTGCCACCTTGTCACTGTCCCCAGCCAGATGTGCACAGCCCTGCCCTGGGTGCCACCTTGTCACTGTCCCCAGCCAGATGTGCACAGCCCTCAGTGCCACCTTGTCACTGTCCCCAGCCAGATGTGCACAGCCCTCAGTGCCACCTTGTCACTGTCCCCAGCCAGATGTGCACAGCCCTGCCCTGGGTGCCACCTTGTCACTGTCCCCAGCCCAGGTGTGCACAGCCCTCCCCTCAGTGCCACCTTGTCACTGTCCCCAGCCAGGTGTGCACAGCCCTGCCCTGGGTGCTGCTCCCCAGCCCAGCAAAGCTCTGGGTCCCTCCCTGGGATAGGGAACCCCTCTCTGAACCCCTCTCTGGTCCAGCTGAGCTTCCAGGGCCTTCAGCACCCCTGCCAGGACAGGGAGAGCAGTGACCCTGCCCTGCCTGGTGTCCAGGCACAGCCACGGCATTTTTTGGGGTGGATTGGAGCTGCCGGGCTGGGAAATGCCACCTAGAGGCTGAAGGTGATGTGTGGGCAATGAATTTGTAGAGAATTTTTAAAGTTTGATAGAAAGTTTCTGATTGTAATAGCGTGAATTTTAACATCTGTATTGTCTAACTCTTCACATGAGACTGAAAATGGAATAGAAGTTTTAAAAACGCCTCTCAGCTGCCCCATCTCTAACTCAGAAAAGGGCATAATCTGACAGGGATGTAGTGTCTTACCTCTGGTTTGGCTCTGGGAAATCCTGGATCCTCCCCCTTCCACCAGACCCCATTCCCTGCCCCGGGGCTGGGCAGTGCCCAGCAGGGTGAGGGCAGCTGGCCCAAGCACCTGGACAGGGATTGCTGCAAGGCCAAGGTTGGTAAAACCAGCTGTTAACCAGCAAATCAAAATTCCCAGGAAAAAAAGCCCAATGTGGGGTTTTTCCCCCCCAGAAAACAGCCAGAAGTTCAAATAAAACCCATTTAATCAGATATTTAATCAGACTATAGCAGCACATTGAGGTTGAGGAGATTGTGGCTGCCCCTGGATCCCTGGAAGTGTCCAGGCCAGGCTGGATGGGGCTTGGAGAAGCCTGGGACAGTGCAAGGTGTCCCTGGGGGAGGAATGGGATGAGCTTTAAGGTCCTTCCCAACCCAAACCATCCTGGGATTCCATAACTCTGTGACTGAGGCATTTCCCATCCTTCTGAAATTTGAAACACCAGAACTGCCAGGGATCCAGGAATTTGCACAGGGCAAAACTCCAGCTCAAACCTAAACCCCTCATTTAAAACCAAACCAGAACTGAAGTGCTTAGAAAGATTAGAGGGCAAAGAATATTTAACATACAAGTCAGAGGAAATAGCTTGGGGACTGTTGCTTTGTGTCCATTTCCTTGTGGAAAAGAGGTTTTTTTCATGGACTAAGTGGTCAGAGCACCAAAAATCCCTGTGAGCAGCACTAGCAGGGCAGGGAGGAGCAGCTTGGGGCTGCAGATCTTCCCAGCACTGCAGATGTGGGGACAGTGCTGGGGCTGCTCAAAGGCAGCTCCCAAAGATCCCTGCCCCAAAAGGGAATCATTTACAACCTGTTTGTGCTGAGAGTGGGATCTGCCCTCTCAGAGATGGGACACAAAGCTGCAGTGTCAGCTCTGTGTGATTTACTTGGGTTCTTTTGGAACAGAAATAAATCCTGCATGGACAAAGGAATGAAGCCACAAGTGAACACACTCCTTGTGGGTTCCTTCTGCTGCCTCAGGGAGAAGCCAAACTACCCCCTGATCATGGAGGGAAAACCAGAAGAGCTGCAATGATTTAGGAGATGGTGGCAGAAGACTTTTCTGGCACTGGGCTCTCTTGTGGAGAGCAAAGCCAAAGTGCAGAGGGGAGCCAGCCCCAGGAAGTGTTTGTGCCCCAGCTCTGGGAAGGGGTGGCTGCTGTCACCAGAGCAACAAAACACGGGACAAGGGTGGAGGGAAGGGAGCAGGAATGCTGGTGTGCCTGCTCAGGGTTGAAGAGGGTACGGCAGGGTGTTTATTCACAGCCCAGAGAGTTCAGCAGCAGTTTCCAAACACGAAGTCACATCCAAGAAACAAACTGTCAGCACAGCTCCCACATGGAATGACGAGGAGGAGGAGGAGGAGCAGAGACTCCAGAAAACTCCCCTTTCCTGGGAACTGCTGCCCTGTGCTCCATGTTGAGCTGTCAGAAATGATGGCACACAGGCTGGAGAGGCTCCAGGCAGGGAGTCAGGCCCTGGCCCGGCGCAGGCTGGGGTAGCTCTGCACAGTCCTGGCGATGGCCTCGTCCAGGCTGACCACGGGGCTGTAGCCCATGGCCCTCTTGGCCCTCTCACAGCTGTAGTAGTGGAAGGTGCCAGCCAGGGCCACCCTCATGGGAGTGAAGGTGGCCTTGATGGTCACCAGGGGCCTGAGCAGGGCCAGCAGCAGGGCCAGCAGCAGGGCCAGGTAATAGGCCAGCCAGTAGGGAATGTGGTACTTGGGAGGGTCGTAGTCCAGGCCGGTCAGGATGCGGGACATGAAGGTCCAGAAGGGAATTGGTTCATCGTTGGTGATGTGAAAGGCCTGGAAGAGAGGAGAGGAGAAGCCAGGGGTTAAAATCGTGGTGGATTGTCACAGACATCTTTTCATTAAAATCCTTTTGTTAGGCTTTTTCCTGCTGAAGCTGAGAAGTTTCAGCAGCAAAGTGTAAACAATGGCTATCTGCTGCTGTGGAATGCAACAGGTGGATCCGTGATTGGTCTCGGGTGGATGTTTGCATTTACTGACCACTCACAGCAGAGCTGGGCCTCACTCTGTGCTGAGACACAGACCTTTGTTATTCATTCCTTTTCTATTCTTAGCTTAGCTAGCCTTCTGAGAACTTTCCCTTCTATTTCTTTGTAGTATAGTCACAATGTAATACATATATATCATAAAATAATAAATCAGCCTTCTGAACATGAGGTCAACATTCTCGTCTCTCTCTCACCCTGAAGACCCTTGTGACCACTGTCACAGTGGATTTCCCAGGTTTGGCTCTGTGCTGGCCCCTCTCCTGCTCATGTGAGGACATCACACCCCTGACCTGGGCCAGAGCACACACCATCCTCACAAACTGCTTTGCACTGCCCACCTCTGAGTGAAGAGGGGGGAATCCCTGCTCTTCCAAGGAAACCAGCTACTTCTAGCACCCCAGAGGCCAGGATTCCTCATAAATGTCATCCAAACCGGCTGCCACAGCACAGAGCAGACAACTTAAAACACCCCAGTGTGCCCAGAGCACAGGACCTGGAAAAGCTCCTCCTGTTCTGAATTGTGTCCCAAAAGCTGCTGTGTTTCCATGTGTGCCTCCTGGCTGCCCCCAGTTCTGCCTGGATTGCCCTTCCCAAGGAGTTTTAGAGCAGCAAATTCCAGGATATCCATCCAGCTCAGCCCATCTGGCTGCACTCAATGCTCCCCACAGATGGAAAACCTGGAGCTGCTGGCCTGCAGGATGATGTGCAGGGCCCTGAGGAATCAGCATGGATTCCACAGCAGAGGCTGGGGATCCCTTCCCTCCCCTCCCTTCTCACCTTCCCACACAGGGGGGAGCCTTTGTGCAGCTTTTCTGCAGCCAGGATGTGCCCATGCACCACATTCTCCACGTAGGTAAAATCCACCAGGTTCTTTCCATCCCTGCACACAGAAAAGGAATTTAGCCCCAAGGCAAGCTGGGCTGAGAATCTGCTTGAGGCAAAAAGGACTTCCAGCAGGATAAATTCATCCCAAGCTTCCTCTTCTCTTCTCTCTGGTGCTGCAATTTCAGGCCATACTTTTAGTGTTTCATATTTAATAAGGATTTTAATTGCCAGAACCTCAAAGACCACAAGTGGTATAAATTAACAGCAAGTAATCTGAGCTGTCTCATATTAATGGCACTGCTCTTTAACAGCTCAATCCATACCAGCTTTTCTCATGGATATTCCTCTGGCATTATGGACACTCACCATGGCAGGGAGTGAGCCCCTGCCATAGGATTTTTAAGGAAAAAAAATGGAAAGTGAAAAATAACAGAAACAACACAACTGATTTCCTTTTGTTTCTTTCCAAAAGGGCTTTGTAAATCCAGCAGTGACTTTGTCCCCGCTCTGAAATGCCTGGGCCTTGCTCACCCAATGATGAACTTCATTTTGCCACTCTGAGCTGCCTGGATGAGGATGGGAACCAGCTGAGGGTCCCTGGGACCAAAGATTCCATGGGGACGGATTGCAGTGGTGAGGAAATTGTTGTCTGGATCGTTTGCACTGAGCACCTCCTGCAGGGAAAGAGGAGAAGGAAATCAAGAAGGAAAACAGAGCTCAGCAAGGCATCCCACTGTGGGGCCTTAACTTCTTTTCTGCCAGGGTTGGGATTAAACTGGGAGATGGTATTTTTTGTTGGGACTCAGATGCTTATTTATGTTACAATCTCAAAAAGCCTGAGTTCTACAGCATTTCTCTCTAACAAACTAAAAATGGAGCCCCAGCCCTCTCTCTACAAGGCCTTTTAAGGATAAACTGTCCAGTTAAGAAATGACACCTCAATTATTGTTGTTTTTAACCCAATAACCAACCACCTGTGGCCTGCAATGGGGACTTTTTTATCCAATTACACAAAACCACCCAAACCCATGGAAAAGAAGGTGGAGAAGAAGGTGGAGAAGAAAGAAGGTGGAAAAGAAAGGAAAGAAGGTGGAAAAGAAAGGAAAGAAGGTGGAAAAGAAGGTGGAAAAGAAGGTGGAAAAGAAGGACCAGCCTCTGCCCTGAAACCTCCATCTTGCCTTATACATATTACTATATTCTAAACCCTTAAACCCTAAGTTTCCCACCCTGTGATGTCACACACTTCTATCCAGACTCCACACCCACAATCCCAGCTCTGTCATTCTGTTCTAGAAGCTTCTCCACGGCCTCAGGTCAATGCAGTGTTCTCCTGGCAGCACAGAAAGTCTGAAAATCTCAGCACCCAGGGTCCCAACATCCCACTATCATCACTGAAGGGGCTGGGGGCTCCCCATCTCCCTGGGAAGAACCAAGGGAAGAATTATTATCCTCTCCTGTCTTTCCAAGTGATCCTTCCTTTGTTCTCATCTCTTTTTCCAGTTCTCCTTGATAAGAAAACCAGACACAAAGCAGTTTTTATGGTTGAGCACTTAATGAATTGACAAGGGAAGGGAACACCCCAGAAGCCAGAGGAGCTCTCCAAGCTCCTGCACTCCATGAACCCTGTGCAGGAGCTGGAGCAGAGGACACTCAGGAATTCCATTTCTGTCCCTCCCAGCAGCTGTACCACCCCAGCCCTCCTGGATCTGCCTCAGGAGGGGGTGATCCCATCTCCCTGGAGCTCCAGCAGCACATTCAGCAGCTCTGGAGCAGATTTCACTCCCTTGGGAGTTCCTAAACCACGTGTTTTCATTTCCAGCAGCTGCTGGGATTTCTATGGAGGAGGCACAAACAAAATCCTTTGAGTTTCCCCCAAAACAAAGCCACAATCAGCAGCACTGGGGCTGCCCCTGATTGCTGCTCCTCAGCTTCCCCTTTATCAGTTACTGCAAAGTGCTGGGGAGGGAACAGATGTTTGCACAATTTAAATTAATGAAGCTCCAGTGGAGGAAATTCCTTCCAGCCTCTCACACTGTCAGCATCAGCATGGAAGGGACTCTCAATTCTTGTGGCACAAAAAGCACAGATTCTTCCCCAGCTGAGTGCAAGCCATGGGAAAAGGATCCAGGAAAGGTCTGCTGCCTTGGATTGAAAACATTGTTACCCCAGATTTAAACCACAGATGCTGCAGCAGAAAGAGCATGAGAAGAGCAGATATTGGTGCTGTGCAAGTGTCCAAAGCAGTGAACCCTCAGATGTTTTTTAACATGAATATTTTCAGTAATGGCCTGTGCCCCTCAGCTCAGGCCATGTTCCCACCTCCTCTCCTCCTCACTCAGTGCCTTTTTCACATTCCCAACTCCAAATTCAGGATAAAAATCAGGAAAAGCAGCAGAGAGGACAAAAACATCCCCTGAGTGCTGTGAAACCAAAGCTGTGGCAGAGAACTGGGATTATCCTGTGGCTCCTCCATGGCAGTGACACCTCTGGAACCTCCTCTGCAGTGTCACACAGCATTTCATTCAACCTCTGTGGTAATCCATGGCACAGCTTGATTTTATTCTCTTTTTATTAATTGAATACATCCCAAAATAACAATTTAACCATTGGCAAATACCTTCTCCTGCAGGATCTTGGTCTCTGTGTAGTAATCAATAGGTTTTTGTGCATAGGGCAGATCTTCTGAGCCATTTTTTATGTCTGTGCCCTCAAAAACCACACTGGCACTGCTGGTTAACACCAATTTCTGCAAGAGATAGGGGAGAAAAAGAGTTGCTTAAAGCCTAAAATAAAAAGGTCATTATTTACAAAGGCTGAGTAAAGATAATAATGGTAATAATTATAATAATGGTAATAATGATAATATTTAACCAACTGATCCTACAGAAAATAACCTGAGTCTAACAGAAGATGAATAGAAACTGCAGGTAAGAGAATTCCTCCCTTTTTAATTCATTCTGTCCCATCATTTAATGCTACCCAAAGGAGATTAAAACATTCCAACAAACCCCCAAGGCAGTCAGTGCAGGGGAAACATCTCCAGGAAAATCAGAGGCTTGGAACACTTAACATACCCCCAGTGTTTTACACAAAGATTTGCCCATCTTGGCAGTAACAGATCACAGTGGATTTAACAAAAAAAAAAAAAAAAAAAAAAAGAAACCTTGGATGTTTTTGTTTGGTGACTTAAATGAAATAAATAATAGAAATATAATTAATAAATTTAAAATAAATTAAATAAATTAATTTAAATGATATCATGGGATATTAAAGTAATTTAGGGAGAAAATTCAGTCTCCAATTCCAGGCTGGCTTCCTCAGGCTCTTCCTTTTGTGGGCAATTGACTTTCTAAACCAAAAGGCACTGAGATTATGGCACAAGTGAGCTCCTCCTCATTCCATGGTGAGGAATTCAGGGAGGGAGTTGATGCCATGAATATCCCCACTGCTGGAAAAGCCATCTCTGGGCTGTGCCCTTATAAAAGCAGGAAAGAAGCCACTTGTGAGGTGTTGTTCTCCCAGGGTGACTCTCCCAGGACAGATTTTAATGGAAGCTTTTCCATTCCAATCACAATGTGGTTTTCTGTGGCAATCAGGGATGGAGTTTACACCAAGCTGGAGACCCAGAGTCTTTTCCACTGGTTTTCATGGGCCAAGTGGGAATTCATTATCACAGAGCCCTTTGTGCCCTCTCAGACAAGGCTGACCCTGGCCCGTGCTGCCAATGTCACAAAGTCCATCAGCCCCTCCTGCTCTCATGCCTTTTCCAGCTTTACCTGCACTCCAGCTTCTTTGCAGGCTTCAATGACTGCCTTGGTTCCCATAAAATTCACCTTGTAGAACAGCTCCCTGTTGTCACTGGAAGGGGCTGGTGAGGCACAGTGGAACACCACAGACACCCCTTGCAGGGCAGGCAGCAGAGCCTGCAGGAAACACGGGGGAGAAGGGAATGGAGCAACAGCCATCAGGAGAAAACAACAGCAGGGAAATAAACCAGCTTTTTTTCATGGAAACAGCTGCATTTCAAACCATGTTCCTCCATAAAGGTGGGCAGCTGGATGGGATTGGCATCCAGGATCTCCACAATGTCCAGCATACACCACATCCTCTCTTCTTCCCAGAGAAATCCTGGCAGCTTCCCCAGAGCTGGAGGCTGGCCAGGCTGCACTGCCTGCAATCCCCAGGTGCAGGCACAAGGCTCAGGACTCCCTGGAGTTGGGTCCCTGAGGAAGCAGCAGGTTTAAAGCTCCCCATGGCACTGGCTGAGTGCAGGTGACTGTCCCAAAGTCACCTCCCACATGGCTCACACAGATCATGGCCAAGGCTCCCTCTCATCCTGCCCTGACTGTTGGGAATATGAGCTGTGCCATTCTCATGGAGCTGGGAGAGCCTCCTGCAATTAGCCCAGGGGCTCTAATTACCCTGTAAATCTCAGCTAACAGTAATGTCATGTAAAATCTCAGCTAACAGTGATGCAAAGCACCAGGCACAAAGCAGTCCTGTGTCACAGACACGTTTTCTGAAAAATCCTTTCCTTAGGATTTTTCCTCCTGAGAAGCTGGGAGGCCTCAGGAACAAAATGTAAACAATGATTATCTGCTGCTGTGGAATGCAACAGGTGCATCTGGGATTGGTCTCATGTGGTTGTTTCTAATTAATGGCCAATCACAGTCAGCTGGCTCAGACTGTCCCAGACACAGGCCTTTGTTACCAGTCTTTCCTTCTGATGAAATCCTTTCTTCTGTTCTTTTAGTATAGTTTTAATATAATATATATCATAACATAATAAATCAGCCTTCTGAAACATGGAGTCAGATCCTCATCTCTTCCCTCATCCTCAGACCCCTGTGAGCACTGTCACAGTCCTGCCCTTTCCAGCTCTCAGCAGAATCCAGACATCAGACACCAGATGTGTTTCCTTCAGAGGCTTCCAAGGAAAAGTGCAAGGCCTGCATGTGCCCCTGTTCCTTGCTCACCTCCTTGTCACACAGGTCTCCCAGGAAGAAGGTCACCTGCTCACTCTGGAAGCTCTGCTGGATGTCGAAGACGTTGACTCTGTAGCCCTTGGCCAGCAGCTGCTCCACCATGTGCTGCCCCAGGAACCCCGAGCCCCCGATCACGGTGCAGCTCCTGCCAGCCTGCAGGGACAGGGACAGGGACAGGGACAGGGACAGGTCAGGACAGGGAGAGCCTCCCTGACACACAGAGCAACCAGCCTGAGCTTCCCTGGGGCTCAGTGAGCAGCAATTCTGCTCAGCAGCTCCACCAGAGGAATCTGAACTCGGACATCAAAGCTCTGTGCTGTGCCAGGGAGTTGTAAGTGCAGACACTCTGGTTTTGGGGTTCTGGAAGGACTCTGCCTCCTGCTCACAACCAGGAGGCTCAGGGAGGAGAGAAGGAAAAGAAGATTGGTCCCCATGAACTGTGCTTGGATAGCAAAACAAACAGAATGTGAAGGGAGCCTGCAAGACAGAGAGAGATGGTTTACAAGAGCATGGAGAGGCAGGACACAGGGAATGGCTCCCACTGCCAGGGGGCAGGGATGGGTGGGATATTGGGAATTGGGAAGGAATTGTTCCCTGGGAGGTGGGGAGGGCCTGGCACAGTGCTCAGAGCAGCTGTGGTTACCCCTGGATCCCTGGCAGTGCCCAAGGCCAGGCTGGACATTGGGGCTTGGATCACCCTGGGACAGTGGGAGGTGTCCCTGCCAGGGCAGGGGTGGCACTGGAGGACTTTTATGTCCCTCCCACCCCAGAGCAGCCTGGGAGTCTGGGCTGATTCTGTGATTTGCCTCAGCCTCCTGCCACAGCTACCTCAGAGCATAAAACCATCACCATGATCAGACCCTGTGACCCTCAGGGCCAAGAAAGCAGCTAGGTAAAAGCAGGGGCTGTCCTTTTGGGCCATCAGTCCTCTCTTTCTCTTTCTTTAAGCTTTGTAAATCAGTGATTGGAGTCACTAATTAACAGAGTTCAGTCTGGCCACTCGTCTGACTGGACTGAGCCCAAGGACCTCACTGGCAGCACAGAACATCCAGGCCCTGAGTCCCAGGGAGCTGTTACACAAAGAATGCTCTGTGCTGCCTGGAGAGAGTTTTACTCCTGGTTGTAGCACAACCCCCACCTCTGCAGAGAGCTCTGAGGGAGCCACACAAAGACAGGGATTGTTCACAACTCTTGAAAGGCCACATCCTCAAAGGATCTGCTGCCAAGTGTTGGGTGATCCACAAGAGAAATGTGAGGAGCTCCCTGAGTTACATCAAAGCTGCTGCAGGTATTTGGGATGGGCCTTGCAGAGGAGAGACTGGTCAGGGTCTGGAGCTCCTGTGAGGGGCAGCTGGGAAGGGGCTGAGGCTGGAGAGGAGCTGGGAAGGGGCTGAGCCTGGAGCAAAGGAGGCTCAGGGGGCCCTTGTGGCTCTGCACAGCTCCTGACAGGAGGGCACAGCCGGGGGGTCGGGCTGTGCTCCAGGGAACAGGGACAGGAGAGGGAACAGCCCCAGGCTGGGCCAGGGGAGCTCAGGGGGCATTGGGGACATTCCTGCACTGAAAGAGGGGCCAAGCCTTGGCACAGCTGCCCAGGGAGGTCTGGAGTCCCCAGCCCTGGAAGTGTTCAGCCAACAAACAGATGTGGTTTGGAGAAGATGAGGGGATTCAGTCAGAGGGGGGATGGCTGCTGAGGGGACTGACAGAAACTGTTTCAGCCTGTCCTCAAAGGCAGCCACTCCCTTCACGGACATTTCCCTTCTCCCTGCACCCCTTCCCATGAGGTCCCTTCCACCCTACACTGTTTTGGCATTCCCTGATGGCTGTGCACTCTCCAGGAGCCAAGAGCACCCGAACTGCTCTGAGATGTGCCTGAAGTGAAGTTTTACTGCAGCAGAATGCTGCCCTCTGCCTCTGAGCCCCACGGCACTGCAGAGGCTGCAAAGGAATCCCAGGATCCCAGACTGGTTTGGCTCGGGAGGGATTTTAGAGCTCATTTTATTCCACCTTCCACAGGGACACTTCCACTACCCCAGGGTGCTCCAAGCCCCATCCAACCTGGCCTTGGACACTTCCAGGGATCCAGGGACAGCCACAATTATATATAATTTTATTATAAACTCTCTATAATTTGATATTGCACAGCATAATATTTATGGCAAGCCAAGCTACGTGTCTATATTGATTTTAAGGTATGAATTCAACCTACCCAAATTAAACCTTGGAAAATCATGTTTTCTCCCCAGAATTATCATTAATGCAGGATCAGCCTCATGTCTTCCCTAGTGATGTGCAGAATATTTATGAATTTGTTTCTGCAAGACAAAACTTCCCCAAGCACCATTTGAGGCCCCAACTCACCGATCTGAGGCGTGTGGCCATGGCTTGGGTGAGGCACTGTCCACCAGAATCCTTGAAAAAAGGGAGCATATTTTTTATTCCCAATAAAATAACACATCTCTAGTTACAGAAATCAAGCTTTGGAACCATTATGCTGAAGAAGGATGAAGAGAGGGAGTTAATGCTCCCTGCTCTTCCAAACTAAATCAGCAACTAAAGGTGCTGGCCTGGCTCTTTGGTGCTGATTTTTCGGAAACCCCATTTGAAATTCCAAAAAAGAGGCGGGATCAGTGCCTGTCCAGCTGGAGCACTGAGCTGGTTTAAAGCAGGGGCACAGGGTGACCCCCCTCTTCCCTCTTCCACACCCTGTCTCTCAGCACCCATCCCTCTCCAGAATGCACTTTACGAACTGCAGCAGCTCCAGTTCCCCCTCAGCTCCCATCCCAGAGCCCCCCATCCTCCTCCTACCCTCGGCCTTGAGGGCCACACCACAGCCCCCAGCACCTGCTCCGCTGCACCCGGCACGTTAACACAGCTCCCAGCTCGTTTCCCACAGCCCCTAGGGCCCTTCCTCCGGCCCCCAGGTCCCTCCTCACGGATCCAGGCCCTGTCCCGCAGCCCCAGCCCGTTCCCCGCACCTCTCCCGGCTGCCGGACCCTCCCGGACCCCGCTCGCCGCCACCGCCCTCAGGGAGCCCTGGCCACGCCCCCTGCCTGCCCTCCACCAATCAGCGCAGCGCTTCCGCCCAGACCACGCCCCATTAGCCCTGGTCCCGCCTCTTTCCCTGGGGCGAGCATCGCGCCAGCCCGCTCCCGCTCGCTGATTGGTCTAACCCTCTTTCACTCCGGCCAATCGCGTTGAAGGAAGGAGGAGATTCTCCCACGAGCTCATTCACCTTTGGCTCCGCCGTCACGCCAGCCAATAGGAGCGCGTGTTGCCATAGCAGCAGCGTGGGGGCGACAGCCAATGGAAGGGCGCGATATTGAGGCTGCCGGGCGTGAAGCCGGCGGGATGGTGAGGGCGGGGAGCGGCCGTGAGGGCCTCAGCAGCGGTCCGGGGGCGGCGAAGGCGCTGAAGGGGCTGGGAGGGCACTGAGTGGGGCTGAGGAGACTCAGAAGCTGGGAGAGGACTCCAGAACTGTGACGGGTGCTCAGGGGCTGTGATGGTGCTCAGGGGTTGTGAGGGGGCTCAGGGTTTGTGAAGGGGGCTCGGCACCTGTGGTTGGGGCTCAGGGGCAGTGGGGGGGCTCAAGGGCAGGGAGGTGGCTCAGGGGCAGTGAGGAGGTTCAGGGACTGTGGTGGGGGCTCAGTTGCAGTGGGAGGGCTCAAGGGCAGGGAGGGGGCTCAGGGGCAGTGATGAGGGCTCAGAAGCTGTGGTTGGGGCTCAGGGGCTGTGGGGGGGCTCAGGGTTTTTGAAAGGGGCTCCAGGGCTGTGATGGGGGCTCTGGGGCAGTGATGGGGGCTCAGGGGCCATGATGGGGCTCAGGGGTTGTCAGGGGGCTCAGGGGTTGTCAGGGGGCTCAGGGGCCATGAGGGGGCTCAGGGGCAGTGAGGAGGGCTCAAGGGCTAAGAGGGTGCTCAGGGGTCATGATGAGGCTCAGGGGTAGTGACAGGACTCAGGGTTTTGGTGGGGGCTCAGGGGCTGTGAGGGGGCTCCGGGGCCGTGATGAGGGCTCAGGGGCTGTGATGGGGCTCAGGGTTTTGCCGGGGCTAAGGGGCTGTGAGGGGGCTCAGGGGCCATGATGGGGCTCAGGGGTTGTGAGGGGGCTCAGGGACAGTGAGGGGAATTCAGGGTTTGTGAACAGGGCTCAGGGGCTGTGATGGGGCTCAGGGACACTGAAGGGGGCTCCCAGGGCTGTGATGGGGGCTCGGGGGCCATGGTGGGGCTCAGGGTTTTCACGAGGACTCAGGGGCTGTGAGGGGACTCAAGGGCAGTGAGGAGGCTCAGGGGCTGTGACAGGGCTCAGGGTTTTAACGGGGGCTCAGGGGCAAGGAAGGGGCTCAGGGGCAGTGAAGGAGGCTCAGGGGCAGTGATGAGGGCTCAGAAGACATGGTTGGGGCTCAGGGACACTGAAGGGGGCTCAGGGGCACTGAGGAGGGCTTAAGGGCTGTGAGAGAGCTCAGGGGCCATGATGGGGCTCCGGGACAGTGGCAAGGCTCAGGGTTTTGATGGGGGCTCAGGGGCTGTGAGGGGCTCAGGGGCCATGATGGGGCTTAGGGTTTGTGGAGGGGTCTCAGGAGCACTGAGGGGGCTCAGGGGCTGTGAGGGGGCTGAGGGCGCTATGAGGGGGCTCAGGGTTTGTGGAGGGGTCTCAGGAGCATGAGGGGGTTCTGGGGCAGTGACAGGGCTCAGGGTTTTGCTGGGGGCTCAGGGGCTGTGAGGGGCTCAGGGGCCATGATGGGGCTTAGGGTTTGTGGAGGGGTCTCAGGAGCACTGAGGGGGCTCAGGGGCTGTGGCAGGGGATCAGGAGTCAGGGATGGGGCTCAGGGGCAGTGATGAGGTCTCAGTGATGAGGTTTGTGAAGGGGGCTCAGGGCACTCAGGCGGCGCTTGGGGCCGTGAGGGGGGCTCAGGGGCTGTGAGGAGGCTCAGGGGCTGTGGATGGGGCTTAGGGGCCATGAAGGGGGCTCTGGGCTTTGCCGGGGGCTCAGAGGCCATGAGGGGGCTTAGGGGCACTGAGTGGGCTCAAGGGCTGTGACGAGGGCTCAGGGACCATGATGGGCGCTCAGGGGCACTGAGGGGGCTCAGGGGCTGTGACGGGGATTCAAAGGCCATGATGGGGCTCAGGGTTTGTGGAGGGGGGCTCAGGGGCTGTGTTGGGGCTCTGGGTTTTGCCGGCGGCTCAGGGGCACTCAGGGACCATGACAGGGCTCCGGGTTTTGCCGGGGGCTCCGGGGCAGTGCCGGGGCTGAGTCCCCGTTCCCCCCCGACCCCGCTGTCCCGTGCCGAGGCCTGCGGCTTTAAGAAGCCGTCGCTGGCGGCCGCGGCGCAGAGGAAGAAGGCGAATCCCAAGCTGGAGCTGCCGGAGGAGCAGCAGCGGGAGATCCGCGACGCCTTCGAGCTCTTCGACACCGACGGCAGCGGCAGCATCGATGTGAAGGAGCTGAAGGTCGGGGTTTCCCTGGGGCTGGAGGTCACTGAGGTTATAAGGGAACAGGGCCATAAATGCTCAAATAATGTCAAAAAGCACTGAAGTTTCCTGGGTTTCCCCCTCCTGCCTCCAGCAGAACACCTGGTGGGCAAAAGGCACGGTTTTCTCTTTAATTGCAGCTCTTTACTGCTCTTATGCAGTGTGTTTAGGACTAGGCTGCCCAAAATTCATGTATAATTCTGTGCTTTGTGTCCCAAATCTTTCTCTGTGCATAAAACATCATAAAAAGCGGTTGTGTCCATTGAAAAGGTGGTGGAGGGGTTCCTCTTGTTGAGGATTTTATGCTTTGTTTTTATTGTTATTGTTGTTGTTGCTATTATCTGCCCTTTATCAAAGGAAGAAAACATTTTCCCGACAAGATTTTTATCACCAGAATGAAAAATAAACTTATTTAAATTCCCTGTGGTTGATCAGTTAAAGATGGCGAGAGTGTGTGTAGGAAATTCCTGGATTAGCTGAGGCACAATTCCAGAACAGGAATGTTTCTATCTCTGTTTTCTGCATCCTGATGTGAGTGCAGAGCAGCCTCACTCTCAGCCTGCCCCTGTTTTCTGGGAGACCCAGAATTTTGGAAACTTATTCCCCCTCTCCTGTGGTTTTGGTGACAATTTTGTAGGTTTTGTGACTTATTTTGTCCTTCCAGGTGGCCATGAGGGCCCTGGGGTTTGAACCTAAGAAAGAAGAGATCAAGAAAATGATCTCAGACATCGATAAGGAAGGGACAGGAAAAATCAGCTTCAGTGACTTCCTGGCAGTGATGTCACAGAGAATGGTATGGATGTTTCACAGCTCCAGAGGGAATTTTGAAGGTGGATGAGGAGCCTTTATTTCCTTTTGGGTTTACAGGAAGATTAAAGCTCTATATATTTTAATCCTAACAATTAAATGTATAAAAGTTGGGGTAATCCCTATCCTAGAGTCTCTCATTTTTCAAGGAAAAATTAAAATCCTGATATTATTAACAGGTTTCTTTAACAAGCAGAGGTGAATTTTGTGTTGAAAAAAGGGAAAACAAGTTTTTCTCACAGAGGGAAACCAGCTCAGGCCCGCAGGAAGCTTTTGGGGGGTTGATGTCTGGCATGGGGGTGTTTTCTTTCCTTGAATTCTAATTTACAGATTAAATCTCTGGTTTGAAAAATCTTTTCAAAATCCAGATATTTAATAGCAGAAGACCCTGATAGTGAAATCCCTAAGATATCTGGCTGGCAAGGACAGGAAAAAACATCCTTGAAATTCTGGAATTCTGGTTGTGTCTCTGTCTCTGTGTGAATTTTATGTGTAATCCCTGCTGGCTGAGCTCCTTTATTTGTCCCCAAGGGTTTATCAGTCTATCAGATCTTTTATAACTTTATTTTGAGTGTCACCTACAGTATAACCACTCCTGTTTTACCTTAAACTTGTCCTTTCTTCCTTAAGGCTGAAAAAGATTCCAAAGAGGAGATTCTCAAAGCTTTCAAACTCTTTGATGATGATGAGACTGGAAAAATCTCTTTCCAAAACCTCAAACGTGTGGCCAAAGTGCTGGGGGAGAACCTCACTGATGAAGAGCTGCAGGTTTGGACCTGGTGCTTTTGGGGTCTTTGTGCTGGAGCTGGGAGGAAAATCCAGCACTGGTGGGAAGGGAGGAATTCCTGGAATCTGTGGGGTTTGAGCTTGAGGATGGGTTGAGCTCACATGGATGTAGGACTGGGATCATCCCTTGCAGCTCTGTGCAGCAGCAGAGATGTGAAAGGAATCACTCTGCTCCAAGCACTTGGTTTCCCCCAGGACCTTCCCTATAATATTTCCTGCTCAGATTTCTCTATAAATACCCCAACCACAACAGATTTCAGGAAGTATTTTGTCTGAGCTTGAGCCAACACTGTCCCCTCCAGCACAGCTAAAGAGGGGCTGGAATTCTGCATGAATCAATGCAGTGATTCCCAGTAAAGCCAGAGCTGAGTGCTGACCCCAAATCTCTTGCAGGAGATGATTGATGAGGCAGATCGGGATGGGGACGGGCAAGTGAGCGAGCAGGAATTCCTGAGGATCATGAAGAAGACTGGCCTGTACTGAACCCAGTGGGATTTGTGTACATTCCTTAGGGAATGGGAGCCTCATTTTGTGGTGTCTTGATTTCTTTGGAGGCAGCAGAAAATACAGGTCAGTTCTGTTAGAAGTTTTTTGTGTAAAAATTTTTACTTGTAAAGGTGTTTGGGACCAGTTTACACCGCTCTGTTTACAAGCAGCAACGTGATTGCTGGTTATGATGTTTACACTGCTTTGAATACACAAATCACATTTTTGGGACCAAATTTAGATCCTTTTCTGACTAAAAAAATGGGTCCAAACAATTCAATTTGGTAAAGACATGACTCAGAACCAGACAATGTCAATCTATTGCTCAGTGTAAATCTACTTTGGGTTTATGTGTTGGTTTGGGCCTACAGTGAACTCTTTTTATGACATATTTGCAGGAACCACCTTCTTACAACCTGTTTTATGGGATTATCCCTTCCCCCATTTTCTAGGGCATTCTTTAAACTCAAAATAAAATTAAACTGCTGCAATTTACCTTGTGGTCAGTTCACATGGCTAAGGAAATCTTTGCAGAAGGAAATTCCCAGTGCTGCTGCTGAGGGCTCTGTGCTTGCAGGAATGCTCAGAGGCTGCAGATGGGATTGGATTTCAAATAAAATCTTATTTTTAAGCCATCAGAGTTGTGGAAAGAGTTTTGATCCCCACTTTGCCAAAAAAAGACGTGGCCAGGCTGGAGAGGATCCAGAGGCCACAAAGATGATCCAAGGCCTGGGAAGTTCCCATGTGAGGACAGGCTGAGAGAGCTGAGCCTTGGAAAAACTGGGGTTTAGGGGAGATCTTGTCACCATGTTTGGTATGTGAAGGGTGGCTACAAAGGAGAAGGAAACTCCCTTTTTCTGAGGAATCATGGAAAGGACAAGGGATAATCTGTACAGGACACTCCTGGGGAGATTCTGAATGGGCACCTTGGGACAGTTTTTCACCATGAGGCAATCAGCTGTTGGAAGTGGTGGATTCCCTGAGTTTGGGCACTTTGGGATCCATCAGGACAGGCTGCTGGACATCTTCCCTAGAGAGCATTTTTATCAAGAAAGGTTAGACCAGGTAAGCCTTGAGACCCTTCCAACCTGGAATTCTCTGCTCCTGTTAATGCAGGAGAAGAATTTCACCTCTTCCCACCAGAGCTGGCTGGTGACACAGGGCTGGTCCTGCTCTCACCAGTGTCACATTCCTGCTCCAGTCTGGCTTCTGACAAATCCCAGCAAAACAAGGGAGGGGGGCTGGTGCTGGAAATTTCTTCCTGTATCATTTCCCCAGCTGACCCAGAGGGAGAGGCAGACACAGAAGCAGAGTTCAGAATTCAGTAGAAGCATCAGGTTTTATTTGGTAGCAGAGCTGGGTTCCTTCCTTTGGCCACAATTCACTGCCTGAGGGAGGGGTTGGGGAGCAGCTGACCCTGAACCCTGGGGGAGCCTGTGGCAGGGATAGGTGGGATTTTGGGATGGAATTCCTCTCTGTGAGGGTGGGCAGGCCCTGGCACAGGGTGCCCAGAGAAGCTGTGGCTGCCCCTGGATCCCTGGAAGTGTCCAAGGCCAGATGGAGCAGCCTGGGCCAGTGGAAGGGGGCACTGCCCATGGGAGGAGCCTGGCACAAGATGAGCTTTGAGGTCCCTCCCATCCCACGATCCCACGGCAGCTCCAGCCCAGCTCCCGCCAGGGAGTGACGTGTCCTTGGCAGAGCACGCCACCTCCAGGATTGTCCCTCCTCAGCAGCCACCAGAGCTCTGCGGCAGAGCCAGAGTGTCCCTTTAGCTGTTGCTGTGTGAGGGGAGGGACAGGCTGCACGGGGAGGAGCTGGGTGCCTGCCGGAGCTCAGGCCAGCCGCAGCACCTCCCTGACCATGCTGCCGATGCCGTCGTGCACCTGGTGGATGGGCGCGTTGCACATGAAGGCGCTGGTGCTCACCAGGCGGTTCCTGGCGTCCACGTGCGCCTCGGTGACCTGGCTGTTGACGTGTGTGCAGCCCAGCTCCTTCATGGCCTCGGCAGTCTTGGCATAAGGCCACCTGCAGGGGAACGGGGAAGGAAAACATGGAGTGGGGAATCTGCTTTGTTGTAAATCAAAGGCGACTCCAATGAAGGGGAGAGAGAATGATGCATCTGACTCCATCATCAGGAGGCTAATTGTTGGGGAAGATGAAACAGGAAAGCCTTATAAATATGATTGTCTAGCAAAAGATTTTGAGAATATGGAAGCTATTAGCGAGATTGAAATGAAAGCAAGCTTTGAGATCCCTCAGTTACTGAACAACTGGAAAACAACGGTGTGGCCAGACTGAAGGTGATCCCCTTTTGATGGAACAACACCCTCTGCTTGCAGACAGGCCCAAGGGGCAGAGCAGACCCTACAGCTTGGCAGAAGGGGCCCAAAGAGGAGTTTTTAGTGTTTAAAATGTAACACAGTATGGTAATGTAGTGATTCTGATAGGCTGTAAGTAAATGCTGTAGGATTTGTATATTGTACTAGATTGGGTAGTGAGAACTAGAATATTCAACACAGAAGATTTATTGTATTGTAATGGGAACCTCACTCTCTTGCCTCCCTTACTCTTCCCCCCTCTCATCGTCTCTCCCCCTCTCTTCTCTCTTTGCTGCTCCAGCTGTGTTTGGCAGCTCCCAGCAGGGCCCTGCACCCAGGCCCTCTGCAATAAACCACAAGTTCCAGACCTGGCTGCAGAGATCTCTCATTTCTGTCCTGACTGTCCTACCCCCCAATGCTCCTACAGCTAATGAATTAATTTATTATACTACACTATATACATTTCATCTAAATTGAATCTGCCCTGCACTCACTCTTGCTCTCAATGCACAGAACTGCACTCCTCTGTGATTCTCTCGTGACTGTCCTGTGACAGTCCCGCACACACACACCTGGCCCTGACAGGCCAAGGGAACCAAACATCCTCACTTTGGGCAAACAATCTCCATATTGCATTCTGCTTTAGTTCAACACAGGCACAGCAAGCAAGATAAGAATTGTGTTTTCCTCCTTCTCTGCTTGTCTCACAGCTCCTCTCTGTTCAGAGGGCATGTGAATACCACACTCCTTCACTCTGTGCTTGGGGAAGGGCCAGAGGGAACATTCTGTGGTCACTGCACAAAACCTGCTCAGCAGTATCCAAATCTCCTGTTCCAGGAGTTTTCCAGGACTGTACAACAGGAAAACCTTCTGTTCAAATGAGTTAAACATCTGAAGTAAGGCCAAAATGAGACCTGAAGTTCCACTTTGGACGTTCCAGTACCTAATTCTGCCCATTCCAGTGCTCATGTTAATAGGAGCCTGGGAAGATTTGGGTGAAAAGGGACCCCAAAGCCCTCCCAGTGCCACTCCTGCCATGCCCAGGACACCTCCCACTGTCCCAGGCTGCTCCAAGCCCTGTCCAGCCTGGCCTTGGACACTGCTAGGGATGGAGCAGCCACAGCTTCCCTGAGTAACAATTAGATTTAGATTTGGGGTGAGTTTTTTCCACCAGCTTCCTCCAAGTTAGTGAAAAAACTCCTTTCTATCAAAAGCCATCAACATTCCTTGCCTGCCCTTGGGAGAATCCAGTCACAGCTTCCCTGTAGGACTGAAGACAGTTTCACTCCCTCCCTCTCTTCCCACCCCAAGCCTTGTGTAACCATCCTATTCCTGCCTTGGACCTGCTTAGGTTGGAGTCAGCAAAGGCTTTTCCTACCCTGGGTCTGTGAGGTATCAGGGAGGTAAATAATTAATTTAAAATAAAGTGTCTTATTCAAAGCCATCAGAGTTGTGGAAACAAGTCACGAAAATGCAAACAGGTCAGGTGTTACATCATTCCTTCTGCTGTGCTGAGAAATTATAAAATCAGTCTTCCAGAGTTTCTACTTTTCCCTGTTCTGTCCTCAAAAGGGCTGGAAGTGCAGCAGAGCTGAGTTCTCAGCAATAGCATTCAGCTCCTTGTGAGCTTCCACCACCTAACCAGAATCCCTGGTGACTTTGGGGGACCCTGGTGTGAGTGTCACCAACCCCCCGGTCACTCACTGCTCACACTCGGTGTCGTGGCCCACGGTGACCTCACAGCCCGGGAAGATTTTGGCTGCCAGCACGGGGGAGATGCAGCACAGCCCGATGGGTTTGTGGGCAGCGTGGAACGCCCTCAGCACAGCCTCCACCTCTTTGGAGACGCTGCAGTTCTTGCCCTGCATGGCCCAAGTGCTCAGGTTTTTTGCCACCCCAAAGCCACCTGAGGGAAGAGAAAGAAGAGTTTAGCTGGAGATTATATCCAGGGCAGGGTTTTTGCCAGGTGAGGCGTGGTGGAATGCTCAGGTGGATGGGATGGTTGGCAGCATTTGCCCAGTGTCACAGACATCTTTTATGAAAAATCCTTTCCTTAGGATTTTTTCTCCTGAGAAGCTGAGAGGCCTCAGGACCAAATGTAAACATTGATTATCTGCTGTTGTGGAATGCACCAGGCCAACTGTGACGGTGTTCACAGGGGTCTGAGGATGAGGGAAGAGATGAGGATCTGACTCCATGTTTCAGAAGGCTGATTTATTATTTTATGATGTATATTATATTAAAACTGTACTAAAAGAATAGAAGAAAGGATTTCATCTGAAGGCTAGCTAAGAATAGAAAAGGAAAGAATGATAACAAAAGCTTGTTATCCGAGAGTCCGAGCCAGCTGACTGTGACTGGCCATTAATTAGAAACAACCACACGAGACCAATCCCAGATGCACCTGTTGCATTCCACAGCAGCAGATAACCATTGTTTACATTTTGTTCCTGAGGCCTCCCAGCTTCTCAGGAGGAAAAATCCTAAGGAAAGGATCTTTTATAAAAGATGTCTGTGACAGTCCAGTATCAAGAAATGAACTAAAATTAGCTCTCCTTCCAAGCCCTGCTCCAGCCTGTCTCTCTCCATCCCACAACTCCCACGCCCTTCCAGACCTATGGAATGTCCAAGCTGTGGCAGGCAGACCCCACACAGCCCTACCTGGGATGATGAGGGCGTCCAGCCCCTTGACATCCAGCGTGGCCAGGTCCTTGATGTTGCCTCTGGCTATCCTGGCACTTTCCACCAGGACATTGCGCTGTTCCGCCGTGGGCTGCCCCTTCACATGGTCCACCACGTGCATCTGGGGGATGTTGGGAGCATAAACCTCAGCCTGGAGTGAGGGGAGAGGGTTGTTATCCTTCAGCAATGATGGAGAAACATGGAAAGGCACTGGCAGTGAGTGGGAATGCTGAGGGGCTTTCTTGGGAAACAGTTGGCGTGGAGGAAGGAGGGAAGGGAGGAAGGAAACTTTCAGTATTTAAGAACTTGTCTGGGGGGCTGAAGTGTCCATCCATATCCCAATAAATCCCTCTTGCAGGGTGACCACCCAGAGAGCTGCTGTCCCACCCCATCTCCCACAGGACTTGGAGTTTCCTTTCCCTACCAACTTTCCCAAAGCCAGAGTGTTTTTCTGGAAAATGCTCTCCCTTCCTTTAGCACTTTCAAGCTCATATGCAGAAATTAAGAGTGGAGGGTGGTGAACAGATTTTGGGACTGGCCCATCTGTGCAGCTCTGGGCCCCACAATTTAGGCAGGATTTAAGGAACGCCAAGGTGTCCCGAGGAGGGCAGGGCTGGAAGGAATGTCCTGTGAGGAGCAGCCGAGGACTTTGTTATTATCTAGGTGGGAGACAAAGAAGCTGAGAGGCACCTCATGGCAGCTTTCCGTGGAGAGGGAGGTACTGAGCTCTGCTCCCTTGCAGCTGAAATAGTCCATTCTACGCTGACCTTAGAAAGGGAGAGATTGAAATGACGCCCGAGTTTCCTCCACTAGAGGCCCCTGGCGATCCAGGGATGAGGGAGGGACGAGCTCCGAGCCTGCTGGGCTGGGAGATGGCAGGAGGGAAGCACTGCAGCAGCTCCAGGAGAGGAATATGCAAAATTACACACGTCTGGCCAAGTCTCATCCTGGAGCCAACAGCGAGGGCAGGGTTGGAATGTTTTAGGATTGGAGGGGCTGGCACGGGAAGGTCACCCCTGTGCCTCTGTGTTCCACACAGCAATTCCCATTCCCAGGGGAACAGCTCCGACCAGACCCGTGGGTGGTTCACAGCTGAGTAAGATGTCCCAGAGGCTTTCCCTCCCTCCCTCCTTCCCCAGTCTCACAGAGCGGCTCTCCCGACTTTTAGAGCAGCTGCACCTTTTTTACCACTCAGGTTTAACTCACGCACCCCTGTCTGTTCTGTCATCCCTGGAAGTGTCCCAGGCCAGGCTGGACGGGCTTTGGAGCAGCCTGGGACAGTGGGAGGTGTCCCTGCCCATGGCAGGGGATGGGAATGGATGAGCTTCAAAGTCCTTCCCAACCCAAACCATTCTGGGATTCTCTGATTCTGTTTTCACTTCCACTCTTTGAATGTTTTAAAAAGATGAATCTCAAACAGCCCAAACTGTCTTTTAAACAAAAATAGCAGGAGAGAAAGAGGATGTGAAGCCAGAAGTGAAGAGAGAAGGCATTCAGGAAAATGTGTTGGGGATTTGGATGCAGAGCTCCGCACCAATCCCTGTGTACAGCACAGCTGCGCAGGGAGCTCTCCACACTCGCAGTGGCTCCAGGCACCGCTGCTTGCCTTTTGGGGAGTTTTGAGGAGGGAAGAGATGAGGAGCAGAGCCGGGACAAGGAGCCCGGGCAGGACCGTGCCGGTGCCTCTTACCTGAGCCCCCTCCCGGCTGAGATGCACCAGCACCGCGGACGCCTCGTGGATCTCGCTGCCGTCGAACACGCCGCAGCCCGCCAGCAGCACGGCCACCCGCTTGGCCATGGTCCCCGGAGAGCCCCTGTGGCCACTGTGAGCTCTGCTCGCTGCCCCAGCCCTTTATAGCTACAGCTCTCCCTGGGAGCAGGTGGGGCCCCGAGGGCTGGGCTCCGTTTCTTACTGGCAGGGAGGTTTTATTTCCAGTTCCACAGGCAGGGCATATAAATATTATTTGTTTCCTCAACTGGCTGCTCCCTTACAGATCTTCCTCCCAGCACGTTGTCTGCAGAGCAGCCCCAGCTGACATGCCCTGCTCAATAGAGCAGCTGTGTTTTTCCTCCTCGGCTGTTGATTTTCCATTCCAGTTCAGACTGAAGCACCAAAACCTTTGCGCAGGAGATGGTATCAAAGGGAGCCAGGATTTCAGCCAGTGCATTCCCCTCTCTGACCCATTCTTTGAACCCTGCACTGCATAGGCTGCTTCAGACTTTTAACACCAACATTTCCTTTTTGGATCCTGAATGTTCCTTCCCTCAGATCCCATCTCTCAAAAGTGGATATTTTACACTTTGCTGCAGTTGTTTGCTGGCTTTTGCACTCTGAGTTTAGAAAAGTTGGAAGGGACCTCACAATGTCCAACTCCTGGCCCTGCACAGCCACCCCAACAATCTCACCCTGTGCCTGAGAGCATTGTCCAAGCACTTTTTCATCTCTGGAATAATGGGATTCTTCATCAACAGAACCATCTCTCTGTTTATTTCATTCCAGGGAGGTGGCACTGGGAATTGTTGGAGCCCTGAGCTCTGGAGGGGCCCCTGGAGCTGAGTTCAGTGTCTGGAGTTCTTTCCTCCCACTCTGGCTCTGCTCTCATGGAGATGATCCTGTACTTCTCTATTTCAGCCTGGCCCTGGTGAAATAACTGTGCCCTGTGGAGGCTGAGAGAACAAAAACTCCCAGAACATGGCTGCAGGGTGTTTTTCAGGGGTTATTTATAAGACATGTTCCTTGGGGCTCTGTCATTTCTGGGAGAGACATGAAGCACATCCTGTGGGTAATGAACTCGTGGCTTGGCAAGGTGTTCAGTCAGGGCAGGCCTGAGGAGGAGGCTCACTGCTGCTGCTTGGGACTTCATTTATGGCATGTTTCTCCCAAAATGAGGCATTTCAGGCACCCAGCTGCTACCTGAACAAGCAGGAACAAGAAATGTGTGACAGAGGCTTTGCAGTCCCATTAACCCAACCCAGACTGTTCCTCTCAGTTACTTTTATTGCCCAGAGCAGGAATTAAATTGAGATATGCATAAAAAACACCCAAAGCCTTTCCCCTGTTTTTGTTTTGCTATCTAAGGAATCCTAACTATGGTTTAAGGGTATATTATTTCCTCTTGCATGGAAAAACAGCCGAGTGATGTTGCAACCTGAGCAGGTAATTTCTCCTTCCTGCAGATGCTTCAGGAGCAGGCCCACTAGCCATGGAACAAAAGTAGCCAGAGGCTGAGGATTCCCACAGCCTGCCTGTTGCAAACCATATCAGCCACACCTGCCTGGTGTAAACTGGCTGGGCTGGTTCCCATCACTGGGGGAATTGGTGCAACTGGACCAGCCAGGCTTGTTTCCTCCCCTTGGGAAAACATCTGTCACAACAGACATGTCAGCCCTAAAGATGTCTCTGCAAGGGAGAGATGAATGATAAATGACATTTCTCAGCTGGGTTATTCCAGCCTGGATGGCCTTGGCTGTACAGGTTTGTTGTGGGCTTTGGTATTAACAAGTGGCTTTAATCTGCATTAAGGTTCTAGTGAGGAGGGGTGGGAAGGGATTCTATTCCTGCAGGGTGGGCACAGTTGGAGATGCCAGGAAAGTTTGTGGCAGTGAAGGGGATCCAGCTGCCATCGTGCTGCAGCTGGCTCAGGGCAGGAGGAGCAAGGTCCTGATGAGCAGAGGGCCTGATGCTCTGGGGTTCTTCTGTATGCTGTCCCAGCTCCAGCACCCCTTGGATGATCCCACAGGCCTGACTGTGAGCTCAGTCAGTGCAGCTCCCAGCCCCATTCCCAGCAGCATTCCTGGTCTCCTGCCCTGGCTGTGGAACAGGATTTATGTGGAATCACAGAGCAGGATCTGCTGAGGGGAACATCAGAGCTGGCTGCTGGAGGAGCTCTGCAGAGCCATCCCTGGGCAGCCCAAGAGTACCAGCTCTGCATGCTGTTCTGCACCTTTTACCTTGTCAGGAGAGTGGGATTTGCTTTAACTGGAGCTGAGTCCCCCAAGGCAGCAGTCCCTACACTGCTCCATCCCCACAAACAACACAACAGAGGAACCAAGCTCTGTCAGCTGTCACAGAATAGTCCTCTGACAATTCCCACCCGAGCCATGACTCAACACGATCCCCAGGCCAGTGCTTTCTGCAGCCTACCCTCCATCCATAAACACCTTTGTGCTCTGACCATGCATTCCCCATGAGGAGCAGCAGGAAGCTGCCCACAGGTCCTTCATGTCCGCTTTGGGACACAATCCTGGCAGTGCTGGACACTCACTGCTGACCTGGAAAGCCAGCAAGGCTCTCCTGGGCTGGAGGAGCTGGATGTGGAGTGGCAGATGGACAGAAGTCACCATTAAGGGAATGGCACTGAGTCTGCCCTGGGTTTGCCCAGCTCAGGGGGCTGGTGCCAGGCATTCAGAGCTGAGACAGGGACAAACAGCAGGCCCATGGCCAGTGTGAGCAGAAACAAGTGGTCCCCAAGGAGCTGCTGGGCTTGCAGAGGGCTTGTTTGCTCCATCAAGGTGGATGCTTGCAAAAACCTTCATTTTAACCAGTGTCATTTCCTCACTGGCAGGAGCAAAAAAAGGCAGCAATAGCAATAAACCCTCAGCCTTATTTTTCAAGTGTCTTTTTGAACAAGGGTTAATCAACAGTAAAATTAAGAGGCCCCTGGAGGGAGCTACCAGCAGCCCACGCTGACTCACAGCCCCAAATTTACTGCAGCCAGAAGTTCATTTGCATTTCCTCCCGCATGCAGAGAGCAGCCGGAACAGAAGAGGTTTGTAGGGAAAAGGGGTGGAGAGCAGGGAGGACCGGCGGCAGCGGCGATGGTTTGGTTATAAAGAGCATGGGAGGAAAGAGAGGCAGCACTCAGCCCTCGGCCGGGGCTGGGCGCGCAGGGATGGGCGACAGCGGGGCTGAGTCACTGCATTCCTGCATCGGGCTCCTGGGCATTTCCGCAGGTAGGGACCGCTCCTGGCATCCTGGCACGGGACACGGGCTCGGGACGAGCTTTCCGGGACACCCTCCTTTTCCGAGGGGGCTCAGGAGGCTGTTTATCCGCAGACTTCTCTGCCTGGGGTGAGCTTTTCTATCCAGAGATCCCTGCGCCTGCTTTGGCGGCCAACAAAATATTTGTGTTGGCTTCCAAGGGCTGGCCTGAAGTTTTGTACTTGTTCCACGCTGGGAGGGAAGCATATCCAAACTTTTTTATAGTCACTGTAGTAAATCATCTCGGTTTGGATGCAGTTTCCTCCCCTTTCCTTTTCCAGCCCTTCTCCCCACAGCTCTGTTTTCTGAGTTCACTCTCTTTCACTTGCTCCTCCTTTGTGTTCCATCTTCCTGGATTTTTTCAACTGGTTTTCCATCAGTACAAGGCTGGAGGGATCTGCTGCAGGGTGTGTTGTCTGTCTGCTTCTTGTATAACTGGAATCATGGATTTTTACCTTTATCTGGCAACAGGGGAGCACTTTCAGACTCTTTCATACATTCCCAGGATGGTTTGGGTTGGAAGGATCTTAAAGATGATCTTGTTCCATCCCCTGCCATGGAACACCTTCCCCTGCACCCAGGTGCTCCAAGCCCCAGTATCCAACCTGACCTTGATGGAATGGAGCATCCACAACCTCTCTATGCAACCTCAAGTGACTAATTCCAAACTCTTTCAAACCAGGCACACAGGAAGAAGTGAGCCCTTGGGCACAAACCGAGCCACACTCCCCCAGCTCTTTAGACTTTCCTATTTGCAGATCTTGCACTGTTATTTTCTCTCTCTTCCCTGCTCTGTTTGCCCTGATTCTCCCCTGATTTTTGAGCCAGGTTTACAAGCTCAGTGTGTTTCTCCCCATGTCCCACAGGCTCTCTCCTGCTGGCCGTGCATTTCTACAGCTCCGCACGAGCGGCGCCGCTGATCCCCAGCACGGCTCTGGGGGTCCTGCTGCTCCTTGTGTCGACTCTCCTGGCCTATGCAGGTAAGATCTGGAGCTGGCCAGCCCCAAACCTCCTTCCCACAGCTGTGCACATCCAGCTCTGCTCTGCCCACAGGATACAAACCATGGCAGCCTCGCTGGGCCACTCGTCCCTCCTCCCAGAGGAGTGTGCTGTCCAGAGCAGCTGTGGCTGCCCCTGGATCCCTGGAAGTGCCCAAGGCCAGGTTGGATGAGGCTTGGAGGACCTGGGATAGTGGAAGGTGTCCCTGCCCATGGGATGAGCTTTGAGGTCTCTCCCAACTCAAACCATTCCATGGCTCTGTGTCAGCACAGCAAATTTTCCCTCTATAGGCGAGAGAAGAAATCAATGTTTGTTTTAAACAAATGCTCTACCAGGATCTCAGAGTTTTTACACACAGAATACACATTTATCTCCCAGGCTTTCTGAGAGCACTTTCAGCAGGCATGGATTGAAATGTCCATGGGTAAGTGCCAAAAGACAGTGACTCTACTTATCTGAGAGAAGAAAATCACTGCCTAGGACAAAACTCACACTTTCTAGAATGAATGTTGAATAATTTATTCTTTGTAACTCATAGCAACATGAAATCACGGAATCATCAAATCACGGAATTGTTCAGGTTGGAAAAGACCGTCAAGACTGTCAAATCCAACCATCAACTAGCACCACCACCAAGCCATGTCCTCAGGTGCCACATCCGTGTGTCTTTCAACACTTCCAGGGATGGGGACTCCACCACTGCCCTGGGCAGCTGGGCCAGGGCTGGACAACTTTTTCCATCAGAAATTTTCCCTGATCCTCAATCTAAACCTCCCCTGGCACAACTTGAGGCCATTTCCTCTTGTTCCCTGGGAGAAGCGCCTGACCCCTTGCTACAAACTCCTTCCAGGCAGTTGAAGAGTGGGGTAAGAGTGGGATAAGAGTGGCCTCCTTTTCTCCAGGATAAATCCATCATCAGGCAGGACCTGTGCTGATCACCCCATAGTGATCCTACTCCTTGCTTTTCCTAAGCCCTGCTTCCCACACGCTGTCCAAAACCACTGCCGTGTCTTTGTTTGTTCCGCAGGGATCCGGAGGAGCCTCAGGAGCGCCTCGCTGCTGGTGGCGCTGTGCCTGACCCTGTCAGCCCTCTGGAGTGGCTATGGGGTGATCCTCATCCTGGCAGGGCAGGGAGCGCTGCCCGGCCCGGGCGATGCCCGCGATGCCCTGGTGCCAGGCCTGGCCACTTTCACCCTGGCCCTGCTCCTGCTGGCCGTGGTGGGCTTCCTCTGCGGGGAGCCCCTGCTGGGCCTGGTGGCCGCCGCCATGTCCCTGGCCAGCGCCCATGAGGTGGCCCTGCACTGCAGCTCCTCGCTCGGGCCCTCAGCCGTGGCCTGCGCTCACCTCAGTGTCTGCTTGCTCGGGGGCTACTTTGCCCTGGGGAGGATCCTGCGCCTCCTGACCAAAGGGAGCCTTGCCCTCCCTGGCACGGAGCTCACCGAGAAGAAGGCCCAGGAGCAGGGCCGGGGCAGCACTGGCAGCACCAACCCCTTCACAGCCCCTGGGCTGCTGCTGAACATGCTGTCAGCCAGTGTCTTCTGCTGCAGGCTCCTGGGCGTCACCCACAGGCTCTTCCTGGGCCACGTGCCCTGGCTGTGGGCAGCTGGCACCTTCCAGATTGGCATCTGTGTGCTGTCATACCGTGCAATGGACGCGCTCATGGCCACGGCCTTTGGCTTCACTTCCATCCTCAAATTCGCTGCAGGTTACTGCCTCCTGTACCCTGCCTGGCAGCCAGAGGAGCCATCTCTCCCAACCCCATTCCTGGTGGTTTTCTCCATTCTTTTTGCTGTCTTGGCTCTTTTTCTCTCCCTTCAGAGCCCTCTGGATGGCCTGTACTTGCTGTTTTTTGTCGCCTACTGCATTGCCTTGGCTTGCAGCCCCAGGGGTTTTTTTGCAGGTGGCCCCCAAGGCGTGGCCGTGGCCATTTTTGTGTCCTCGGCCTTGGTGGCTCTGATTCACCTGTACAATGTGAGGGCCAGGGCCAAGATCCCAACAGGGAAGGGGGCTGTGAAGGCCCTCCTTGCTCGCAGCAGCCTCCTGAAGCTCCGGGAGGGCCCAGACCTCCACGCTCCCTACCTGGGCTATTCCAAGTATGCCGATGCAGAGGTCCTTACCTATGCCTGCAGTGTCCTGGCTTCTTTTGCTCTAACAGCCTCAGGAGACCCTCAGGCTCCTCTTGCCACCGTGGTCATTCCATGGCTGGTGGTAGCTGGTGGGATCCTGAAGCTCCTGGGTGGCTCAGTGGCCTTTGCCCGGGGTAAAACCCTGGAGAGCAGTGCCTTCATCCTCTACTCTGTCATGTGGATCATCTGGGGCCTGACAAGGTACAGTGGCCTCTGTGGCACTGCCAGAAGCTTCCACGCAGCCGTGGGCATCATTTCCTTCATGCTCTTCAACAGCTTCATTGTCTTCTGCTCGCTCTTCTTAAACATGGCCTGGTTCTTCTACTCCCTCACATTCATGCTCATCGCTGTCAGCTTCCTGCTGGATGCCATCCATGCTCTTCCCACTGGATACGACATCGCTGCCACCCTTATCTTTGGGCTGGTCAGCTTTTACTGCTTCCTGGCTGCCCTGGCCAGCAGCACCTTTGAGGGCTGCTGCTTGCCCATGGGGAGGCCCATCGTGCAGCTCAGTGGTGTTGGGTCAGGAACAAACAAGTGCCTTCACCTGCCTGCCAGGAAAGCCTCCTCAGTCAAGAGAATTGCAGGTAAGGGGAAAATAGAGGGCAAGATGTGGGGATGGAGGGGAAATTCTGGGAGGTTTTGTAGCAGAACACTCCTAAAAGAACATTATCCCAATCAGAGAATCACAGAATGGTTTGAGTGGGAAAGGACCTTAAAGCCCATCTTGTTCCATGGGCAGGGACACCTTCTACTAGACCAGGTTGCTCCAAGCCCCATCTAACCTGGCCTTGATGTGGAAACCTGGATGATGTGGGGATGTTTTGGTGAAACGGGCCAAGTTACAGGAGTCACGAGCTGAGTAGAGCAGCGTGTCTCCTGCTGTGTCTCCTGCATCATTTCCCTGTGTCCTCATCTGCTCTGAGACCCAGCAATGCTCCAGGCTGGGGCTACCACCCAAAGCTTTGCACAGAGACCGCAGAGCCAATGTTTGGTCCTTGCTCTCTCCACTCTGGCCCAGAACCTCCCTAAATGCCAGATATCCCCTTAGGAAAATGCACTGCCAGAGCTGGGAGGAGGAGAGGAGAGGAGCACATTGTGTGACAGTTCTGCCATGGGAATTACACCCCTCCCCTGTCACTCAAGGCTCGTGCCCTGTTCCCGTGCCCACAGATATCCTGAGGAACGGTGGCACCTGTGGCATCCCCACGGACACCGTGTACGTGCTGGTGGCCGCCTGCAGCCGGCCTGACGCTGTGGAGAAAGCTCACAGGTGAGTCCTGGCACCTGGGCTGGCCTCAGGAACCTTCCAGAACCCAGAGCTGCTCTGAGTGCTGGCTGCAGCACCCACTGAGACCAAGGCAGCTCAGCCTTGGTGGGAACAGCAAGGGGGGGAGAAGATCCAGGTGAGGAAAGGAGGGAATTGAGCTGTGGTTGTGTTCTGGGACACTGAAGGCTGATGGAGCTCGGTAACTTGGACACCACAAGAAACCCAAACCACTTCTGGCAAATGGGGCATGGGGTTATTGTTCTTACTTGGAGGTACGTGTTGTCACAAAAAAACCCCTCTTGTGTAAACTGGAGCCCCTCATATGGGTGGGGTTTCCTCAGAATTTGGGCTGTTGGGACCTCTACCCATCAGTACACAAGACGTTAAAGCCTTGATTTGGAAGTAGACATTCCTGACTGGGAGTAGCTATTAAAGTTCCTTCCCATCCAGTCCGTGGTTGAACAGTCCTACTTCTACTCCAGACTGGTGACCTGGGGCAGAGCCTGCACATCTTCTCTTAGCTCTAGACCTCTCCAGCAGTTTTCTTTCCTTCAATTTAAATCCTCATCTCACTTCCAGCCTCACCTTTTCTTCCCTCCTTCCAGGTCCAAGCGCCAGGCTCAGGATCGCCCCATGTCCCTCTGGATTTCCAGCCTGAAGCAGCTGGAACCTGCCAGGCACTTGTTCACTCCCCTCCTCTGGGACTTCATGGAGGCTGCCTGGCCATCTCCCATTAGCTTGGTCATTCCCAGAGGTGAGGAAATGCTGGTAATTCCAGGCTCTCTGGAGAGCTTTGGCTTTGAAATTCCCAAAACGGTGAAGCCCTGCAACACCACATGTTCCATAGGGATATTCCCATTACAATCACCATGTTTGGGCTGATGTAAACCTCTAAGTGCTGAGTGACTCTGCTTGGTGCAGGTGAATGGGTGGATTTCCTGGGAATGAAGGACTCTGCCAAGTACGTTGGAACCCCTCAGAGTGTGGCCATCCGCATTCCCGACTGCTCTGTCACCACACACCTCATCGACCTGGTGAGTCCCAGCACCTCAGCCCCGTGACTGAGCCCTTCTCTGAGAGGGGCTGGGGCCTGCAGGCAGCTGGGAGGGATCTTATGGCAGCAAAGAGGGGAAAAGGAGCAACCACCAGGTCAGGAAATCAGGAGAATGCCCTTAGACACAGTTTAATTTCCAATATAGAACACTGTTGGAAGCAGGGACTTCTCTGAGGCCAGAATAACTTCAGAAGGTGCAGAAGGTGGCCACAGGAGCTGTGATACCCTGAGTGTTCTAGGTGTAGGCAAGTGCTATTGCTGGAAAGCAAGATGTCATTTCATGGCCATCATCACTAAACCCAGATTTGTCAGTGCTGGTCACTCAAATGCAGTTTGGTGGGACTGTGGTTGCCTGCAAAAAGGTGCCTCACCTGGGTGAGCCACACTGAGCTCTCTTCAGAGTCACAGATGGAGTTCAGAGCTTGAGTCACCTCTTTTATCCCCAAAGTCCTGCTCAGAGCTTTGACCCCTGTTTTTCCATCACCAGGTTGGTCCCATTGTGGTCACATCAGCCAACCCAACGGGAGAGGCTGACACGACCCACCACAACCAAGTGTATGCGAAGCTGGGAGATAAGGTAACCAAGAGATGGGGATGGAAAAGTGAAACCACTTCGTTTCCAGAAGGCAAATCAATAGAAGGGATCAGGAATCTGGGAAAGGCTCTAACTCAAAAAATCTCATGGATGCTCCTCCTGCTGGTGTCAAAGAGAAATTAGATTTTAAAGCACAGATGTTGGTGTGAAACCAAAACTCTTCTGCTTTACACAGTGTAGTTATGGCTTGGCAACGTGAGTGGGTTCATATTCCAACACGGGATGATGGGAGCAATAAAAAATTCATTCTTGCTTACAGGCAAGCAAATCCTGGTGCCTGGATGTGCCAGGGCTCCAGCTGGCATTGGGCTGTGAGAACTCAGGGATTCCCATCTAAGGCTGGGGCTGGTCTAAAACTGGTGCCAAGCTCCAAAATATTGCTGGCTGTTAGAGCTCTCATGGAAGTGCCATGGTCATGGCCTTTCATTGTTTAGGTGGGAGATCAGGAAAGGTTCTTGCCCCAGAGGGTGCTGGCACTGCCCTGAGGCTGCCAGAGCTCCAGGAGCCTTTGGAAGGGTGGAATTGTTGGGGTTTGTCCTGTGCAGGGCCAGGGCTTGGGTTGATGGTGCCTGTGGATCCTTCCAACTCTGGATTATTCCATGATTCTAAGATTTCACTGCTGAATTCTGGGGGTTTTACATTTTGTGTCATCGTGACATCTTTAAACAAGACGTGGTGCACATCTACCACCTCTAACTCCTCAAAAATCAAAACTTCATACACATTCTCTTTGTGGATGGGACTTCTCCAGAGCTCGTTGGCTGCTGTAAACCTGTCTGTGCTGTGCTGCTGACCTGCACCCCACAGAGCTCTCCCTGTCCTTGCTTTGAGGTTCATTCCCTCCAAATCTAGCACTGGTGTCACTGCAGCAGGGCAGGAAGGAGCAGCATTGCCTTTGATGGGAATTATTTACTGTTGGGAGGGAAAACTCTCCCTTTCCAAGGGGAATTTGGTGAGAAAATCTGCTGGTTTTAGGTGGATGCAGTTCTTTGTGCTGGGCCTTCTCCAGAGAACATTGCCTCCACCGTGGTGGACTGCACCAAGATCGACAGTGGGAACATCGGATTCTTCCGAGTTGGCATCATCCCCAAGTCTCAGGTGAAATTCAGCTGGGTTTCATTTCCATTCCATTTCTCCATTCAATGAGTTTCAGCCTGGGGCTTCCTCATTCAGTAAGGAGACCAAGAACTCTTTGATAGCACGAGGAGTTATCCCAGGCTGGTGTGAGGGACAAGAGCAGAGCTCCATGCTTCTGTCCTGATCCTGCTCTGGATCCACTGGAGCACCTCTGTGGAGCTGGGGAATAGGCAAGGTGGGGCTGATTCATCCATGGAAAGGGCTCTGAAATCCAAGATCACAGACCTCTGTGGAGTAGGCTCTCCAAGTCCACCCATCCAAGAGACCTCTGAGTGCAAAAATGATTTGTGTCATACCAAAACCATGCCAGACGCTTGAAAGAGAAGATCTTGTGGGAGGTGTCCTTGCCCAGGGGGAGAAGATCTTGTGGGAAGTGTCCTTGCCCAAGGGGAGAAGATGTTGTGGAAGGTGTCCTTGCCCTGTAAAGGGTCACTTCCAACCTGTTATTTTATGTTTTTTTGATTATTTCAGCAGCTGGAGAAGAAATCACTGCTCTCCCCTAATTCCTGACCTACTCCCTACTCTGTCTACTCATTTCAGGTACTGCAGATCCTGGAGCAGGTGCAGAAGAAACACCTGGTGGTCCCTAGCAGTGGCCCTTGCCCCACGAAAGGCTGGGAGGAGCTCCAGAGTCGTGGCCATGCTGTGCCCAACGGGGTGGGCAGAGCTGCCTTGGTGGAGCCGGACCCTGATCCTGATCCCGAGCACCACACCCGCTTCTGACTGCCACAGCTCCGTGCTCAGCGGGACACCAGCTGCTGGAAGATGCCATTTTGGCCAAACTGGGCAATGGGAGAGGCTCCCCAGCTGCAGGGGTGCCTCATCCATCTTCCTATGGACCCTGCTCAAATATCCCAGTGCGGTGCTGCCTGGCACAGCCCAGGCACCCAGCAGGAACACCTTCCCTTGGGGACACTGCCAGCTTTCCCTGGAGATCAGCCACGGCCAAAGCAAGCTTTCCTTTGGTGACAGCTGGCCCAGAGTGACAGAGCTTCATGCCTGGCACTGGGAGGGAATTCCGTGGATTCGGGGCATGGAGTGAGGCCAAGCGGTGCAGAATTACCTGGTGGGGGAAAAACACTGCATGAAACTTGAATCACACAGAATCCTTTGGGTGGGCAAAGACCTCCCCAGTCCTTGAGTCCAGCCACCCCCCAGCACTGCCAGTGCCCCCCTGACCCCAAGTGCCACTCCTCGTGGGGAAGGAGGAGGGGAGATGTGTCCAGGTGCTTTGCTGGTGGATCCAATGGGCTTGGCAGAGTCTGGGCTGGGAGCTGGGGGTGTCTCCTGCTGTGTCCTCTCCACAAGGGAGGTCACTGTGTTTGACCCCTCTTGGGAGGTCTTTCCTCTGTTGGGAGAACCCAACACTCCAAAGAAATGCCCTGACCTGAGGTGCCATTTCTGTATTTCACACTCCGTGTCAGGGTGGAATTCCCATCTGGATGACTCCAATATTATATCCTTAAAGGTGCTGGAGCTTTAGGGAAGAGCCTCCCTTCCCATGTTAGGAATTTCAGGAGGGCAATCTCCATGTGTTTGAGGATGCCAGGAGCTGGTCTCTTGCCTTACAGCCCAACTCTTCCCATCTCATGGCACGTTTCCTCCAGAGTGCAAATTCCATAGGATCAGAGGAAGGAATTCCAGCCACTCCAGGCAGTCATTTGTCTTCTCCAGCTTCTCTACAAGTTCCTGAAATACAGGGAAGGAGTTGGAGATGGCTCACCCATGACCTTACTGGCATCACTGGGACAGGGTGGGATGCTCCCGGAGGGCAGCAGTGGGAGGATGTGGACTTTTTAGGAAGGACAGGCAGTGTGGAGTGGTGGCTGCTGAGCAGGAGGAGTTGGGAAGGAGTCTCAAACCTTCGTGAGGAGTTTTCCTTGGCAAACACTGCAGTTATGGCTTGTTCCATCTCCAAAAACTGCTGGTCTTATTCTTACCTGACTCAGGTGCAAGGTGCTGATCAAACCCCAGCTGAAACCAATCCATTGATCATTGATTTCACCTGAAGCTGTGCTGGAATTTGAGGATTAAAGTGGTGCAGAGGAGACCAACCTCAATGAACTCTGGCAAAATGGGTTCTCCTCAACTTGTCCTCACAGAGCTGGCTCTCTTCCTGCAGAGTAAATTCCAGAGAATTAAGTGTGTTCAATAATTTTGCTGATCTACTTCCTGTATCTCCTTGGAGTTTATTAAAACTGGTTTTTAGAAAGCAATAAAATATTTTCAATAAACAGATCTCACACAGGGCTGTGCAATCATGAAAAAACCTTGTGGGGCAATGGGTTATGGATGTTGATGTTCCTGACCATGCAGGATCCAAGCAGGATGTCAGGAGGAAATCAAATTGTGACACTTCCAGGGTGGGGAGAAGGAGGGAGGGAGAAGATAACTCCTCCCAGCAGCTCCTGGTACCAGCTCAAAAATGCCAAGGCTGAATTTCACCCCTTGATCACTAGAAAAACACCATAAACACCAAAATATGAGGGAATGTGATAAGGAGTGGAAATTTGAAGAGGTGCTGAGGCATCACAAAGCCTTTTAGTTAGGGAAAGCTGCCCTGGTTTAAATATACTGGAGGTGCTGCAGTCCTGTGCTGCAAATAATGATTTTTTTAGTGTGGCACAAATTAAAAGTGGTTCAAGAAACTGTGTTCTTCACTTGATGCTTCGTCTGGATCCATTTTTCCTCTTTGTCTCCATATTTTTTTTGTTGTTGTTGTTTTTATTCACAGAAAATGTTAGTTTCAGTCTCGAGACACTGTAGGAAGCATTTCTCACTTTGCTGAAGTGAGACAAGGAGAGGTTTCATTTCAGGCAGGACCTTACCCCACCCACAGCTCTCCTGTGTACCAGCAAGCCAGAAAGGAACAGCTTAGGGAAACAGGGATTTAAATGGGATCTTTCACTTAAATCAAGGCAAAAAAAAATATTTCTACTATTTCCAAAATTTCCCAGCATTTAAGGGGAAGCAAAACATTTTTGAAGAGAAGTGGAGAGATGAAAAAAGTTGCTGTTTTAAGTGACAAATCCAGTCAGAAAGGGCTGAGATAAACATTTGAATATTGGGATACATGTGCTGAAAAATCACAGATCAGATCTATTTTGGGCTATCAACAGGAGTATTTTCATCAGTGAAACTGGAGGTTATGGTCAAAGAAGGTTGTCCAGGCTCCTCAAGGGAGACCCTCACGGAGTCCTTCTGTCCTGCTCAAGGGGAAAGAACTGCTCCCATGTTCTGGACAAGAGGGACAGGAGGGGGTGTGAGGTCCTCAGACCTCCACCACAGGAGGAGGAAAACCAGAAGAGGCTCCTCTGAAACCAATTTTGGTTGCATTGTCAATGTCTCGGAGATCTTTAGGCCTGAAAGGTCACCCTGGGAGACAAAACAACTTCATGAATGGGGCTCTTTGTGAACCAGCCAACTCTGCAATCCCACTGGGGCTGGAAACAGCCCGGGAAGAAGAGCTGTCCCACCTTCCTTCTGCCCTTTGTGGAGTCTAGACATCCGTGTCAATGGAAAAAAGCTTAAATAAGGATGTACAAGAAGTGTATTTTCCAGTGGCAGGAAAAAGCCAGCTCACCCTTCGAGAATAGAGCGGTGCCGTGGGGACAGGAACTGACTCAGTGCCACGGCCAGGACGTGCCGTGGGGTGGGTGCGCCCTGCTCGGGGTGGGCAGAACTCCTCCGAGGGGAAGGGCGGCCTCCCAACCACGGCTGGGGCCACACCAGCCCGGCAGAACCCTTGGGACACGGGCAGGAATGTCCCTTGGCCACTTACAACCTGCAGGAACTGGGAGCTCGGGGGGATGGGAACGTCAGATGATGTTGGAGATGATCTTGGAGATCTTCTCCATCCTTATCAGTTCTATGGTTTTGTGACTCTTCTCTTGTGTTCCCAAACAATCATAGAATTAACCCCAGAACTAACCCCCCAGAAAGACCAAACAAAAATACAAACCATGATGATAAATCAACCAATCACCCACCAAATTTTTCGTTCTTGTAGCTTATAAAAAGCATGACACTGAAGACGTCAAGATGGCTGCCACACACACCCAAGGACAATAGACTTAGTCCTAACCTTACTGTTAGTTTTTGCTAGGTATACCTGAAGAGTCAAAGTCTGCCTGTGCCCTGGGATGGGGTGTGGGGTTGAGGAAAAGCTTGGTTGGGTCATCTTCAGTCCAAGCCAAGCCCCGTGATCTTGGCAGGGTTGAGGGCACAGCTTCTGCGAACATGGCCTGCAGTGGGTTCTTGTCACGTTCACCTCGTTGTGTTCTTCCTGCTGCTTCTCCCTTTCCCAGCAGCAGCCCAGGGTTATTCCTGCAAAATCACCAGATAATCAGCTCTGTCAACAACAGAGAAACACTAGGGTTCAAAATCCTGGGGCAGGTTTTCAGCAGGATTTACCACCTGAGAGGGGCTGAGCTGTGGTGCCCAGCTAAAGCACCCTGGTCTGGGGCCATCCTGGGGTCCCCACATTCCTGCCAGAGGGAATGCTGGGTTTAGAGATGGCTGGGTGACAGCAACGGGGCCCTGAACCAAAGCAAAACTTAGCTGTTAAATCCCAGAATCTCAGACTGTCTGAGGCTCAAAGCTCATCTCATTCCACCCCCTGCCATGGCAGAGACACTTTCCCCTGTCCCACGTTCCTCCAAGCCCCAGTGTCCAACCTGGCCCTGGACCCTTTGTCCTTTGCTGTGCATCTCCCTCGCTGTGACTCTTGGTGCTCCTGGAGCTGCCTGCTGTGGAACAGCAGAGAGAACTTATCTGCCTAGGGAACAGATGGATTATGTACAAAATCTTGCAGGAAAAACCAGCTTTCTGGAAATCCAGTTTTTGAGACTTAACAACAATTAATAGGATTAATTAAATCCAGTTGTGACTCCATCATGTTCTTCCTCTGATTTCAAGATTTCCATCCCCTCTTTCTGCAGGCACTGCCAGCTGGGGCTGAGGGAGGAGAGGGTCTGTGGGAGCTGCATCCCTGGGCAGACCCTGGTGGGTTTATGGGATCACTGGATTCCCCTGCTCCATTCCCATGGGTGCTACCCCTCTCTCTCTCCTTCCCAACCCTACCATCTCTCCAGGCCCTTGCAAAACCAACTGAGTCTTACTGGAAGCACAGGATTCTCTTGTGGGAATTAGAAATGGCAAAAGAAGTGAGGAATGAAGAAGGGATAAGGAAGGAGCAGACATGGAAGCTCACTGCTGTTTTGGAAGTGAAAAAAGAAACCGAGACCAGGTGGTTGGACTGATGGTCCCAGTGCCAGCAGATCCAGGGGATAACAGAGCAGTCAGGGCAGGAGGTTGTGTGGGGCTGGATGGGGAAGTCTGCCCTGAACGTCCAGTTCAGCAGCTCCAATAAATACCTTGAGTGAAAATCTCCTGTTAAAAGGTCAACATTGTCAGTTCTTGTGAGAACTTTTCATTCCTTCCTGGAAAACACACAGAGATCTCACTCATGTTGTTATCTTGTTCTAGATAGCAAAACCCAGGAATTTCAGCAAATTCTTCTGCTCTGGCCACAAGATGGATGTCAGGTTTGGGACAGTTGTCCCAAGAGAGAGGTTCATGTGTCCCAGCAGCTGTGGAACAGTCACTGAGGTCCCTCCAAGGCCCAGGCACCTCTGAGGAGCCTCATGATCTCACATCCTGCTGCAGAAGATTTGCCCCACCCAGCAGGAAGTAACGTGGGCCTTCTGTGAGGTGTTTTTGTTCCTTTTGTGAGGAGTTTCAGTAAATGCCCAGCCACAAATGCCTTCCCTGACACAGCACCAATTCCTGAAGTGCTACAGCCCCTTCCTCCTTTGGTCTCCCGTGCATCTCTGCTGGTTTACACCACACAGCTGCTGTCTTATCTGCTGAATCAACCTGGATTCAGGTGATCATTCCCGCTGCTGTGGGTTCCAGCATGACTCCGTGAAAACTCCCAAAGGACCAGGATATGCCCTGGTTTCCTTTAGGAGTTCCTTAGAACCCGGAGGGTGGGTGGGTATCAGCAGCACTGACCCTGCCCCAACCACCCTCACCTTATCTCCTCAAAATTCCCAAAAGTCCCCAAACCACCTCTGGCATCCTGTGCCTGCGGCCTTCCCAAGGTCCCTGTTGTCCCACACTGGGTTATCAGATCCTACATGACCCAAGGGGTCCCACAGACCCCTCTCCCCCTCCTTCCCAACCCTACCATTGCTCCAGGCCCTCCTTCCCTTGCAAAACCAACCGAGTCCTAATTGGAAGCACAGGAATCTCTTGAGGGAATTAGAAATGGCAAAAGAAGTGAGGAATGAGGAAGGGATAAGGAAGGAGCAGACATGGAAGCTCACTGCTGTTTTGGAAGTGAAGAAGAAACCAAGTCCAGGTGGTTGGACTGATGGTTACCAACCCCAACAAGTTCATGGCTCCATGGCTGCTGGGATGTGGGGCACTGTGACCGTGCTCACAGGGGTTCTTGGATGAGGGAAGAGATGAGGATCTGACACCATGTTTCAGAAGGCTGATTTATTATTTTATTACATATATTACATTAAAACTATACTAAAAGAATAGAAGAAAAGGTTTCATCAGAAGGTTAGCTAAGAATAGAATAGGAAAGAATGATAACAAAGGTTTGTGGCTCAGCTCTCTGTCCATGCCAGCTGACTGTGATTGGCCATTAATTAGAAACAACCACATGAGACCAATCACAGATGCACCTGTTGCATTCCACAGCAGCAGATAACCATTGTTTACATTTTGTTCCTGAGGCCCCCCAGCTTCTCAGGAGGAAAAATCCTAAGGAAAGGATTTTCCATAAAAGATGTCTGAGACAGGGTACAGGCTCCTTGGCCACAGGAACAGCTGAGCTGGGCTTTCTACAGACATTCAATGGTGATCCTGTTCTCCAGCTCACTTCCAAGGTCTCGCTCAAAGACCTGATATGTGAATCAATGGAAGGTGGAGGCCTTGTCCAGATCTCTTCATTGCTAAACCTTAACATGGAACAGCAGCTCCGGGGGTTCATATCTGAGCAGCTTGGCCCAGTGGAGCTGTCCCTGCCCATGAGAGCTCAATGAGATGGACTTTAAGGTCCCTCCCAACCCAAACCAGTCTGGAGTTTTGGGTTTACTGAAATGGGTTTTGCACAGCAGTGGGTGAATCCTTCGAGGTTGCCTTGTCTGTGGTGCTACAGATTCTGGAGATTTTTGAAGTTTCTGGGCACGCTTTGCCCAGAACAATTCCTCCTGTCTGTTGAGGAAGTGAGTCCCACCAGATCCGTGGTGGAAGGATGGGAGTTGGTTGTGTACCTGTCTTCACAGGTTGTTTTTTCTTCCTACTCTGCACGAAATTACGTTTAAATGGATAAAATGCAAATTCACAGAGGTGTGACCTAACTACCACCAGGAAGATGCATTTTCCTGCCTCATAAAATTATCTGACAAATAGAGTTCTTTGATCAATCAGTGAAAATGGCCCAAGAAGAAGGAAGGAGACAGGTATGGGCAGGGCAGAACCGAAACCAGGCCACAACAGCCTTGATGTGGGGCAGCTCCAGGAAGGGCGTCCCCAATTCCTGGCCTAAGAGGGACTTCCTTATTTTTAGAGTAAACCATGAGTTGGTAAAAGCTGCCCTAAGAGAGTCCAGTCACGAGGATGAGCTGGTTCTCTGTGCTGAGACAGAGATGGAAACCCAGTTCTCCGGGAAGCTGAGCTGGCCAAATCCTGCTTTCCTGAGAAAGGAGCCCCCTCCGAGGCATGGGGGTGCCCAAATGTGCTGCCACCCCCAGGCATTGGTCCCTTGGTCCCAGAACAGGCTTGGCCGTGGTCACTCCTCAATATTCCCTTCACAATCTCCTGGAGCACACATGGAATGTCCTGCACCACTACTGGCATGGGTGCGATTTAATTCCTTGACAATGCGAACGCTCGGTTTTGTACCAGCACTTTCCACCAGTGTTTCTTTCATAAAAGAATCTATAAAATAATTCTCTGCTACCGAAAGCCTCCTCTCCCATCCCTGCCTCTCCTTCCCTCTCCCTGCACCCATAAAGGGCTGCTCCTCTCTGCCAAACCTGAAAATTATTTCACTGGAGCTCAGCTCACTTTGGAGCAAATACCAAGGTGAGAAGGGGTGGAAATTATTAAAACCATCCACAAGAGAGATTTAGGGACAAATATGACAAGGTTTGCATCCTTTACCCCTAACTGTGGTTGACATTGCTGTTTCCACTGGGAGTTGAGCCTTCCCAGTTGGGAATGAGCCTTCCCCAGTGTGCAGCAGAATGGAAAACACAACAAGAGGTGTTAAAGATCAGCAATGGCTCTGATGAAAGGGCCTTGTGTTTAGAGAGCCTGACTGAAGGGATTGAGGGCTCCTGTTGTTGATCTAAGGGAGGTGTGTTTGTTTCCCTCTAAACTTGCAGGAACACCGGCAGGGGCTGTGGAGACCTGGGGAATTTACTTTGGAAGAATTGTGGGAATGTGACGATGGGGACCTTGCTCCAGGCCCCAACATTCTTGGGCTGGTTTGTGTGTCAGAGCCCCAGCACGGTGCTGCTCACCCCTCTGGGGGATGAGGTCTAAGCCATTTCCCAGCCTGGTTTGTCCTGGGAGCTGCTCAGAGCCCAGTAACCAATTCCATCTGGATTTGGCTAAAGGGGCAGAACCAACAACTTAATCAAAGAACCCCAGAATTATTTGGGTTGAAATATTTGGGAATTTAAAGAATATCTCCTGCCATGGGCAGAGACACCTTCCACTCTCCCAGGTTGCTCCAAGCCCCATCCAACCTGGCCTGGGACACTTCCAGAGATGGAGCATCTCCAGTATATCACTGCCATGAAAAAGTATTTTTGATAAAATGCTGTGAAATACATTTCCCAATAACATAGATTCTTTGCCATTTGTCTGAGGCTCCTCAGCAAACCCAGCAAATCTTTGCTCCACAACCTCCATGATGTTGGTCAGAAATTCCCAGCTGTGTGTGCAAGGCACAAATAACCTGGTCCAGTGAAAGCGATTGGGAAAAGAGTTATTGATTGGGTTTGGTCCCTCCTGATCCAAACCATTTTAGGGTTATCTGATTCTCCCAAACATGTTTTTTTTTAAGGAAATATTCCCCTTTATTTAGCAACAACACTGAAAAATCAAATTTATTTCCTTCTTTGCGGCAAAGAGAGGTGAGAACGTGTTCCTGGCACAAACTGATTGTGCTGTTTGTTGTGTTAATTAAAAATCCTCTGTTTTTCTTCTTTATCACCTGATGGTGGAAAACAGGTGCAGAGCAAATACCTCTGACCCATAATTACTCCTGAGTCACCAGAACATTCATGAGATCCAAGTGCCAAAGTGAGCAGCCCAGACTAGGGTGACTGTTTGGGGTTTTTTTTTTTTTCCTCTAACATAATTTGTTTGTTTCCTTACTCAGTAAATTATAAAAACTCTATTACTGCATAAAATTTTACACCCCTGGCTCAGTTGCCCATAAGTACAGACAGTTTATTGATTTCCTTGTGCTCTGCTGGGAAGGGACTCTTTACATACATTTTATAAGGAACTACTAATCCTGGTTCTCCCTGAAATGAAGTAGTAAAGTCCTGCCATTTTCTTATCTTGCCTCACTTATAAATTCTGGATTTTTCATCGTTCTGGTTGGAATCTGTTTCTATTATCCCCCCTGATTTTCAATCCAGAGCTTTCCTCAAGGCCTGACACATCTTGGGCTCCCTTTACCTGCTGCAGAACTCCAGAGGTAATTTTTTACCAAATCCTGGCTGTTTGGTGTGAGCAGGGAAGGGGCACTTAGGGAGTTCCACACCCTTCCCTGGAGCTGACACCTCCCATGGCACCAGCATGGAGATGGTCTCACCCAGTCCCAGATCACAAGTCAAGAAGGGACCTTCTCCTTTTCTACTTCCTTGGGGTTTTTCTGCTGTTCCAGCAGTTTATAGCCAATATTAACAAACCTCACTTGCTCAGGAAGTTCAAGTCGTTTTTCAAGCATTAAGGTGTTTAAACATGAGAGGAGTCCCGTGTTGTGGGACTTCACCACATGCCTTAAAGTTAAGCCTCTGCTGGGTGGTGATGAACCTCAGCTGGCGCCTACATCCGTTTATTGAAGGAGTGTTTATCACACAAACGTGCAATGGTTTGGCTTGGAAGGCACCTGGAAGCTCATCCCCTTCCACCAGCCCAGGTTGTTGGGCTGCCCTAAGGCATGTGCAGGGAGGAGAGCTTGACTAACTTCCACTTCCAGATGCTGGCACGGGCTGGGAAACCACAGGAGGTTGGGAATGCCCAGCTGTGCCCGCACGGGCTCGCAGGGTCAGGAGGCTGAGGGTGAAGGGGAGCCTCTGTTCCATCCCAGGAACGGCTGCCAAGGATCTCTGACCGGGGTTTGGGGAGCTGCTGGGATGAAACAACATCCCTGACCTGGAGAAGGAGTAAGAGCTGCTATTTATGGTGACTCTGAGTGCAAATGGGAGGCAGCACCAGCTGGACAACAACGGCAGCGCCAAAGCAAGCGAGCACCTCGGGCTGCAGTTGGTGTTGACATGTCAGAAATGAGGTCTGGGTGGAATCCAGCCCCAGGGCTCCCAGATTTTCCTGCCCAGCTCCCACAGAAGCAGGAGCAATCCAGCCCCAGGGCTCCCAGATATTCCTGCCCAGCTCCCACAGCAGCATCAGGTGAGCAGGTGGGATGTGGCCTGAGGGAGAATTCCATGAGCAAGATGCTCCAAAACAATGATAAGGAGCAAGAGAAGGGAAGGGTCTTGTTCCCTGGGGGATGGGAGGTGGGACTGCAGCTGTGCCAGGGGAATGACCCTGCCCAGAGCAGGAGGGAGGAGAGGGAACAACGACAGGGAACTGGCAGAGGTCTCCCACTTGGACACTGCCTCCAGGATGGGAAAAACATTACAGAAAACCTCCAATCTGTCACGCACCTTGCAGTGTTTTGAAGCCTTTGGGTCTAACTCATTGTTTCCTTTGTTGAGGTTTGACTTTAGTGATTGGATTCCCTCATCCCTGGCTCCCCCTGGGGCTTGTTTGCTTTGGGAGAGAGGGAGGTTTTGTTTTCTGCTCTTGGCAGAAACTTCTGCCCCTCCACAGCGCCTAACACGGGGACAGGGGTGGGGATAGCCCTGGGGACATGTGTGGGGACAGCTCTGGGGCAGCAGCACTCAGGAGGAGCACCCAGGAGCAAGGTGTTGGGATGAGATAATCTTGAAGATTCCTTCCAACCCAAGCCAGCCCATGGCTCTGAGCCCTCGGCAGCCCCCAGCTTGGCCACGGATGTTCATGGATGTTCCTTTGCATTTTCCAGGAGCTGATTGCCCTGGGATGAGCTGGGAGTGGCAGGGAAAAAGGCAGGGAAGGAATGGGGTGAGTTACTTGCTGCAAACCCTCTGTCAGAGCTGTCCTTCCTCTGGTGCTCAGTCATGGAGCTTTGCCAGTTTGGGAGGATGAAGAGCTCAGTGGAGATCAAATAAAACACAAAGCCTTCTCCTTATGTTCCAAAAAGAGGATTTATTTAGTGGGTTTTAGGATTTTAAAATACACAGATGTGAGTGTTGTGGAGGGGGATGCACAAACATTGTGTTCACAGTCCAGTGCACTTCAGAAGCACAGGAGCTCTGGGAGTTCCTGCAGTAAATCATCAGCTCCTGGGCAGCTCTCCTGGAGATTCCAGGCACTTACTGGGGATAAACAACAAATCACTGCAGAAGGGTCCCAAGAGAGGCCCCAGCTGGGGGAAGTGCTGCATTCCCAAGGAGGTAAGAGCAGATCAGAGAAGGAATGGCTCTCCCAAGGCCATGTGCTCCAGCCAAACATGGGACACTTCCTGATTTTTGTTCCTTTGCTGAGGAAAGGTTCCTTCGGTTCAGACCACTCTGTTCTTCACTCTTTCAAAGATCTGCATCACTTTGCCAGCTGGGATGCAGCCTTCCCGCACTATGGTGATGCCACCTTCCCAGAGGGAGAATGAGCAAGTCAGGACAATCCCCAGAGTGGCACAGAAAGGAATGAAAAGGAACATCTCACACCAGCAAAGCCACTCAAAATAAACTTGAGTGGAAGGACCAGAAGTGAAACCACTGATGAACGCTGACCTCACATTTTGTTCAAGGGTTTGGTTTTCCACTAATGAATCCCTCTCAAATGTCAGCCAGAGCCACCCAGGACACTCAGTGTGTGCTGCTGCATCACTGTGGGCAAGCTCCTGTCCCACCCTTGTTGTGGTGGGCTGAGGCAGCACCCAGCATCTTTCCAGCAGCACCCACCCATCCTTCAGCAGCACCCACCCATCCTTCAGCAGCACCCACCTTTTCTTCTAGCAGCACCCACCCTCCTTCCAGCATCACCCACCTTTCCTTTCCTTCCACCAGCACCCACCCTCCTTCCACCAGCACCCACCTTTCCTTCCAGCAGTACCCATTCTCCCTCCAGCAGCACCCACCCTCCTTCCAGCAGCACCCACCTTTCCTTTCCTTCCAGCAGCACCTACCCTCCCACTCAGAGCATTTCCACCCTGACGAGGCAGATTTTCCTTGCACAACTGTGTTTGTCCTCCTGCCTTGTTCCCTGTCAACACAGAGGTCCTCCCAGGACATCTTTTGTTTGTTTCCCTTCATCAACATGTTTGCAAATGTCCAGGCACTGCAGAGCTGTTACTCTTGGAGCACTGTGTGCTGCCAGACTGATACTGGGAAAGGCATGGAAGCCTCCCAGGAAAACGCCAGAGCTGACACAGGGCGGGTCTCACACTCACTTTCATCAATCTTGGTGCAGTTGACCACAGTGGACGCCACCACCTCGTCAGACTCTCCATCACACAGAACACCCTCCAGCTTATGGCCAAGGCGCCTGGGGGGCAAAAAATAGCAACAACCCTTCTCAGACCTTGCTGTGACCTCGTGCTGAGGTGGTTCCCCTCTGTGCAGGACACCAAAGCAAGGTCTGCAGCACTGAGGCAGGAGGGTGGCACTGCAGGGAGCAGGGACTCACGAGATGACCATGTCGTGGTGGGTGCTGTCCACCTCCCCGCTGGGGTTGGCCGAGGTGATGGCCAAGGGCCCGGTCATGTCGATGAGGTGCACCAGCACTGTCAGGTCAGGCACTCGGATCATGATGCTGTCCTGGGTTCCCACCCTGCTGTATCCTGCTCCGACCCCTGCAAGGACAGGCAGAGGGTGTTGGCAGGGGCACAGCTGGCACAGCCCTGTCGTGGCACCAGGGGGGATCTCCTGCTGCCTTTGGAAGGGACCCAGTTCCATGCAGCAGCTAAATGTGGATGTCTGTTCCTGAACAAAATGCAGAAATCTGTGAGAGCAGAGGTACTGTTTGGGGTCCAACTGGGTTAAAAGGAAATTATTCACAACTGGAGACATCACAGCTGTTTCCACAGACAAAGGATCTCCCTATATTCCAAAGTCTGACTTCCTGTGACCACTGCCCACCCTCCCATCCTCCACCACCTTCCTCTGCTGATAAATGTGCTTAACTCAGAATCACTGAATCCACTGAGTTGGGAAAGACCCTTGAGATCATCGAGTCCAACCTGTGACCCAGACCATGGCACCAAGTGCCACATCCAGGCTTTCCTTGGACACCTCCAGGGATGGGGACTCCAACACCTCCCTGGGCAGCTCCTTCCATTGCCCAGTCGCCCTTTCTGGGAAGATTTTTTTCCTAATGTCCAACTGAAGCCTGCCCTGGTGCAGATTAAGGCTGTGTCCTCTCCTCCTGTTCCTGTTCCCTGGGAGCAGAGCCTGATCTCCCCGGCTGTCCCCTCCCATCAGGAGCTGTGCAGAGCCACAAGGTCCCCCCTGTGCCTCCTTTGCTCCAGGCTGAGCCCCATCCCAGCTCCCTCAGCTGCTCCTCACAGGACTTGTGCTCCAACCCCTCCAGTTCCCTCATTCCCTGCTGTTTCCCCAGGAGCCAGGGTTGAGGTGAATCATCCCAGTGCTCACAGTGCCTGCCTGTGTCCGTGTGCTGGAGGCAGAGGGATGAGCAGGGATGACCATCAGAACCCTCTCATCTCCTGGACACTGCTCCACCCTGCTTTGCTCGTTCCAGTGAGCAGCGGGGGGCTTGGGAGAGGGGACCCTCCCAGGCTGAGGAGCCTCCCTTGCCTCTGGTTAAAGAGCTCATCCTGCTGGCTCCCACTCTTGATGAGTCATTCCAGCTGACTAACACCCTCTGCTAAACATCCACCAAAGCATCCGGGAGCTCCAGGGAGGACTTCTTGGAGAAAGTGACCGGAATCTCTCCCCATCCCATCCCAAAGGGTGTTGGGATTGCAGACCTGCCCTGCTGAAAACGTGAAAGGGAGACAGGAGGGTTGTGCTGCTCATCTCACCCAGCTTCTTCAGCCACTCTCCCTTCTGGATAATGCAGCCAATGCCGCCGGGATAAACGCTTTCCATGAATTCCCAGAGCAGGGGGCTGATGGGCGGCGCAGCTGCTCGCAGCTGCTCCAGGTTGGAAATAAAGATGCAGATGGGCTTCTCTTGAGGCCTGTCCTGAATAAAACAGAGGGGGAAAATAGATAAAGAGGGAAAGTTTGCCTGGGGAGCCTTGAAGCCTGCTGGGATCCTGGTTTGTGTGTTTCCCATGGAGCAGGAACTCCAGGCAAGGAAGATGCTGTCTCTGCACAAATGCTGAGCTGTGATGGATGCTCCAGCTCAGATCTGCACGTGCAAATTAAGGAGGAGACAGAGCAGCAGCCTGCCCTTGGGAACCTCTGGGATGCCTCCAATTCCCTCTCTTTAAGCACATCCATCACAGGGACAGCAATGCTCCACTCAGTGTCAGCATTTTTGGGATGTTGCACACCAGGGGCCTGATTTTTTCCAAACTTCTGCTGATATAAACCAAAGTCAAACACACCAATTTGTGATAGGATAAGGGATGGAGAGCTCAGCCCCCTGCAAACCAACATCTCCATTATCACCCCTCCAGAGCTTTGAAAGAAGCTTGGTGAAATAAGTTCAGTGTGAAACCATCAGTGGAGATGGAGGGGAAATAAAACAAGCTTGCAGAGCGGTGTCATTTCAGTCCTCAACTGACATCAGCTTCAGCGGGGCCAGATGACTCAGGAACTGGGCATGTATTTACATTCTGTTTGTATTCTCTCATCGGCAGGGAAGGTCAGCACTGGCACCAGGGCAGTGCAGAAGAGACGGCCTTTGTGCCGCTGCTCGCGCTCGGCCAGCTGAGATCGTCTGTTATGGTTATTTCTCCAGGCTAGCCAGGAAATTGCCTCATGGACAGCAGACAGGGCCAGGTTGCAAAAGCTGGATTGAAGGTGCAAACTCTGGGGCTGGTTCCAGCACTGAATGGCTCCAAAAGTCTGGGGGAATGTAGCCCTGGGATTCTGATTCAGCACTTCACGAGGACAAACACAGGTTTGGACGTGCTTGTGAGTGGCTGTTCCTGTTTGGGACTGTGCTTTGTCCATCCCCAAGGATGTCACTGCCTAATTACCAGTGCTCCAGCCTGGAGAGGAAGGGCTGTACCCTGGGTTGCTCAGAAAATGGTCCCTCATGTTCTGGTGTGGCTGCCCGTGAACTCTGCCCATGGTCAGCTCCCGAGTCTTGGGACAACCTAAAACCAGGGGCTTCCCTTTCTGCTTCTGCAGAAAGTCATGGACAGGACACAGAGCTAGGCAATCAGAGACACCCCTGAATCCCCACCTTGATCCTGTAGACCTTCTCAATGGCCTGAGGGTGCTTGCAGGAGGCTGCCAGGGCGTACACAGTATCTGTGGGGACCCCGCACACGGCCCCCGTGTTCAGCAGCTCCGCGATGGTCCTCAGGCCACTCGTGAGGTGGGACTTGGGGCAGACACAGGGCAGGGGATCCTCCCTGTCCTTCCTGGAGCTCTGGACCTGCCAGGAATCAGGAGGCAGGGAATTAGCAAAAATATGGAACACAGGGCAGGATTGCAACCACCTGAATGCAGGGATCCACCGTGCCATGATCCCTTGGCCATCCAAGGGCAGCACCTCTAGGAATGCTTCTCCCACAGCAGGGGAGGGAATTCCAATTATTAAAGTCAAAGAGAGCAGCTCAGGGTGGACATTTCAACTGCCAATGCCTTAAGTTAGAGGGGATGAATCCCACCCAACACAGCTTCCTGGGGAAATGGCTGCTCTCCAAAATGACCTAAAGAAACTGTTCAGGAATCCAAAATTCAGACCAAGATGGATTTTCAAGTGCATTCCCATGAAACACTGATTTAATGGAAATGTTTCTTTGCAGCAGGAATTGGAGCTGGCAGATCCATCACCCTGGACAGGGGGAATTGCCCTAGGCAGACACACCAGATGGCAGAAGGAGTTTGAAACTAAGAAAATGGGGAATTCTTGCTGTCCAGTCTGGGAAATTTGTAAGCTCTCTGCTCCCAATGTTATGGCTTTAAAACTCCAGTCTATGAGGAATTCTTAGACTGGGGATGGCTGATTCCCCAGGAGCAAGGTATGAGTCTTGTGAACATCCTTGCCCTTTTTCCAATATTATTCCCAATGGAAGAGAGCTCATTTTCAGCTCACAGCTCCCTACAAAGGGACCAGGACTTCGAATGGCACCGAAGGATTCAGCAGAAGAGAAATGCCACAGGAATCTGCACTGAAGGCCCCAGAACATCCCCTCTGAGCAAGGAAGCTACACCACCATGCCAAGAACTCTTACTGTGAGCAGAGGAGGTCCCATCATCAGGAGGTCCTTCCCAAACATGCAGTTGGTGAGAGAGGCCATGGCTCCATAGAAGCAGATGACACTGATGATGCTCAGCACCACAACTGGAAAAAATCCCAGAGTCAGAGGCAGGAAGGGTGATTGAATCCCCATCCCTGGAGGGATTTAACAGAGTGGATGAGGCACCTGGGGACAGGGTTTGTCAGTGCAGTGGGGATGGTTGGACTCAGTCGCTCGGATTTCATGGTGCTGTGATTCTATTCTGCAGTGACAAAGTCCTGGTGGAAAAGCTCCCACTAATCCCCTTGCTAAAGCACTCCATGGAATTAAAACTTAAATTGTCACTTGCAGCAAAGCCAAGGCTTCAGCAGAACTACAGCCATTGACAGCTGTGGCACATCCAGCTCATCCCACACCTCAGGGAACATCCTGGACAGGAAAGCAGTGCTGGACAGAACCTCTAGAGGTGCTCTGATCCAGCAGTATCGGGTTTATTTGGAACCTCAAGGCCCTGGGGGTGATAGGAGGAAAGGTTCCTTCTCCAGTCATGTTTATACACACCCCAGACTTCCAGGGAAAGAGGAACACCCTGCTTGATTTACCCACACTGCTCTCCAACCCAGGACCCACTTCCTGCACTCTGTGGGTGAAGGTTTAATGTCCAGGTTTCCCTAAAACTCACTTTCAAATGGCAAAGGGAGCTTCTCCAGTGTAAAGAGCAGAAAACAAACGGTCAAGAGCTCCATGGCCAGGGTCAGGCAGAGCAGCACCAGGTTAAAAGAGGAAGCTGTGGAAAGAAACACAAACAAGAGGGACCCACATCAAGCACAGCCCATAAAATGTCCATGAACCAGCAGAAGAGTTCCTAAATCAACTGAGGCTTGTTTGATTGAACCGAGCAGCCCCAGCTCTGATTTCCCTGTTGGTGGAGGAACAAAGAGGCACAGCCAGGGTCTGTTCAGCCCTCAGGTTCCACGGACATGCTGCCAAACCCTTGATCTGCCAGGACACTGCGCTCACACGGAAAACACTTCTCTGGCAGCCAGGCAGGTTCTGATTTACACCAGCTGGGCTGGAGTGTGGCTGAGGATTGGGGCCAGTGGCCCAGTGCGTCGAACACTTTCACCTGATTTGATCCTTTTATTTTCTTTGAGATGTTCTTCCATTCCCTTGGGGCTGTTTCTCCTAAGCCCAGCTCGGCTTCTGTTACTGGCTGTGGGCAAAACATCTCCGTTCTTGCTTAATCAGAGCGACAGGCAGAGCTGAGCCTCCCTCACTGGTGCATCTCCACCACAGAGCAATCACAGCAGGATTCATGATCTGACCCCAGATGCCCCTCAATAAACATCCCACGTGGTTCCGAGACTTACCCAAAATGATTAAAAAAGCATTGAGCACCAAAAAGGCAACGGAGCCAGCAGTGAATCCCTCGGTGTGCCCCGCCCTGATGTCCAGCAAGTGGCCTGAAACAGGAGCAGCACATCTGGTTACGAGCAAACCACAAAGAGCAGCGTGACAGGAGAGAGGCAGGAGAGTGGCAGAGCCTCAGCTGGGATTACCACAGCTCCAGCTGTTGGATGGTGGCCTCCCCAAAACCCTCCCTCACCGACACCCGCTGCTTCTGCCACGCAAAGTATTTGAGGTATTAACTGTGGGGCTGGTGACGGTTGTCCAAAAAAAGCTCTGGATTTTACCTCCAGCTTGGAATACTCAGGGCCTGGCTGGACACTTCAGCTGCTCCTACCACACGTCCCAAGCCACAGCTTTAACTGTCCCCACAGGTGCTCATTTTAAGAGCTCCTGGCACGGAGGCTGTGTGAACACTCTGCCCACCTGGAGCAAAATGCAGCTTTTAAAAGCCAGGCTCAGCTTCTGAGAGCTTCTTCCATGGCTGTGACCAGCTGGAATAGACTTCTCCAGGCTCCTGAAGGAGAAATCCAGGACCTGGAGTCTCTCACTGCCTAAAAGCGTCTCCTGAGTTGTTATTCTGAGATAACAACCCAGAGCCAGCCCTGTGTCACAATGTTTTTGCAGGGAAATCTTGCGTTTTATTGGAGTTGAAGACACAACTTGAACTCCTGGAACTGAGGGCACCAAGTGCCTTGCAGCAATGGCAACCGAATGCAAACTGGGGTGATTGGTGAATTAACTTTTTCCATGGAGGAATATCAGTAAGCCTGATGTCACTGACTCTCCTGAAAGAAGGAATTCCACCAGAGAAAGCAATCTGAAATTCCCTGGGAACACCCCTTAAGCCAGGAACCATCCTGTGCTTTACCTGCCAGGCGCAGCCAGGTCCAGGCTGCCCAGAAGGCAGCGTAGCAGAAGGGGAGCACGGACCCAAACCTCTTCCCACCCTGCACCTGGATCCGGCACACGAACAGCTGCCCCAGGGCTCCTGGGATGAGCACGGAGGGGATGGAGAGCTGCTGCCTGCCGAGGGCACCCATGCTGCCCTGCACGGCGGCGACCGCGGCCAGGCCGTTGCAGATGTAGAACAGCGAGTCTGGCACGGCAGCGCTGGTGCCGCTGGGGATGTCCTTGGAGCTCGAGAGCCAGCTCTGCACAGCCCCCAGCATGGCCTGGAGAGCTGAGCTGGGCACGGCCTGGGTGCCCACAGGAATCAGAGCCTTCTCCCCGATGGAGTTGATGAGGCTGGCGAAGGTGGCATACAGGGAGAGCGCGGTGCAGAGGCTGCAGGCAGCCCCCAGGAAGGGCCGGGCGCCGGGCAGCGGGATCTGGTGGATGAAGGCCAAGGTGAGGAGGATGAAGGAGGCATTCTGCAGCATCTCCAGGGTGTCTTTGTGGATCGACATCAGAAACAGCAGGCAGGCAGTGGCCAGGAAGAACCACGCCCCAAACATTCCCAGCCTGCTGTCCTGAGCTGCAGGCAGCCCGAGGAAGGTGGTGAGCACAAACTCCTCCCAGGACATCACCAGCCAGAGCAGGCTGTGGACACCAAACTTGGTGGTGTGGTAGCTGTCCCCTCTGAGGTAGCTGTAGAAGCTGGAGAGCAGCTGGCAGCTGGAGATGATGGAAATCCACGCTGCCCCCACACAGAATGTCTTCATGTACCCAAAGAAGTAAAAGGCAAATATAAAGGGTGACACGGTGTCGCAGATGTTCCCCAGGGCCATCGGCTCCGCGTACTTGGTGTTCTTCTTCTTTTCTTCCCCAAGGGCCTTGGAGGAGCTTTTCTGTGCCGATCCCAGCAGCAGGACATTGAAGAGGGGGTGCCCAAAGCTGGGCAGGACGTACCTCTGGGTGATGCCCTTCAGGAGCAGAGCCACAGCCCCATACAGCCCACACAGGACGATGCCCAGCTCCAGGACCCCGGACACCACCAGGGCCCAATCCCCAAAGAGCGCGACCGCCTCGAAGCCCAAGGCCAGCGCGATGGCCCCGAAGATGAAGGGCATGATGTAGTTGACGGTGGCCGAGCAGAAGGACAGGATGAAGGAGATGGCAATGTAGGCCACCAGCCCAGCCACAGAGCTCTGGCTGGCTGAGAGCAGGGCCGTGCCGGCGGCTGGGAGCTGGCTGGCGTTCCCAGAGGGGAGCATTGTGTTCTCTGGGGAGGGATACGCAGCAGACAGGACCTTCGTGACCCCATAGCTGCTCCACAGAGCAGAGAAGGTGAGGAAGGCCGCGCCTCCAAGGTGATCATATTTGCGGAAGGCGAGAAATCCGGCCAGGAGCTGGACAAAGCCTCCAATCAGGATGAGGTGGACACCTGAGGGATGCAGGAAGGGGTCAGGTGTGAAGCCAAGCACAAAAAGGCTAGAGCTGCAGGAGGTTCTAGAGCACACCCCACAGCAGGTCCCATGGCCTTCCTGTGAGCAGCCCTGTGGCCTCTGCCTGCCCCTCTTCCCACCTTTATGGGAAATTTCTCTGCATGGCCCCTAAGCTCCTTGGCTCAATGTGCTGAGCAGGCCCCAAAAACAGTTTGAATCTAGCAGGGAATGACACCTGGAATACTTGGCCCAGTGGCTGGGGAAGGAAGAGCAGCCATCCCCAGGAGCAGACCAACCAGCACAATGGAGACAGCCCACATTTCCCACCAGTGGTGCCCACTGGCCCATGGGGATGACCCTCAAAGAGCTCAGGGGACACTCACACCCACCCACCCCACCCTGAGCAGCAGCACCCACCTGCCAGGATCTGCTCTGCTGCGCGAGGCCCGAGGCCGGTGGCAGCCATGGTGAAGTTCTGCAGGCACAGGAGGAAGGCACTGACCACATTGCCGAGCAGCCCCAGCACCCCTGGCTCGCTGTAGAAGACGGCAGCGAAGCCCTCAGTGCTCGCCATGGCCCTTGCAGAAAAAACAGCAGAGTTTGCCCTTGCAGACAAAACAGCAGAGTTGGACCTTACCCCCACAGCCTCCCCAGCCAGGCCCTCTGCACCAGGCCCAGGCACCTGTCCTGGGCTGACTATATGATGCTTTTATCCCCAATTTTCTTGTTGTGTTTATGCTGAATAATAAGTTTTGTGCCTTTGAGACTTGTTGCAGAGAGTGAAGGGGGGAGAGAAGAAGCAGCAGTTTGTTTTCAGACACTGCACTCACTCCTCCACATTCCTGCTCCTGGACTGTGTTGTCTGTGGATGGACAGACAGCAGGACAGAACTCTCCTTTATTTTAGTTAGTTTAGCTAGCTGAGGCAAAGAAGTTCTCTGGACTGTGTTTTTTTCCCTTTTCTTTGGACCTGTTTAAACCTGCTCTGGACTGAACATCCAGCAGAGCACCAGTAGCTGCACCTGTGGCCCACTGGGCCGGGCCTGGCCTGCGACATTTCCAGCACTAGAGGGACTGATCAGAGACTGAGTGAGCTGAGCTGCAACCCAGGGAGGGACTTTCTCAGTTTGTCATCTCTTTTGGAGCAGCAAGGGGTTTTATTGTTTAATATTGTTTAGGTTTTATTGTTTAATAAACAGGTTTTTTCCACTTTTTTCCAAGGAGCTATTTTCTCCCAGACCAGTTGCGGGGAGGGACCAATTGAATCTGCTTTCCTAGAGGAGCCCTTTGGGGTTTCTCTCCAAAATTTGCTCTGAACCAGGACAGCACCCGGCCAGCCTGCAGAGCCGTGCCCCTGCCACGAGCAGGGACAGGCTGGTGACAGGCTCAGGTGTTTCCATGTTCCTCCCCGCTCCTCGCTGCAGACAAAGGCTCCATTCAAAGCACCACTTGAGGTGCCTACTTTCCGCAGCCCCATCCAGAAAAAACACACACAACCTATTTAGGCGACCAGGATTCCTGGCAAAAACATGTTTAGGTGCCCCAAAGCGCTGCAGGTGGTGGTGATGGTTGCTGTCCCCTCTTCTCCAGGCTGCTGGAGATGGAGAGGCATGAATAGCCCAACACAAACCAACAAACATCCAGATAAAACCCACAAGGTATTTTTGAGCCGTTCCAGGACGTTTCTTATCCACTGTTGCAGACAAACAGGACAGGCACGGTGCACACACACACACAGTCTCCCTTCCAGCTGGAATTTTCCAGCTCCATCCCTTTCTTGAAACCCCAGTGACTAAATAGGCTATTTTCAAACCCTTCATATTTCTCCCATGAACTCGTCTGTTTGCAGGCAGCCCCCACGTTTCCACTCCTCAGCACTCCTGGGTACCAGGAGCTGAAGTTTTCTCTCTGGAGGGTTTTGTTGGGAAACAAAGATGAAAATAAAACAGCAATGTTCTTGTTATTTGGGTATTTTTAGAATATTTGGTGAGCTAAAAAAGCTGGAAAGGGAGAAGGTGATGTATTCTGTCCTCAGCCATTCCAAAGAACCCTTTGGAAAGGGAGGAAAGCTCCACTATTGTTAGGGGAAATGAGGAGGAGGGAAGGAGCACCACCCAAAGAAAAATAATATAGGAGTAATAACAAACCTAAATCCCAGGATCACACAAATTGTCAGCCCAAATTTACATTTTGCAAACGTTGGTACCCTCTGGACTCTCTTGTTCTGCTAAAACCCCTGTGTTTTCCTCTTTCCATTTGTTCTAAAGGATGTCACTTCCCCAAAGGAAGAAGGATGAAGGATAAATCGACTCCAACAGCTCCAAACTGCTTTGGCAACATCAATTCTCATCAAATAAGGAAGAGCTAAACACCTCCAAGCAAAGCTTAGGGAGCAATGAATTATTCAATTACTTTGTTATGCTAAAGGCTGGGATTTTGGGTTCAGAGAGGGAGATGCACCAAATCCCAGTTCCCAGAGAGGAATTCTCCCTTTTCCCATCAAGGCACTGCCTTTCAGGAGGTCCCAAGGAATGCTGTGCCCTTGGGCAGAGCTGAGCCTGCGGATTCCATGATTTAGTCTCTATAATTGTTTTAAATGACACTTCTATATAAAGAAGCAGTTTGGTTTAAATGGTTGTACTTGGAAATGAGCCGCAAAATTAAGCTTCTCCAGTTGTTTTGCCCTGAAACAGCCCAGGCAGTGGCTCAAAAGCACACTCAGAGCCCCTGCTTGGAGTGGGTCCCACGAAGAGGGAGGGAGCTGGGCTGGCAAGGTGACTCCTTGGCTCCCACCAGTGGATTTTAATTTGCCAAAGCTCATTTTGTTGGTGTTTTCTGCATAACAGACCTGCAACAAAGAGCTGAGGTTGGGGAGGGAGGGAGAGACACAACTCACAGGGATGTTTTCCTCTTCTTCCAGTGCAGACATGGGGGAAGGAAGACAAGCACCAGAATATGCTGTCAGGCTAAGGAGGTGTAAAAGGGAAGGATGTGAGAGGATCCAGCCCAAAATGTGGAAAAGGAGAAACCCACTGCTCGCACCCACGCCTCACACACCAACCCAGACTCGTGGTCCCTGCCCTGAGACATTGGGCATGATGTCCCTGGGCATTGTCCCTGCCTCAGGTTCCCGCAAGGTCAGGATACATCAAACCAGGAAAATCCTCCTGGTGCTGTCTCAGGAGCAGCAGCACCAGGACGCTGAGGCTGCACTGAGCTGGAAAAACAAGGCCCAGCAGGGGAACCCCCAGGGAGGTTTTCTGATCAAATATGCCCAGGTTTGGCCCTGGGATAGCCCCACCCATGGGTGCTGTCACTGTCCTTAATGCTGTCATTTCTCCACACACACCACAGAACCCTGGTGGTGAGACAGGATAACGTGAGGCTGTGCAGGAGGCAGATGGAAAATCCCTCTGTGCCAGGTGGGATTAGAGGCTCTCTGCACACCCAGGGCACCAGCAGCCACTGTCCAGGGAACCACGGGATGGAGATGTCCCCGTGCTGAGGAGGCAGCTGGACACCTGGGGTGCTGCCTGAGAGCTGCATCTCCCAGAGGGATGGGGCAGCCCTGGACGATCCTTCCCTTGCCCAAATCCCTTGTGCAGCGAGGGCAAAGCCAAAGCCACACCGTCCCTCCTCCTGCCCCCTCCACCTTCTTTCCTCTCCCTGCTTGCCCCGACATCCCTCACCCTGGGGGCTGCAGGAATGCTCTGTGATGTCCTCCCTCCCTCCTGGCTCCTGTCCCTGCTGACCTCGGAGCTGCGTGGGACAGGCTCTGGACACCACTTCCTTCACTCCCTGCTGTCCTCACAGCAACCTCACCCCCCTGCCAGGAAAGGTCATTCCCATCTCATCCCAATTCCATGGGGCTGTCAGGTTTGCAGGAATCTCTCTGTGCATCTCACAGACGCTGCTGCTTCTCCATGACCAGTATTAACAAAAATATTCCAGGGCACAGGAATATTCCATCCCCAGGAGGCTGGAGTAAGGCTCCCCATGCCATGGGACACATCTGCAAGCACCAGACCATTCCATTTTCATTCATCCCCAGGGGCACCTCGCCATTAGTTTTCCATCCCACCTTGTTAGTGATAACAAACATTTACAGAGCTCTGAGGAAATGCTGCTTCTCTCCAGATAAACATGGAAAGAGAACAAAATTCATTTTGGATAAACACACAGCAAGATGAACAGTGCACAGCCACAACACACAGCTGGATTTCACATCACAACCCTGCCTCTCCTCTGGTGCAAACCACAACGGAATTGCCAGGGATGCATTGCTACGACAAAGGTCTGCATGGGGGTTAGTAAAAAATCCAATTTTAAGTAAGGTATGTCCCTCCAGGCTGTTACTCTGCCCAAAATAATAAATGTCCCCAGGTTCCACTGCTGAACAAAGCAAAGAGCCGTGGCACTCCCCCAAAATCCAAACATTGCTTTGGGAATGAAGGCTCCCGGTGTTGCCTGGAAGCTCCAGGGTGCACTCCCAGTTCAGTGACCCAGCAGAGCTGGAGATGAAGAAGAAGGAGAGCTGAGAAACACTCAGCCAAACACCCAAACACTGAAGGTATTCAAGAAAAGCATCCAAGAAAACCACCACTGCCTCACTTCTGCCTCTGCAGCTGGGATTTACCTGCTTTGGTGACACTTCAGCTCAATGGGAGGATGCTCTTGTCCCTCTCATTTCCTGGTGAATCTCACTTTTATAGTCCTCCTTGGGAGGAGGAGCCTGGAGCCAGTTGCTTCACCCATTGGCACCTGTGGCACTTTGGAGACAGGAGTTTCCTTGAACCTTGTCAGTTATTGTCTGAAATCTTTATTTATTTCCTGAAACCGGGGGTGTGTGTGTGGGGAGGAGGGTTTCCCTTCTGTCCAGCAGGGACAAACCACCCCTCCTCATGGATTCCCCCCCACCCTCTGGCTCCCCAGGGACTGATGTCATCCCCCTGGAAATTCAGTTGCACAAAACAGAAAGCAAATTGCCTTTTGGACGCAGATATAAACCCTGCCACCAGCACCTTCAGCCACACACCTCTGCCATCCCTCGCGCCGAGCACACCGAGCCGGGAAGGACACTGGAAAAAGCAGCCACCAGCATGGTCTACTCCACCTTCCAGGTAAAACTCCTCCATGCAAACCCTCCCCATCCCTGAGCTCGCCTTTTGCACTTTAAGGAGGAAACGTCGCTTTCCGGGCGGTTCCTCAGCTGGTCCAGCTGATCGTGGCACTAAACGGGAGCCTGCCCCAAAATTAACAAATTCCAATGGTTTTCACAGTCACTTAATTCAGCTACTGACCTTTTCCTGCCATCCTGCTCCTTTCATGAGTCCCAGACATCCCCTGGACTGTGCCACCTGGGCGTTGTTGTTGTTGAGATGTGGTCCGTGGGTTCTGCTCCCTGTGCCCGCTCCGAGCTGGTCCCACTCGCTGCAGGATCTCATGGCAGGGCTGCACAGGCTCTGCTGCCCCTTCAGCTCTGTGGCTTTATTTCCCTGGATGTTCTTGGCATCCCTGCTGGACGCAGCTCCGGAAAATATTTTTTTCCCTCCTTTAAATATGTCGCTACTTTTATGTGCTCGTTTGATCTGTGAGTGTCTCACGATGAGAGGCACAACCAGGAAAACTACTCCAAAAATCATTCCAGCAGCTCCAGTGACAAACTCCCTCTCTGTGTCTCTCCTCTAGAAATCCCAGAAGTTCTTGGCAAGCTCTCGGCAAGTCCACAAAACTGCTACCCATGGTTTGTACCTCTCAACATTCCCCATCCTTTCCTAGCGGGCATCCCTAAATAATTGCTGGAAAAGAAGGTGCTGGGCTGAGCACACCCAGAGAAATCCTCAAATTCTTGGAAGGAAAAGCTTCCAAATGTTTGGGGGTCCTGTGGTTCTTCTTGCCCTCGGGGATAAAGGACCAGGAGAAAAGCAGCAAGGAGTAAACATGTGGATTGTTAGTCCTGTGCTAAACCAGATCTTTAACTGGTTTAGAACCAGACTTTCCAAATACTTTGACCACAGCAGTAAGGTGTTCAAAGGGTGGCTCAGATCCTTAACTCCTCCACTTGTCACTGCTCCCTACTTACACCTGATCCTGCTCTGGGCATTGCCTGCAGACATTCCTGGCTCTCCTTCTGTGGCTCCAGCACTGCCCACCTTTGATAAATTAACCACAACTTGGCCATGTAGACACTTGGTCTATTTTATCTCTTAACTTGATCTAAGATTGGCTATCAGTTAATAACTGATCTTAAAATATGTTTTTGATCTATTATGTTTATTAACTTCTTTCTAAAATTTTCTTGGTTTAGTATAAGTTTATTACCTTTTTTTTAGAAGGGGCTCTTGGTTAATTGTAAGTTTTATTCTAGGTTTATTAACTCATTTAAAAATATATTCTTAGTCTATTGTCTCAATTTATTTTAAAATGAGTTATTAATACAATAAATGCAAGGAATGTTGCTTAATGAAACCTGAGGACAAAAGAAATAATAATCCACAGAGATTTATTTGACCTTGTATCAAATTTAATTTTTTTTATTAAGTCCTGCCATACCAGAAGGAAAATCCCCGAGTCATGGAGTGCTTTTAGCTGAAGGGTTAAAACACCCCGCTGCCTGCTGAGGTGACAAAGAGCATTTGATGCCGGGGAGGAACCAATCCAGCTTTTCTGGGTGCTGGGTGATGGGAGCAGATTTTCCTGCAGCCTCTCCAAGCCCTGACATCACCGCTCCCGGTTCGGGAGGGTGCGGGGGGACCCGGGGATGCTCCGGGGGGACCCGGGCTGGGCTGGATCCGGGGTGCTGAGTGCCGGGATTCCTATAGGAACGCCGGGATTCCTATGGGAACGCGGTGCCGGGAGGGGGATGTTCTTTCTCCCGGTGAGTCAGGCGGTGATGGCATTCCCAGCTGTGTTTACAGGAGCCTCAGACTGGGCTCGAGGTGAGCCCGAGCATGAGCCAGCGCTCCGTGAGTCACTGATGTGACATTTCGGGATGGATCCAAACAAGCGATACTGGGGAATGGTCATTTCATTAATTGCCATGTTTGCTGCTCCAAAACCAAAGCCTCCTGTGTACCTGCCGATCTGGATGAGCTTGGCTTTTTTTCTCACCTGTGATTCAGTAAATTTAGGCATTAATTCATCTTTTATCTACATCAATGTGTGCGCCCCCTCATCCACCCATGAGTAAATTTATGGATTTGCCATCCTGCAAATGTTGTCCGGGTGGAATTTTATTTTTCCTGCTCTCCTGTGCACTCTCAAATTAACAGTATGAATTGTAATGGGCCATATCAATTTTAATTCTATGAGTTATAAATATAATTATATTAATAATATTCTGTATTCTTATTATAGAATTATGAATATTTTTATAAATTATAAATTAATATTTAAATTATTAATATATATAAACAGTATAAAATAATGAGATATATATATATAATCTAAACAAGGCAATTTGTCACTGAAATTAAAATATACAATAGACACAAACTGGGTATTTTCCATAGACTTTTAACTTACTTTTAAAGATTAGCATCCTTTGGAGTACATAGGGCTTAAGAGCTTTGGTGGCTGAGTCAAGACACTTCTGTGTCTTTTAGGATTAAACACCTGGATAAATCCAGGCTTTGGGTCTAGTCCTGCTTTCCAAAAAATTATGGAAGTGTTGGATTGCTGTGGTACATTTGTGTTAGGCTTTCATCTGGATAAAGCGATCATTTGTGTTGATCCCTCCCAAAAAATGGTTGCTGGAACCCCAAGGTGAGGAGATGGGGCTGAGCTCTGAAGTTTCTTCATCTGAACCTTCTGGAAGCCACCCCATCTGTGGAATATGTTATGTATAGAACCCATGGAATCAGAGAATACCCCAAGTGAGAAGGGAGCCATGGGGATGATGAATTCCAGCTCCCTGCCCTTGCAGGCTCCCCAGATTGACCCACCTGCCTTGGGCAGGTGCAGCTCCCTGGCCTGGTGACACCAGTGCAGGGCTCACGGCTGTCCTTGTCCCCTCCTGGTGTCGTGGCACTGCAGTGGCAGCCAGGAGCGCTCCCGAGGACACGGTGACCAGCAGCTTCGCCTCGTTCATCCGCGCGGTGCGGCCCGAGCACCTGTCCCCGACCGTGCGGCAGCGGAGCAAGAGGATGATCCTGGACAGCATCGGCGTGGGGCTCGTGGGCAGCACCACACGCGTCTTCGACATCGCCCTGCGCTACTGCCGGGTAGGGACAGCCCCGCAAATGCCATTGCCAATCCCACCGCCATTGCCACTGCCAGTGCCACTGCCTCTGCCATTGCCACTGCCAGTGCCACTGCCACTGCCACCACCCTCACCACCACCACTGCTGCCTCTGGGGCTGATCCCGGTGGCTGCTGTGGCCAGCACCATCCCCACTCCCTCTGATGCCTTGTGAAGGCTGCCCTAGAACAGAGATTAGATGGAGCTAAAGAATAAAGTAGGAATTTATTAAAAGGCCTCAATGGATCCACCTTGGGCAGCACAAGAGCCCAGCCAGGGCTGCACCCAAGTGAACACAAAATGGTCACAAAAATCCCAGCCAGTCACAGGAGTCCCACACATCTCTAAGCCTTGGTCCACCAGCACACTGGAGTCAATTGCCCAACTACAGCCCCAGCCTATGAAGTCCCACCTTTCCTGCTTTTCTCTCTTCAGTCTACCATTGTCCATGCTCTTGGGCCTGAAATTTGGATCATTTGTCCTTGGTCCCCAGCTAGAGCAGGAATTGTTTTGTCTCCCTGCTCTGTGCACAGAGCTCCCCATCCCCTAGTATGAAGCCCAGACCTGCACACTAAAGCAGCGCAGAATCTGAAAAATATAAAAGCTAAAACCACAGGCATCACCTCCAGGGCTCTCCTGACATTCCCTCCTTCCCACAGGAGCTGTACTCCTCCGTGGCCGTGAGCTCAGTCTATGGAAAGCCAGGAGTGAAGCTGTCCCCGACGCTGGCTGCCTTCACCAACGGTGTGGCGGTGAGGCTGGATCTTCCCAGGGGATTTGTGCTCCTGGATTTTCCAAGGGGGATCTGTGCTCCTGACTTTTCCAAGGGGGGTTTGTGTTCCTGGATCTTCCAAGGGGAATTTGTGCTCCTGGATCTTCCAAGGGGGATTTGTGCACCTGGCTTTTCCAAGGGGGATTTGTGTTCCAGGTCCTTCCAGGGGAATCTGTGCTCCCAGCCCTTCCTGGGGAATCTGTTCTCCTGCTTTTTCCAGGGGGAATCTGTGTTCCTGGCTCTCCCAGGGGAATCTGTGGTGCCAGGAATTAGCATTCCAGGAAACAGAGTGGTCACTGATGGGGGACAAAAGCTGGGAATCTCCTGGCTCTTAGACGAGCTGAACAACCCCATGGGGACACTGAGTGGAGGCTTTGGCAGAATTTCCTCAGGAATATCAACAGGGAGCCCTCATTCCCTCAGCATCCAGCCAGCACATTCCCATCTCTGTTTCTCTGGCAGACTCATTCCATGGATTTTGATGACACCTGGCACCCTGCCACTCACCCCTCCGGGGCCATCCTGCCAGCGCTCCTGGCAGCTTCCCAGATGCTCCCTCCCAACACCAAACCCAATGGCCTGGATTTCCTGCTGGCCTTCAACGTAGGCCTGGAAGTGCAAGGGAGGCTCATGCACTTCTCCACTGAGGCTCATGACATTCCCAAAAGGTAAAGCTCCTGCTCTTTGCCAAGGATGAAGAGGGTTGGTAAGTCTGGGTTTTAAAATGTTCATTTAGGTTAAGCCAAGTTTAAGTCCAGTTTGATATTGCTTTACCCCAGGGTGAAGCCTTACTGAGGGCCAAATGCCAAAGGTGATTGCACCATGCACTTACTTGGTGATTTCTAGGGATTTTGCCTCAAAAATAACCCTCAGGAGGACTCACAGGGAGTCTGCAGTGCCATCATCTGACTCAGCCAGGGCAGGATCCCAGATGGTTCTGGTGGTGGGTACAGCCCCATGGCGAACTTCTGTTTCCAGCAGTGCCCTGGTGTGATCCAAGCAATGGAATCAACCAGGAACTGTTCCCTTGGGTGTAGTTGAGGCTGAATTATTTATCTGAGGGATAGAAAGTTTGGCTGTGTGGACACAAACCATGGCACCTCCTGGGGAAAGTTCAAATTGCTCTTTGGAGATGCTGAGCTCACCCTGGTGTTTCTGAGGAGGTTTCAAGGAGAAATTCCATTTTTAGACTAAATTTATGTCCATTAACTCTAAATTTCGAGTTAAACTAAAATACAGTAAAACACTGATTTTAAAGATAATTTATTAACTAAAATTTATGGTTAAATTCTGAGTCAGGTGAATCCCACCCACACCAAAGCCATGAGGGAGTTCTGCTGGCTGATGGGCTGCTCACTTCCCATTAATTTTTCTGTGGGAAGGCTCCTGTGGTGTTCCCTGTGCCAGGCAGCCAGGGCTGCTCATTCCTGCCGTCCCCCTGCAGGTTCCACCCTCCCTCGGTGGTGGGCACGCTGGGCAGTGCCGCGGCCACGGCCAAGCTGCTGTCCCTGAGCTCGGCGCAGTGCTGCCACGCCCTGGGCATCGCCGCCTCGCTGGCCGGGGCGCCCATGGCCAACGCCGCCACCCAGGCCAAGCCTCTGCACGTGGGCAACGCCACCCGCCTGGGCCTGGAGGCCGCTCTGCTGGCGGGCCGAGGCATGGAGGCCAACCCCCTGATCCTGGATGACATCCCAGGCTGCTCGGGCTTCAGCGCCTTCTACAGCGTCTACCAGCCCAAGCCGCTGTCCGCGCCCGGCGAGCACCACGAGTTCCTGCTGGAGAAGCAGGACATTGCCTTCAAGCGATTCCCAGCCCACCTGGGCATGCACTGGGTGGTGGATGCTGCCTTGTCTGTCCGGAACCTCTTCATCAACTACGCGGGCTCCTTCTCGCCATCCCTGATCCGCACCATTTTGCTGAAGATCCCGGTGTCCAAGTACATCAACCGGCCTTTTCCCAGCTCGGAGCACCAGGCCAGGCACTCCTTCCAGTTCAATGCCTGTGCTGCCCTTCTGGACGGTGAGGTGGGCCTGGGCTCCTTCTCTGAGAGCAGCATCCACCGTCAGGAGCTCAGGGAGCTGCTGGACAAGGTGGTGGTGGAGCACCCTGAAGACAACGTGGCCAACTTTGACAAGATGTACGGAGAGGTGGCCCTGCTCCTGCACAGCGGGGACATCCTGACGGGCAAATGTGACACTTTCTATGGGCACTGGAGGAAGCCCCTGAGCAAAGAGTCACTCCTGAAGAAGTTTCGATCCAATGCCTCCCACGTGCTTCCAGAAGAAAAAATAGAAGCCATCATCACTCTGGTGGACAACCTGGAGAACCTGTCAGACAGCTCCCAGCTGGCCTGCAGCCTGTGAGGGGACAGCATGGGGGCTTGGTGAGGGGCTTGTCCTGGGGAAGCTGCAATTCCTTTCTTCATTGGTGCTTTCCTACTGATTCCCAAGGACAGGCAAGTTCCCACCCCTTCTACTAGATAATTCCAAAGGAACCCATGAGGCAGGAGGTGTCTGGGTTAACACATGGAGTAAACTTCAACTCCTCGTTGGTGCTGGCTGAGGAGCTGAAAGGCCACCATAAGTATAAAAATATTCCCATGGAAATCTCTGAGAATCCTGGGGTATCATCCAGTTCTCCAGAAGGAATGGTGCCTGTGCATTTCTTACAGCTGGATTCTGAACTTTTCCTGTGCAGAATGCCTGACTGCCCAGGCTGGGAAGAGGAGGAAGTTCAGCTGCAGAGCCCCTGTGCTTTTCTCAATGCTCCTCTGGGCACTTTTGGGATCAGGGTCAGGCAGTCCCACAGGCACAGGAGAAATCCATCATTGCTGCAAACAGCCCTGCCTGCAGAACTCTCCAGCAGAGCAGGATTCTTTTCCTTCCCAGTGAAAGGCTCCCATTTCTCCAGCCCATGGGCAATGTTTGCCACTTCTTTGTGTACAAAGGATGGTTTGAGGACCATTGAGACCTGGGTGTCTTTTCTGAAGGGGAGAGAGGTGAGGAGTCCTACATCAGTTCTACACCATGAGGGTGATCCCTGCCCATCCCAGGGCTGTCCCACACCATCCCTCCTGGCTTTCCCAGGCACCTGTTCTGAGCTGGCCCACCAGGTGGCCCATGGGCTTCTCTGGGAAGTGACTTGGGCACATGCACTGTGACTCCCATTGGGAAACTCCCGTTTCCCTCCTGTGAGAGGAGGGGAAGCTCCTTGAGATTTGGCTCTTAACTCATCTTTCCATGAAAATGGATGAAATCTGGAATCAGTGCTCCTAAACAGAAAGCCCTGAAAGGCTCCTTACCCCGCGCCCTCCCTGAGTAGAGAGATGGAGAACTCAACACTTCTCCACATTAAACACTGGGATTGCTGATCCAAAGAGCTCCTTTCCAATGTGATTGTGATAAAATTGTGGAATCTACTGTGGGAATCAGTATTCAAGAGGGATGAGCTGGGAGCAGACAAGAAGGAAGATTATTTTCTCTTGCTGGTCATGGTTTGTGCAGGGAATGAACCATCCAGAAGAAAACTGTTTTCCCACCTCTGTTCACCCACTCTCTCCCACTGTCCAATATTCACAATGAATCTTGCTGAATAAAGAATGGAATTAAATTTTCTCCATAAAGATTTAATGCTGTGTTGTGTAAACCATCAGTTTTATTTGGAAGACTCACAATACAGAGGCTTTTCCAATAGATGGAGAGCCCAGCAGAGGTGGGGACAGGGACAACTGCAATGCTGGCCTGTGGCCAGTGATTCCTCCAGGGAAAAACCTTGAGCCCCACAGGTTCTTTCTCCCAGAGATAACCACAACCATCAGCCAGCAAAGCCTCTGGTGCTCCAACACCATCACTCCAAGAGAAGTTCCTCCATCAGCAGCACATTCCAAATACTTGATATATTTCCATTACAAGTTTTGAGTTTCCCATGGTTTGGGTCAGGTGTGAGATGCCCAAAAGTGTCATTCCATGTTTCACCCTGCGGTGAACGGGAAAGCCCCGAAACCAGGCAGGTCCTCCAGGCCTTAAAGGGATTGATGTGTGGGACAGAACCAAGATGGGCTCTAGTGGAGGGAACAAAATTCTCTCCCATGGGCTTTGACCCTCTCCTATGGGTTTTGACTCATCCCATGGGCTTTGACTCTCTCCCATGGGCTTTGACCCTCTCCCATGGGCTTTGGCTCCCTCCAATAGGCTTTGACCCTCTTCCATGGTCTTTGACCCTCTCCCATGGTCTTTGACTTGCTCCCATGGGCTTTGACCCCCTCCCATGAGCTTGGATCCCCTCCCATGGGCTTTTACCCTCTCCCATGGCCTTTCACCCTCTCCTGCGGGAACCAACCCTGTTCCATGGGGATTAACCCCTTCCCATGGCTTTGACCCTGTCCTGCGGAGATTAACCCTCTCCCATGGCCTTTGACCTCTCCTGTAGGGATTGACCTTTTTCCGTGGGAATCAATCCTGTCCCACGGGTACCGACCCTCCCCCATGGGCTCTGACCCTCTCCCGTGGGCAGGACGCCCCGAGGGGTCCCTCCGTATCCGGACAGGATACATCAGCACCCTGGAGAGCACCGCCGGAGGCTCCGCGGGCGCCGGGGGCACTCCGCTCCGGGAATCCTTCCCTGGGATCCTTCCCTGGGATCCCTTCCCAGATCTCCATCCGAGGAGATGCCCGTGGCTTTCTCTCATGGCATTCCCACAAAGGACCCAATGGAAACCAGCTCATCCCTGCTGATCATCCAAAGCACTGAATATTTTGTGACCTTGCCTTTTTTCGCACCATGAAGAATTTTGGATTTCCCACGAAATTCCAGCAAAGGAAAAATGAGTACGATTCAGAGATTGTTTCAATTTTATAGAGGATTTGCACTGTAGAGGTCAGAAGAGTCCTCGCTCCTTTCCAGCGTTGTTCCCGTGAGGATACCGATGCTACCTCAGTGTGGCCAGCCTCGGAACTGCTCTGCTTGAGAATCCCCAGGTCCTTCATGGTTTTATACTTTTTAGATAACTTTGAAATGGCTTTTTAAATAATTAAAGGAAGAAGAAAACTCAGGACAGTCCCACAAGTAACCAGGAGCCATCAGAGTCAGACTCCTCTGCATCAGACCATCCTCAATCTCTGCATAAATCCAGGTGAACTCCTGGACTTCTGACACTTTGCCCTTCATGTAGGCTCCTCATCCCTGCTTTTTCCATTTCTGAATGACAGAAACCCCACAATTATTGATACAGAGCTGAGGATGAAACTTGGATCTTCAGTTTCAGGAGTGTTCGAGTGTCACACCGAGGCCAAATTCCCAAACCCCAGGAGAGGAATGTGTTTGGACAGCCACAGCTGGATTTAAACCTCTGGCATGGTGGGAGAGCCACCAGCACCAGGCAGCGTGAGATAAGAAGCAGGAGGATGAGAGGAAGGGAGACAGAAATTTCCAACTGTGGAAAAGTGACTCTGGAGAGGAGAGGAGTGACAGGTGGGCAGTGTAGCAAAAGGGAAAGCAGGAATTAGGGAAGATGTCCCAGCAATTGCAGTGCAGCAGCAGCAGGACAGATCTTCCCAGAAGGCCATGAAATCTCCATGATGGAGATGTATAAAAGCAGGATTCACACCCAGAGCAGGGCAGAGCAGAGCAGGCTGCCTTGGGAAATCTCCCAAAGTAGGTCCTTGCAGCCCTACTTTGCGGGTATGATTTGAGGCTTGTCCAAGATTTACACAAAGCTTGGACCTTTAAATGGGCCAGCCAAACATGGCCTCTGTCCCCCATCTCCTGCTGGGACCCAGGCAGAGCATGGGCCGTGGTCAGGGCTGCCCCTCAGTGCCTGCAGCCACATCTGTGCAGTACCTGGATACCTCAACCAGGTTCTCGTCGGGGTCTCGGAAGTAGATGGAGGTTATTGGACCCACAGCACCAGTTCTGGCCACGGGACCTTCTTCAATGGCCACCCCACAGGCCTGGAGGACACAGGAGAGCAGGGGTTTGATGGTCATATCATCACTGTGCCCTCCTCCCCCAGCCTTGACAACATGAACTGTTGGATGAGACAACCCCAACATTCCCAGAAAAGGGTCACTTAGAGTCCCTGGATGTGTGTCTCCTGGGTGACACTGCCCTGGGGACACTCTGGGCCTGCCTCACCTGCAGATGCTCCAGCAGCCGCTCCAGGGGCTCTGCTGTGATCAGGCAGAAATCCGCAGAGCCGGGCACGGGGCACCGAGCCTTGGGCTCAAACTCCTGCCCAGCCTGGTGCAGGTTGAACTTCTGCTGGCCAAAGCGCAAAGCTTTGCGATTGCCCTGCTCCCAGAGGAAAAGGCAGAGTCAGGGAGACCTCCTGGGCTGGATTCCTTCAGCATCCATTGTGAAACCCTGACCTGAGTTAGCAGGACCCCACCAGGCCTCCCACCATTGCACCCTTTGTGAAAGCAATACTATTAATGCCCAAGATGTGTCTAGACACTGAACAGAGTATTTGCCACTGCGAAGTTCATCCAGACACTGACCAGAAAACTGTGCTCGTATATACTGGAAAAGGGTGTGTGTGCCTGACAACTGCCTGTGCTGCTGTAAAAATTTATAGCAATGATGTTATTTTGTCTAGTAGAAATAATTCTAATTTTTGTATTTGTAATTTTGTTAACATTATCGAGTGGGACTTTTCGTACTTGGCCCCATTGACATCCCACCAGTTGATAAAACCAATTATACAATATATATCACGTACCCCTACACCCTCAGCACCCATTTCACCCTGGGGGCCTGGTGGGGTCCTGCTAACTCAGGTCAGGGTTACCTTGAAAGTCACCACCTCCATGCCCAGGACTTTGGAATAAAAGGCCACAGTGTCCTCGATGCTCTTCACAGTCAGCACAAGGTGGTCCAGGCGCTGGATGAAACACGAGGGTGGGCTTGTGCCCCCTTCCTTCCAAGCCATGCTCTCAGGGCTGGGAACTGGCACGGGAAACCAGAGAATATGGAAGTTAGGAGCACCCAGCTGTGCAGGGAAATGGAAAATGGTCCAGGGAGCTGAGGGCTGAGAGGGATCGCCCAGGTTCTCCTCTGTCCTGCAGGTGGCAGAAGTACAGAAGCAATAAATCCTCCTCCCTGCAAGAGCCTCGGACTCTGGTCTGCATCTGGTGGCACCCGAGGCTCAGAGCCCCTGGCTGGCCCCGGTGTGGGGACCAGCAGGGTGACATCGCCGAGGGCTGATGTCACCGAGATGCCAAGCTCCAACACACAAACCCCGTGTGCACCAAGGATGGGACCGTGTGTGTGATCCTTCCTCCAGCCCCCTCTGGGGTCCTCCCAGGTGTGGACACTCATCCAGGTGGAGCCAAGCCAGACACTGGAGACAAACTGGGGCCTGGCACAGCAGCAGGAAACATCTGGGAACGCTTCTTGTCCTTTGTCTTTGAGCTGCCAGATGTCACCACCAGGCAGAGGGTGAGGCCAGGGGCTCAGGGTGACACAGCACCAGAGTGTGGGGACTCACCAGACTGGGGTCACAGGTTCCTGGGGCTTAGGTTGGGTTCAGACCCTCTGGAACTGCCCTTGGCTTTTAGGGGCACGGGTTAGGGTGTTGGCAGGCCAGGGGGAATGGCTGGACTCAATGAGCTCAGAGGGCTCTTCCAGCCTAAATGATTCCATGATTCTGCATGGGAAGTGGTTGGTGAGGGGAGATCCTCCAGCCCCACTGCCACGGGAGCAGGGTCAGTGTAAAGCCAGGTGCAGTTTCACTGGGATTTCAGAGGACCCTGTTTGGAGCAAGATCCCATTATCCCCTTCCATGGCTGTGCCCAGTGACTGCACTGGTTATGGGGGAGCCACCACCAGAGCCAGAGGGATCCCTGCCCCTCCTGGCTGTGTTTGGGGCTCAGCAACCTCGGAGCCATCTGGCTCAACCCCTCTGTGAATCCCTTCACCCCGGGTGTCCTCTCAGGTGCTCCCAAATTGCAGCACCTCCATCTCCCAGCCTACAGCCCCCACTCCTGCCCTCCCCTCCCAGGGGAGCCCCCTGAGGCAGAACCTGGAAGGAAACGGGGCTGCAAAATTCCTGTTACCTGCAGAGGGACGAGGAGCTGGGAAGGCAGCGCTGAATGGTTTCCTGTGACCGTCCTCTTCCTGCTGGGAGCAGCCACATCACGGGACAAAGGGAGGGAAGGATGAGGTTGGAAACAGGAGCTCTAAACATTGTTCCCTGCAGAGGTGGACCTTCACCCAAAGGCCAACTGCTTGAAAAACCCCAGAAAAATTATCTAGATTTTTCCCTTTACAAGTGAAAGTTGGGTTTATGTGCTGGCTTAAAGCTCCCACTGAAGAGTCCAGGATATCCCTGGAGAAGAGGGGCTGTCCAAGCAGCCACAGCAGCCTCCCACCTCTCTGGCAATGCACAGGGAATCTTGCCTCCAAGATAATTTTCTAACATGCAAAATAAATAAAATAATCTTTGCCCTGTGGGGCAAATATCAAGGAGTTCAAACTCTTCAGTTGTTTAGGAAGAAGGTTGTGACACACAACATGTGAGTCCCATGATCACCCCACGAAACAGAGACAACATTTACAGAATGACAATATATTGGTGAGTTGCTGTAGGAAAATTCCTACAAAAACGGGTTAAAAGCAGGCAATTCCCTGCAGGATCAGTTTGGATCTCTAGAACTGCACATTTCTCCACTCCACTTAAGATGTGAGTAAATCTGAGCTAAAAGCAATAAATCCATTAATATTTACAGCTCTGGACTTTCATCTGCTGGATGACTTTCAGTGCAGAGCCGAGGAGCAGCGCTGCCTGTTGGGATACCTGGATGTGGGAACACCTCTCACTCACAGTGTTTCCATGTGGTTTGACCTCTGGTTTAGCTCAGGCTCACTGAAATTCGAGCACAGAAAAGGAGAAAGTCCCTGGAGAGAAGACACTTTTCCATTGTGAACATTTTGCTGAGGATTTGTGGCACTAGTGCTCACTTAGGGGGAAATCTGAGGCTTGGAGTGTCATTTTCTGGTGGCAAAATGGTTTCCTGGAGCAGGGAAGTTGTAGTTTGGGTCTGACACCTCCACTTCCCCATGAGAGATTTAGTCTAGGACCAACAGGTTGGAAATTGGGATTAAGTTCTGAGTAGAAACCCAAATATCCAACTTGGGAATGGTTTTGTGTTCATCTCCTCGCAGTTGTGGCTGCAGACAAGGGTTCCTGAGCTGCTCCCGACATCCAGAGAGGGATTTCTCTACATGTTGGCCATGGTGATGGAGTTGAAGTAGCTCAGCAAGTCCTCCATGGTGAAATCCAGGGCAATTCCTGCTCCTGCATAGCATTGTTGGATGAGCTCCTCAAACTCTTGGTACTGCCGGATGAATCCCTGCTCCATGGCCTGCCACACCACCTGGAAAAGCAAAAACCTGCTCCATGGCCTGCCACATCACCTGGAAAAGCAAAACCCCTGCTCCTTGGCCTGCCATACCACCTGGAAAAGCAAACCTCAGCTCCTTCCCCTGCCCCTGCAGCCACCCAACCTGAATCCCAACCATCCCAGTGTCACACCCATCCCACTCCAGTTACCGGCAGCAGATTTCCCTCAGGGGACAGATGTTTGTGCATTGTCCTGTAGAGGCTCTCCAGGGCCCTTTTGACTTCCTTGCCAGGATATTTTTCGATGACTTTCCGCAGTTCCTGCTTGCTGTAGGCCAGCTGGAAACTGAGCTCCTCTTCCTTCACCCCCTGAGCCAGGCGGGCCTTGACACCCTCGAAGAAATGCTGGGAAGGGAAAGGAAGGTTTGGGAAGGGAAGGTTTGGGAAGGGGAAGGGGAAGGGAACATGGACATCCCATGAGGAGCCATCCCGAGGTGGATTCCTGCACCAGGGCTGACACCTGAGCGCTGCCCTCAGTTCCCATGTCTAATTCAGTTGAAATGAAGAATTTAAGGATGTTTAATGGAGTGCTGGAGATTTTTATCCTCCAGGAAAGCAGAACATTGGGAATTTCACGGTTCTCTCCTCTCCCTGCTCAACAAGGGTTGCAGGCCCATGGAGCAATGAGACTGCTGGAAAATCCCTCCGGTTCCTTGGTTCTCTCCCCAGTTTTCTCCCCACAGAGGGTCTGGAGCCAGAGGTGGGGAAAGGGGATCCCAGAACCTGCAGAGGTGTAAAGCAAAACCTGAATTTTCTCAGTTCTCCTGACATCTCTGCCAGAGCTGGACAGGAAACTCCACATCTGCTGTGAAACAAGGGAATAATCCCTTCCTTCATCCTCCTGCCTCTTCATACACCCAAAGAATCTGTTTGGCTATTCCTGCTGCAATTTGGCTGTGAAGAAATACCCTAAATCCCAAGGACTTTGAGTTCCCAAATGTAGGAATTGTTTCCAAGAACCAGGAATTTGCCTCTATATTACTTACATTGTCACAGACATCTTTTATGAAAAATCCTTTCCTTAGGATTTTTCCTCCTGAGTAGCTGAGAGGCCTCAGGGACAAAATGCAAACAATGGTTATCTGCTGCTGTGGAATGCAACAGGTGCATCTGGGATTGGTCTCGTGTGGTTGTTTCTAATTAATCACAGTCAGCTGGCTCGGACTCTGTCCCAGCCACAAGCTTTTGTTATAATTTCATTCTTTTTCTATTCTCAGCTAGCCTTGTGATGAAATCCTTTCTTCTATTCTTTCAGTATAGTTTTAATATAATATATATCATAAAATAATAAATCAGCCTTCTGAAACATGGTGTCAGATCCTCATCTCTTCCCTCATCCTCAGACCCCTGTGAACACGGTCACACTTACACCTCTTTGCACCTCCTCTTGCTGAAGAGAAACTGGGAGAGCTGGAGAAGGCCATGCCAGGATTTTCAAGTGCTGTCATACCCCTTTGTTGTGAGCAATGAAATTATCTTTTCCCTTGGAAAAGGGAGGATTTGAAGCCATAGCAGAGCTCAGGTAGCACAAGACACAGAACTGATTTTCCAGCCAAGCCAACAAATGTTTGACAGCAAGGACTGGAAACAAATTGGAAGTAACAGGTCCCATAAATAATTCCAGCTGAGCTCCATCTGCGAGACATTTTCGGGAGAGGAAGGAGCGGAAGAGCTGCAGCCTCGGGAAGGGGGGAATGTCTGTTTGAGTTAGCAGAGCCAGATGCTCTTAGCTCAGTTAACAAAGCAGCCACTGGGGAAGGCTTGGATGGATCATCCCAGGCAGCTGTGAAAAAAGAGCTGGGATCTGCCACATGCAGGCACGCAACCGGAGTGGGGATGGGAGCAAACTGGGAGCAAACTGGGAACAAACTGGGAGCAAGCTGGGAGAAAACTGGGAGCAAACTGGGAACAAAGTGCAAACAAACTGGGACCAAACTGGGAACAAACTGGGAGCAAACTTGGAAAAACCTGGGAACAAACTGGGAGCAAACAGGGAACAAAGTGGGAGCAAATTGGGAGCAAACTGGGAACAAACTGGGAGCAAACTGGGAACAAACTGGGAGCAAACTGGGAGAAAACTGGGAGCAAACTGGGAACAAACTGGGAGCAAACCGGGAGCAAACTGGTAGCAAACTGGGAACAAACTGGGAGCAAACTGGGAGAAAACTGGGAGCAAACCGGGAGCAAACTAGGAGCAAACTGGGAGCAAACTGGGAGCAAACCGGGAGCAAACTAGGAGCAAACTGGGAGCAAACTGGGAGCAAACCGGGAGCAAACAGAGCAAACTGGGAAAAACCTGGGAGCAAACTGGGAACAAACCTGGGAGCAAATTGGGAGCAAACTGGGACCAAGCTCCCCAGCAATGCTTTGGAATTCTGCCCCCCGTGTCTTGGTTCACCATTTGGAAATGGGCACAAGGACAAGGCAGCGGGAGAAGGAAAAACCCACACATGGTTTGGATTGTCAGAAGAGGGACTGGGAAAGACTTCCCTGGAGGAAAGGAGGGCTGAGCACATTGTCTGGATATCAGGAACTTTTTCCAGTGAGAACAGGCTGGGATGGCAAATCAAACCTGCCCAGGGATGTGATAGAGTCCCAGCACTGGACAGGGAGCTACAGAGTCTCATCCAAGCAGTGAAGTTTGCCCTGGGTGATCCTTGGGGATCCCTTCCAGCCTGGGATTCTGTGGTGCTGCTGAGGTGGGACTGCACAGCCAGACCCAGCAGTGGTCAGGGAAGGGAGCACTGGAGAGGACATTCCACATCTGCTGTGAAACAAGGGAATAATCCCTTCCTTCATCCTCCTGTCCCTTCATACAGCCCAAGAATCTGTTTGGCTATTTCTGCTGCAATTTGGCTGTGGAAAAATACCCTAAATCCTAAGGATTTAGAGTTCCTAAATGTACAGACTGTTTCCAAGGAACAGGAATGGACTCCTGCACTATTCACACCCCTTTGTGTCTGTGCTCAGACTGGCAGAGCTAGAGGAGGCAATGCCAGGATTTTGGGAACCCCTGAGCAGAATGAAATTCAGGGGCTCTCATATCCTGTGACAACAAAGTAATATAATCCCAGACTGGATTCAGGGCAGGGAGATTTGCACACCAGTTAATGCAGAGCTTTGGGAAGAGCCCTTGGGGTCCTGTGCTCACCTTGAGCCTCTCTAGGGGCTGGCCCACGTACGTGGAGATGTATTTCTCCATGTGCTCCCTGCACCTTTGCTTGGCCTCTCTCTTCTTGCCCTCCAGGCAGGGGATGTTCCTTTGGCACAGGAAGTTGTGGATGTGGTGGAAGTTTTCCATCATCACCATATCCGTGTTCACCTTCAGGTTGGCTGAGGAGAGGCTGCTGACTGGGAAGGAAGGAGGGAGTCAGGGGTGGAGAGAAGCCCCTGCAAGGCTCCCAGGAGGGATGTGCCCTTGGGATGGCTCATTTGAACCCTCTGACTTCAGAAGGAGTCATCATAACACAAATCCACGATTCCCTGCCTGACCTGCTCCCCTGCCAACATTCCTGAACCCTGGCATGGTCCATGGATTGTTGTCCACCTCCATGGATTTATCAGTGGGTCACCCCAGGCTCACCCACAGGTGGGAGCTGCCCCTCTGCACCACCTCCTGATCTGTGGTCAGAGCTGGGAATTCTGCAGCCCCTCAGATCCTCTCCAGGCAGGAAAACAGGATATTTCCACTGACAGGAAGCTGAGGGCTCCAGCTGGGATAACACAGGGATGTACTGGAAGCTCCCCACCCCACTCTCCCAACCCCTCTCTCCCTACCAACACCCCTTGGTAGTTTTGGGGGAATTTTGGAATTTTTCTGGCTCCCAAGACCTTGTAAGATGAGATTGATCCATGAGGAGCTCTCCCTCCACAGCGGGGCAGGAGATGTTGGAACTGGATCCAAAGCTGAGCCCTGTCACCCTGGGGCCATCCCCCTGTGACAGAGCACCCAGAATGTGCCTAGTGCTCCAGGACCTTGCTCAGGGAAAGGGGTTTGAGGAGCAGGCTCAGGGGACAGGCAGCTCCCACCCTGCCACACCTGGGATGTGCAGAGAGATTTCAGTGCCAGGGACAGGCAGCTCTCCCACCCTGCCCTGGTGGCCCAGCTGGTCACTCCTGCAGCTGCAGGGGGACATTTCCTGCCCAGCACACCCAGCCCTGGCACTCACTGCTGCTGAGGACGCTGCTGGCCAGCCTGAGCTGGGCCCTGTCGAGCTCCCCCCGGCGCTGGCACGTCTGGAACATCTCCTCAGAGAGGGCCACCAGCTCCTGGAAGCGGCTGACACAGGGCAGGATCCCCCCTCTGGTCCTGCTGGCAGGCTTGGCCTCCTCCATCTCCTTGCACAAGGTCCCCTGAGAATGACACAGAGGTGGCACCCTCAGATCTGGCCTTGTTTGGAGGAGCACAGGCCAGGAAACAAGGCAAGGAACTTGGGAGGGCTTTGCCATTTACAATGCCCTCTGCAACCCCAAGGGGTGTGACGCTCCCTGTTTGAGGCTGACACGGAGCTGTGCCATTGCCCAGGGAGCTTTGGGATCCCCATCCCTGCAAGGTGTCCAAGGAACACCTGCATGGGCACTCAGAGCTCCGGCTGGGGACAAGCTGGGCATCAGGCACAGCTTGGACTCGGTGATTGGGGAGGTCTTCTCCAGCCTCCAGGGCTGTGTTTGGAAGGTTCTGGAAGAGTCAAACACCCCTCAGGTGTGTTGGGCTCCCTCCCACCACGGACACTCACGATGCATTTGTTGAGGTTGCTCTTGGCCAGGAGCAGCACGTTGCCCAGGAGGGAGTGCAGGAAGGACGAGGAGGGAGATGAGGAAAGGCCCCGGGTGCCCAGCACGGAGTCACTCAGGGCCACCAGGACCTGCAGGCAGCCCAGGGGCTGAGCCTTGCCGCAGACATCCAGAAATGCCCTCAGCTCCGGCTCCAGGCAGCTGAAGATGTCGCTCAGCAGTTGAGTTGTGGCTTCTTCTGCCCTTAAAAACCAAACCAAACCATGGGAAAGGTCAGGAATTAGCTGGGAGGGGACACTCCAGCCTGTGTCCTGTCTGTATCCCATCCCTCACGTACTGGCTCTGGCTCTTGGAGCAAGGAGGGTCCTCTGGAGCTGCTGTGGGCTCTCCTGCCTTGGTGGCAGATCCCTGAAAAAAGATTAGAGTGGAAATCATCAAAGGATCCCAGAGTGGTTTGGAATGGGCCCCAAACTCCTGGGCAGGGACACCTCCCACTGTCCCAGGTGCTCCAAGCTCTGTCCAACCTGGTCTGGGACACTTCCAGGGATGGAGCAGCCACAGCTGCTCTGGGAATTCTATCCCAGCACCTCCCCCCTCACAGGGAGGAATTCCTCCCCAATATCCCAGCTAAACCCACCAAATGATTTATCTGCTCTCCCTCAGCCAGGAAAATGAGCTGCAGATTTATTTCTGCTGCCTCTTGTTCAATGCTTGGAGAGCCCTGATTTTCCTGGAGCTGTGAATTAAATTCCATTTTGTCCTCCTCTGAAGCTTCCCCACGGCTGGTTCCTGGAGGATGGGAGCCCAGGAGAGCCCAGGTACCCCATGGAGAATGGAGAATGGAGAATGGAGAATGGAGAATGGAGAATGGAGAATGGAGAATGGAGAATGGGCCTGGAGAGAGCACGGTGCTCACCCTCACCTCCAGCTCCACGGAGCCACAGCTGAGGCAGAAGAATTCCTGCAGGAATTGCTGCTCTGAGGTGCAGAGGGGCTGCAACTGGCTCAGCACCTGCTCCAACACCTGCTGAGAAACCACCTTTGGTCTGGGAGCCCTCTGGGACTCACTGGGGACACCAGAGCACCCCTGTGCCCACCTGAGGGGATGTGGGGAGCACAGGGAGCCCCTCAGCCCTGCCCAGAGAGGGACAGGAGCCCCTGAGGAGCCCCTGAGGAGCCCTGAGCCCCTTACCCTGCTCATGCTCCCCCTGGCCAGGGCGTCCTCCTGGCTGTCGCTGCTCCTGGGGAGTCTCCACCACGGCTGCCTGCTCCCTGCTGGCTTCTGCCACGTCTCCTGCAGACCTGCACGGGGTGTGGGATGTCACAAACCTCCTCCCTCTGGCATTCTCCAGCGCCTGAACTCCTGGAGAGTCAAACTCTTAAATGCCTCTTTTTATGTCTGACCTCATAAATTGGTCTTTTCCTGTTGCGTTCAGATAAATGGGGAATTCAGAAAAAAATCCCTTTTTTTTTCCCTGCCTCCTCACTTGTTTCCCCCTCCTTTTCATTGTTTTTGTTTCATTAAACTGCCTTTTGATTTCACTGATTGGGGTGTTTATCCCTTTGCTGCCTTGTGCTCACTCCTGACAGCTGGGTTGTGGAAAATCCCAGGGGATAAGAGAAGAGATCAACACAAAAACCGGCAAAAGCCTCAGGAAAATTGTTTGGTGCTTAATTTCGATTGTAAATTGCCATAAAAAAATATCCAGAGGAGGTGGGAATGGCTTTTTTCTCAAAAAATGCCCTTTTAAAATAAAAATATTTCACCTGGAAATAAATACATTTCTCCAACACTGGCAGTTTTAGCACTGGGGGCTTGCCCTGAGTGGAAAAGTTGAAAAAAATCCTTTGAAAGATGTGTTTAAAAACATTCTTCTACTCTCTGAAAGGAATCAGTGGGGAAACATCCAGATTATTTCCTAATTATTTCCAGAAATGGGAATCATTCCCTTATTCCAAAGGTTCTGGGGCAGTCAGGTCACCTCTCCATCAATCATAGTATCTCAAATATCTTTATTTGAGCCACTCCTGAAGGGTTTTCCCTTTGGGAAGGATTTGTGAGCTCCGTGCTCAGCAGGGATGAGGGATGAGCCAGCCCTGCTCACGACCTCAGCCTTGCTAAAACCAGGACTAAATTAAGGAGCTGCTGTCTGGCCTTTTTCTCACCATTTCATTATAATTTCACCAGCTGGGAAGTGGCAAAACCGGGAAAAAATAAATCTTCCAACAGCAAATGGGAAAGAATTTAACAAGCCTACAGAAAATGGAATGGCAAAATGAGAAAGGACTTAATTACTGGCCCCTAATTAATTATAAACAGCTCGAGGTTGCCTTCTAAACTCACTCTCCCATCACATAAGGCAAGAAATCAGCAGGTGGTGCCATAAATAGAATCCTTTATGGGGGCAGGGAATCAACCCAAAAAATTTACTGGGATAATCAGGAGAAAGAAAATGGCCTGGAGACCTGGACTGGAATATTATCCAGCAGGGATGAGGGGTGTTTGACAGCAGGGTGAGGGATATTTTCCAGCAGGGATGAGAGAAGTTTTGGGGCAGGGATGAGGGAAGTTTGACAGCAGGGATGAGGGATGCTTTGGGGCAGGCATGTGGCATGTTTTGGGGCAGGGATAAGGGATTTTTGACAGCAGGATGAGCGATTTTTTCCAGCAGGGATGAGGGATGTTTTGGGGCAGGGATGAGGGATTTTTGATGGCAGGGATAGGGGATATTTTCCAGCAGGGATAAAGGGTGTTTTGGGGCAGGGATAAGAGATTTTTTTTCCAGCAGGGATGAGGGGTGTTTGACATCAGGGATGAGGGATGTTTTGAGGCAGGGATAAGGGATTTTTGACAGCAGGATGAGGAAAGTTTTGGGGCAAGGATGAGCGAAGTTTTGGGGCAGGGATAAGGGATATTTTCCAGCAGGATGAGGGGTGTTTTCCAGCAGGGATGAGGGGTGTTTTGGGCCAGGGATGAATGAAGTTTGACAGCAGGATGAGGGATATTTTCCAGCAAGAATGAGGGATGTTTTGGGGCCGGGATGGGGAATCTTTCCATCAGGGATGAGGGGTGTTTTGGGGTAGGGATGAAGGGTGTTTTGGGGCAGGGATGAGAATGTTTTGGGGCAAGGATGAGGGATGTTTTGGGGCAGGGATAAGGGAGTTTTGACAGCAGGATGAGGGATATTTTCCATCAGGGATGAGGGGTGTTTTGGGGCAGGGATAAGGGATATTTTCCATCAGGGATGAGGGGTGTTTTGGGGCAGGGATGAGGGATGTTTTGGGGCAGGATTCCTCCCAGCCCAGGCTCCATCCATGAGCAGGAAGGCCCTTGGCTGAGGTTCCTGCAGAAGTTCAGCAGAGCCATTCCTGCCCTGCCAACCATCCCCGGTGGCTCAGCCATCTCTGCAGGAATGCTGCTGCAGCAGGAGGATCTGGGAGCAGGGACAGCCCTGGGACAGCGTGAGCAGCACCCTGAGAGCCAGAACAGGAATTCTGGCCTGTCCTGGGGCTGGGCAGGGTCACCTTCCCCTGCTGTCCCCCTGCTCTGCTGCAGCGATAGCACTGAGAGACAACGCCTGCCCCAGGGAAGGTGCCGCTGCCTCTGTGGCACAAACTGCTAAAAACTCCCCCTTTTCTCACGAACTGTGAGGTTGTTCCAACGCTCTGCTCGCATCAAGGATGGGCTGAACAGCCCCTGGGGCTTCCTGCCTGTCCCAGACCTGTCCTCACCCTCTGGAGCAGAGCAGGGACATCCCAGGACAACAGAATTCACCCTGTCCTGCCCGTGGAGCAGCCCCAGCGCTGGGCAGACACTTTGGGATGATTTCTACTGGAGCAGGAACTCCTTGTAGCCTTCCAAGGGTTTTCTCCTGGGGTTTAATCCCTCCTGGGGTTTATAGATTCGTGTAGGATTTAAAGATTGGTAAAATACTGTTTTACAGTTTAATGTTCATGTAAGGGGCTGGAAGTGCTGACTCTGATGGACAAAACAAACCAGCCTGACCTTCAAACTGGGCCAAACTGGCCTGGAAATTTCCATTACAGCCCTTTGTTTTGCTGAGGGAAAATGTGACTTGTGGGCCATAAAATATTTCCAGAGGAGACAGATCAGTTTCTCTTTTTATCTTCAGAAACACCTGACTGGAATATTTTGAGTCAGACCCAGCGATTTGGGTGGAAATGAGCACCTTGGGACAGCAGGGCCTGGCAGTCAGCTCGCTGTGAAATCACTCCATAAATATTGCTGTGAATTCCCTCTGTCTCCTGGGACAGGCTTCCCTGTGCAGGGGAAAGTGTCTGGGGAATCCTGCATGAAAGATGGACCAGGCTTTAGAGAATCCTGAAATCCAGGAATGCTTTGGGCTGGGGGTAACCAGAAAATCACCTCATGCTATCTGTGCTATGGGCAGGAACACCTTCCACTCACTATCCCAGGTTGCTCCAAGCCTGTCTGACATGGTCTGGAACATTTCCAGGGATGGGGGAATTACAGGGTGTTCCTGGAGCCTCCTCCAGGCTGAACAACCCCAGACCCCTCAGGTCCTCATGGGAGAGGAGCTCCAGCCCTTGGAGCAGGGGCAGGCAAGGGAAGAGAAAACGTGGTGGGGTTTTTTCAGGAGATAATGGTGGAATGGGAATCTTTGAGAGCCTGGGTTTTGTTTTTCAGGCTTTTCTACATCCCTTCTCTCTCCCGTGGCTGCTTGGAACAGGATCCCAGCCACCACTGTGTCATTCCTGAGCCCTGCACAGGGAAGGACAGAAAAGCTCCAGCTCTGAGGAGCAGCCAAACAAAAGTGGGGAGTTCATGGAGCTGAGGCTCTCCCCAGCACTGCCTGGAGTGGAGCAGAGCTGGATTTTCCCACTGCCACCTGCAGAGCCAGGACACAAAGTGCTGGAGCACACCTGGGGATGACACCTGTGCTGGAGGGGACTGTCCCCATCCCTGGGTGCCCAACCCTGCCCAGCAGCACCGAGGGCACATTTTGAACCACTCACTTCCTTTTCTTCTTCCTGACAGGGAGATCTTGGCCTGCTCGAAAAGGGCTCTGATTTCCCGCTCGTAGAGCCTGCCAAAGTTCTGGGAGTACACCTGGAATGGGCAGGAAAGGCCAGGTAAGAGCAAAAAGTGAAGATTTGGGCATTTCAGATCATTCACTTCAGCACTATCCTGGCACCCCTCTGTTGCAGAAATCTTTTATGGAAAACCTTTTCCTTAGGGTTTTTTCTCCTGAGAAGATGAGGCCTCAGGAACAAAATGTAACCAATGGTTATCTGCTGCTGTGGAATGCAACAGGTGCATCTGTGATTGGCCCATGTTGGTTGTTTCTAATTAATGGCAATCACAGCCCAGCTGGCTCGGACAGAGAGCTGAGCCACAAACCTTTGTTATCATTCTTTGCTATTCTATTCTTAGCCAGCCTTCTGATGAAATCCTTTCTTTTATTCTTTTAGTATAGTTTTAATGTAATATATATAATAAAACAATAAATCAAGCCTTCTGAAACATGGAGTCAGATCCTCATCTCTTCCCTCACCCTCAGACCCCTGTGCACACCATCACACCCCCAGGTTCCTGTTGGGCACAGAGCCCCAGGCTGGCCAGACATCCCCAGAAGCTCTGGAATCTCAGGTGTCTCACGGCTCAGGTCCCACCAGGAGCTCCCCACTGGACCTGCTGCTCCCGGGGAAGGTCTGCAGTGCCTGCTGAGGGTCTCAGCCCTACCTTGGGGAGGTCCCAGAACAGAGCAGGGTTGGAGCTCCTCAGCCAGGCCATCAGGGGGGTGAAGGGCAGCAGCTCCTCGTGGTGGGGTCTGTGCCCTGGGGCAGCCACGGTGCCACCAAGAGCAGGGACCTGGGAATTGCCCTGAAGGGAGAGAAATGAGAGAATAAATTCACATCAAACAGCCTGGAAAACCTGCTGGGACACTGCACCCGCAGGGTTGTGCAGGTGGGGTGGGAGTGGGGCAGGTTCAGAGCAGATCCAGATGGAAAAGTTGGCTCAGGGATGTGCCCAGCCAAGGCCTGCAAATCTCCAAGGATGGAAACCCCACAGCTCCTTCCCAGCTCCCTTCTCAGAACCACTGCCTGAAACCAAACACCAAGGATTTGAGGAAGTAAGGATTTGGGAATTGCTCCTTTCCACAGAAGGAAATCTCTGGAATTCCTGCCCACAGGGATCTTGTCCATCAAATCTTTCAAACTGCCACATCAGCGCTGGAAGATGTTAATCAAAGGATCACAGGGTTGGGGTTTACCTTGGGATTTTAGGTTACAAACAGATCAACATGCCTGAGAATAAAATAAGAAAAGCCAACAAAAAATCCCCAGGCCTGAGGATTTAAGGAATGTCACCAGAGGGATTTTGGGAACATGGATTGCTCATACATCCCTGGAAAATTAATCTGAGGACTGAGGGACAATGGCAAGGAGAAGGTATGTGGGGAGATCTCTTTGGAGAGACAATTTGGGACAATCCTGTCACAGCAGCATCTCCTGCACCACTGGCCCCACCTCCCCAGAATATTCCAATTTCCCAGGATTTTAGGGAAGAGTGGAGCCCACCTGCAGCTCGAAGATGTTGGTGATGTGGCTGATGAAGGAGCTCTCGAAGTTCTGCTTGAGGGTTTCAAACAGGATCAGCTGCTCAGCCACTGCCTGCAGCTTCCGGTAACCTCGGGGGAAAAAAGGATATTTTGGGATTTGGGGGGATCTGGGGGAGCTGCAGACCCACACCCTTCAGAAAACTGGGAACTCAGATAGAAGTCTTGAGATAAATCCACCCGAAAGCTGATGAAGGAGCAAAAGCTTTCCTGTGGTACCAAGTGTGACGGTGTTCACAAGGGTTTTCAGATAAGGGAAGAGATGAGAATGTTGACTCCATATTTCAGAAGGCTTGATTTATTATTTTATAATATATATTACATTAAAACTATACTAAAAGAATAGAAGAAAAAGTTCTCATCAGAAGGCTGGCTAAGAATAGAAAAGAATGAATAGCAAAGGTTTGTGGCTTGGACAGAGAGTCTGAGCCAGCTGTGCTGTGATTGGCCATTAATCAGAAACACCCACATGAGACCAATCACAGATGCACCTGTTGCATTCCACAGCAGCAGATAATCAATGTTTGCATTTTGTTCCTGAGGCCTCACAGCTTCTCAGGAGGAAAAATCCTAAGGAAGGTTTTTTAATGAAAATATGTCTGCGACACCCAAGGAAATACAGACAAGGAGTGGAAAATAAAATTAAAAAAATAAAAATCATCCATGAGTCCAGCCTCAGCCAAGGAGACACACCCAGTCTCACCACAAGGAAAACCTGGGATTTCCTGCCAGGATCAAGTCCCTGCACACTTCCAGGGATCCAAACCTCCCCCATCCTGCCACAATGAGCTGCTGTTTTCCACAGACAGCCCTGACCAGGATTTCCAGCCACAGCTTCCCCAGCTCCTTCCCCAGCTCCAGGAGGTGCCCACCCCTGTCAGGGGATCCCGTGGGAGGAATCCCAGCTCCTACTCACAGGGCTGGATGGGGAGCTCCATGCAGGAGGACAGAGCCTGGGCTGCGGCCGTGCAGGCCTCAATGGCCGCAGGGCTGGACAGGTCTGCCCTGCTCAGGGCAGCACAGTGCTCCCTGCTCAGCTGCAGCTGGGTCTGAAACACAGCCAAACACACATAGACACAGCCAGAGCACGGCTAAACACAGCTAAACACAGCCAGAGCATGGCTAAACACAGCCAGAGCACAGCTAAACACAGCCAGAGCATGGCTAAACACAGCCAGAGCACAGCTAAACACAGCCAGAGCATGGCTAAACACAGATAAACACAGCCAGAGCACAGCCAAACACAGCTAAACACAGCCAGAGCATGGCTAAACACAGATAAACACAGCCAAACGCAGCCAAACACAGCCAAACACAGCTAAACACAGCCAGAGTACAGATAAACACAGAGCACAACTCACATACAGGCAGAGAGCACAGCTAAAAACAGCTAAACACAGCTAAACACAGCCAAACACAGCCAAACACAGCCAGAGCATGGCTAAACACAGCCAAACACAGCTAAACACAGATAAACACGGCCAAACACAACTAAACAGCCAAACACAGCCAGAGCACAGCCAAACACAGCTAAACACAGCCAGAGCACAGATAAACACAGCTAGAGCACAGCTCACACACAGCCAGAGCACAGATAAACACAGCTAAACACAACTAAACACAGCCAGAGCACAGATAAACACAGCTAAATACAGAGCACAACTCACATACTGCCAGAGAGCACTGCTAAACACAGCTAAACACAACTAAACACAGCCAAACACAGCCAAACACAGCCAGAGCATGGCTAAACACAGCCAAACACAGCTAAACACAGATAAACACGGCCAAACACAACTAAACAGCCAAACACAGCCAGAGCACAGCTAAACACAGCTAAACACAGCCAGAGCACAGCTAAACACAGCTAAACACAGCTCACACACAGCCAGAGCACAGATAAACACAGCTAAACACAACTAAACACAGCCAGCCCCTCATCCCTGCCATTGCATCCCCTCCCATCCCTTCTCATCCCTTCCCCTCCCATCCTTTCCCTTACCATCCCATCCCATCCCATCCCATCCCACTGGGAATGCTGCTGGCTGGAACAGCCCAGTGCTGCCCTCAGCAGCAGCTCCTGTGTCCATCAGGAAATCCATGGAAGTCCCCCATGAAAACCAATGTTCTGCTCAGGAACAGCTGCAGTGGTGGCCGAGGAAGGCCTGGTGTTGCAAGCTCTGCTTCTAATTAATTAATTAGTTTGTTAATTGTTGGGTTTGTATTCCCAGGTCAGGATTATTTATTCAGCTTTGTCATTCCAATCCTGCCCTGGAAAAGGCCTTTCAGAGCCCCCTCTGGGCCATGGTGAGGGTCCTGCTCATCCCAGCCTTTCTCTGGGCTTGCAGCACCATCCCCATTTCCCAGTGCCCTTGCAGACAATCAGAGCTCTCAGTGTTTAAAATTCCCTGGAAGTGTTTCCCAGCCGATTCACCGGCTGAAGATTAATGTCCCTGCGAGCCCACGCACCGTGAGGAGCAGGATCTCATCCATCAGCCTGCTCCTGTTGGAGGCCGGGCGCTGCAGCAGGGAGCTCTCCTGGTGGATGTGGTCCATCCTGTGCCTCACAGCGCCCAGCAGCTCCTCACACACCTGCAGGCTCTGCTCCAGCCTGCCCACCTCGGCCAGGGCCTCGTCCAGGGCGCCCATCAGCTGCGCCAGCTGCTGCTCCGAGGAGAGGATGGCCTGCAGGTTGGCCTGTGGGAAATGGGAGCACAGGGATTCAGAGCTGGGCAGGGATGTGTCACCATGCTGGGGTCAATTGTTCTGTCTCTCACCCTCCTGAGGCACAGCAGGGATGGTGTCGCTGTAACCTGCAGGGTGTTGGTGGGAGTGCCACTGTCCCACCCTGGCCAAATGCCACCTGCGTGTCCCCAGGGCACACAGAGCCCTGCCCTGGGCAAGGTGTCCCCTCAGGGCACCTCCAGCTGCCCCAGCAAGCAAATTCCTGGGCAGTGTCCAGGAAAATCTGGCCATGAGCACAAAAATCTCCATGGTTCTGGAGAGGCCGCCAAGCCCTGCTGGATGTGTGTCCTGGGAGTGTTACTGAGGGAGTGTCCAACCCTCCCCTCCACGAGTGGTGGAGTGTCCTGAGGACCTGAGTGTCCATCCCATGAGATTTCAGAGAATCCCAGTCTGGTTTAGGCTGGGAAGGGACCTTAAAGCTCTTCCCATTCAACCCCATTCTTAATTTCAAATTGCCCAAATGACGGAGCTGTCAGTTCAGCTAATCTGTCCTGGAAAGACAAGCCTCTCTGTGATCCAGTGACAATCTCCAATGTCTGGCATCTCTTCACTGAGCGGAGCAGATACTGTCCCTTATTAATGCCAGGAGACTGGCACCTGGGTTCACTTTCACAGAGAAAATTTTTGTAAGTAAATGGAATGCCAAGGAAATTGCTAATGTGGCTGTCCCATGGCAGGGACACCTCCCACTGTCCCAGGGTGTCCCAGTGTCCAGCCTGGCCTTGGGCACTGCCAGGGATCCAGGGTGGGCACCTGTGCCAGGGCCTGCCCACCCTGCCAGGGAACAATTCCCAATTCCCAATATCCTATCCATCCCTGCCCTGTGTCAGTGGGAGCCATTCCCTGTGTCCTGTCCCTCCATCCTTGTCCCCAGTCCCTCTCCAGCTCTGCTGGAGCCCTTTCAGGTCCTGGCAGGGCTCTGAGCTCTCCTCTCCAGGTGGACACTCCCAGCTCTCCCAGCCTCTCTAACCCTGGACACTCATCTCCAAAAGCAGCAGCTCCACATTCTGCTTCCCTGCCACACCCAGGGACCCCATCGCATCTCATCCCATCCCATCCCATCCCATCCCATCCCATCCCATCCCATCCCATCCCATCCCATCCCATCAGCTCTGCCCAGAGCTTCCCATTTATTAATTGCTCTTTAATTAGAGCCAGAAGCCTCCCCCACGCCTGTCCCTGCCACTCCTTCAGGCTGTCACCCCGAGGAGCATCCCTGGTGACATTGATGGGACAGGGCTGTGGGAAGGGGCTCTCCAGAGGCTCCAGGAACAGGAATAACATTCAGCCCCAGCACAGAGCTGCTGGGAGCTGCCTGCAGCTCCACATGTGCTGGGATCCTGGAATTCTGCAGGAATATCAATGTCCAAATCAGAGCCTTTGGCCTCCCGGTGTCCCGGCCATGCCGTCCTTCCCTTTGCAGAAATCAGCTTTTCCTTGCTGCCAGTGCAGGGATTTCTGTGACTCCCAGAACAGCTGGGTGAGAGGAGGGTGATTAATATGGGAGAGAAAGCCCAAGGTGCTATCACTGGGATGTGGGGAAAATATTGAAATAGATGCATGTGCTGGTCCAACTTGCTGGGATTAATAACATTTAATATTGGAGATTAAGGCTCGGAAATGGAAATGCTCATTAATTAATTTGTATTAGAGGGAAGTCACATTTATTCATTAGAAGGCATTAAAATAATGTATTCAACGGTGCCTTTCATCTCAAAAAAACTTAATAAAGATGTATTTGTTGCTCTCCCAGGGTGTTTTACAGCTGGGAACAGTCACAAAGTGCCTAAATTCCTTGCCAGGAGCTGGCAGGAACAAACCTCAGGAGTTTGGGCTTCCAGATTAACTTCCAAGTGTAATAAATCATATATGGGAATACAGCAGACTCTGCAGCTTAAGGAGGTTCGATTTAGGGTTTGTGGTTTCTTGTATGACTTAAGATATTTCCTTTGGCTTATTTTTCCCCTGTTTTTCCTTGGCTACCAACCATAAAATCCCAGATATTTTAGCAGAAGATAAGTGCTCAAAGCAGCTTTCATAGTTTTTTTGTTCCAGCACTTAAAGGAGAAATTTCCTCTGCAGAAATGCAATAAATGACAGCAACCCCAATGGAGTCAGTAAAGCTCAGTAGTCAAAAGCCATGGAATGGTTGGGGTTGGAAAGGACCTTAAAGCCCATCCAGTTCCAGCCACCCAGGGATGGGAGCCAGGGATACTGAAGGATCCTTTTCCAGGGGACTCTTGAGCTCCTTGGTTTCATTTCCTCCCTTTCCCTTCCAAATCCATGGAAAACCACAGAATCCTGGAACGGTTTGGGATGGAAGGAACCTTAAAGCCCATTTTGTCCCAACACCTTCCACCATCCCAGGCTGCCCCAAGCCTCATCCAGCCTGGCCTTGGACATTTCCAGGGATCCAGGGGCAGCCCAGCTTCTCTGGGCACCTGTGCCAGGGCCTGCCCACCCTCACAAGAAATTCTGGAAATATCCTGTGCCTTTTCCACTGGCCCTTCCTGCTGGTTTATATTTTCCTTTTCAATCCCCTTCCAGCTCTGTTTTATTTTTCTCCCCTTTTCACTCTCCCTGGATCCTGCTGTTCCTTCTGTAGGGACCTCTTTTGTCCTTTCCCTTCCTCAGGCAGCCCCAGAGCACCCCACAGTCAGACCCTTCCCTTCCCTTCCCTTCCCTTCCCTTCCCTTCCCTTCCCTTCCCTTCCCTTCCCTTCCCTTCCCTTCCCTTCCCTTCCCTTCCCACACCTTCCCTTCCCACACCTTCCCTTCCCACACCTTTCCAAACCTTCCTTTCCCAAACCTTCCCAGAATGTTCCTGGAACCTTCCCTTCCCGGAAGCTTCCTTTCCCTGAACCTTCCCTTCTCTGAACTTCCCTGAACTTCCCTTCCCTAAACCTTCCCAAACCTTCCTTTCTGTAACCTTCCCAGAACATTCCTGGAACCTTCCCTTCCTGGAACCTTCCTTTCCCGGAACCTTCCTGGAGCCTTCTTGGAACCTTCCCTTCCCAAACCTTCCTAAACCTTCCCTTCTGCAACCTTCTCTGAACCTTCCCTGAACCTTCATTTCCCTGAAGCTTTCCGGAACCTTCCCTGAACCTTCCTGGAACATTCCCTTCCCTGAACCTTCCCTGAACCTCCTTTCCCTTCCCAGAACTTCTCTTCCCAGAACTTCCCCTTCCCTTTCCCTTTCCTCCCAGCATTTCTCCCCCAGCAAAGGGCAGAGCAGCTGATGCCCAGAGCCTCATCCCCTCCTTCCAGGCACCTCCATGGCTCCGTTACCTCCTCCAGCTCCCGCAGCTCCCGTTCCAGGTGCTCGGCAAAGGCCACGGAGTGGCTCAGCAGGGCCTCCTCGTGCTCCTCCAGCAGCGCCAGCACAGCCACGGCCTCAGCAGGGCTCAGCCCTGGGAAGGTGCCCAGCCCCTCCTGCAGCCCATCCTCAGCCCGTTCCTGCCTGTCCTGATGCATCCTCAGGGCTGCTCTCCTCACAGACTGCAGCAGGCACAGCTCTCTCTCAGGATCTTCCCTGGGCAAACCAGGAATCCTCTCTCTCAGGGTTTTTCCTGGGCAAGCCAGTGAGAAGCACGGAGAGAAAAAGTGTGTGGTGGTGTTTGAGGGTCCCCAGGATGAGGAAAGAGATGAGAATCTTGACTCAGAAGAATGTTTCAGAAGGCTGATTTATTATTTTACTGTATATATTATATTAAAAGAAAATTATATACTAAAACTATACTAAAGAAAAGAGAAAAGAGACATCAGAAGGCTAGCAAAGAATTGTGACGGTGTTCGCAGGGGTCTGAGGATGAGGGAAGAGATGAGGATCTGACTCCATGTTTAGAAGGCTTGATTTATTATTTTATTATATATATTATATTAAAACTATACTAAAAGAATAGAAGAAAGGATTTCATCACAAGGCTAGCTAAGAATAGAAAAAAAAAAGAATGATAACAAAAGCTTGTGACTCAGACTCTCTGTCTGATCCAGCTAACTGTGATTGGCCATTAATTAGAAACAACCACATGAGACCAATCACAGATGCACCTGTTGCATCCCACAGCAGCAGATAATCATTGTTTACATTTTGTTCCTGAGGCCTCACAGCTTCTCAGGAGAAAAAATCCTAAAGAAAGGATTTTTCATAAAAGATGTCTGCGACAAAGAATGAATAATAAAAACCTGTGACTACTCACAGCCTCGACACAGCTGGACCATCATTGGTCATCAAGTAAAACAAAGCACATGAGACCAATCAAAGATGCACCTGTTGGTAAACCATCTCCAGACCACATCCCACAGTCATCAGATAGTTATTGTTTACATTTCTTTTCTGAGTCTTCTCAGCTCCTCTGGAGAAAAATCTTAGTGAAAGGATTATCACAAAGTATCACAGTGACAGAAGAGAAAACAATTCTTATCTCTACTTGCTGCTCCTGTTGCTTTGGCACATGTGGAATGTGTTATGGAGATTGTTTGCCCAAAGGGATTTGTTAATTGGACACCAGTGAGGGGTGTTTGGCTTCTTTGGCCAGTTAGGTCAAAACTGTGTCCTGCCTGTCTCTGACAGTCACGGGTTTTTCTTTAGTACCTTAGTAGTATAGTATCTTTTTAGCAGGGTATAGTATCTCTTTAGTATTCAATTTAGTGTAGTATTAGTGTAATATAGTATAGCTCAATAAAGCATTGGTTTGGTCTTCTGGAATCATGGAGTCAGAGCACATTATTCCCTGCTTGGGGGCACTCTACTCTGATACATCCCTGTGCAGTGGGGATGGCCAGAGCCCTTTGCTGAGGCCATTTCAGCAGCCCTGCTCAAATCAGGGCCCTCTGAGGCCAAAGGGGGAGCCCACCAGGTGGAATGAGATCATGGAATGGGGCAGAGAAAGATGGGTGTGGGACAAAACAGACACTGGGGCTGGGCTGGGATTTTCCTAGCTCAGGTCTCCAGGATTGTGTGCTGAGCCATCCTGATGTGTCACGCAAAGCTGGGACAAATTCCAAAGGTGAAGAAACTCCTCGATTTAAATTAGAAATTGCTCTGATTTAAATTAGACGTGAGGAAGAAGGGTTTGATAATGAGGGTGGGGATGCCCTGGCACACATTCCCATAGAAACTGTGGCTGATCCCAGATCCCTGGCAGTGCCCAAGGCCAGGGTGGACACTGGGGCTCGGAGCAGCCGGGGACAGTGGGATGTGTCCCTGTCCATGGTCCTTAAGGTCTCTGCCAACCAAAACCCATGTTTTTCTATGGAATGGACTGAAAGTCATCTGCTGTGGAGTTAAATACACATACAAATAATGCATATATAAAACATTTTATATTCACAGATGTATTTACTCCTTCATGAGGGGATATCACCAGGCTCCTGCCCTAGTGTTACCAACCCTCATCTCCCCAGGCCAGAGACACATGGAATTGAGATAAATTGTTTTTATTCCCAGCCTGGCTCTGTGTATCCATGAGCAGTGGATCAATTGACGGCTGCGCCCCAGGCACCCAAACCCAGCTCCTGCTGCTCCAGACACCACCTCACCCTGTCCCACCACCCTCATTCACTGCCTGAATTTATTCACCTTTCACTGACAGGGACACTGCAAAAAGCTCAGAGTGCTCTGAGTGGGACAAGGCCATTAATCAATTAATTAATTCATTAATTACCTTCCACTCCACCGACGGGACGTTCACAAAGCACCGGTTCAGCTTCCACAAGCACTGAGGAAGGTCTCCTTCTCCTCCAAGCTGCTGGAGATCCACTTGTAAAACTTCTCCAAGGGAAGCTCACAGTCCAGGCTTACCTAGATATCCACAGGTAATTAACACATAAATTAACGATGTTCAACCAGTCCTGGTGCAGCACTGCTCATTGAATTCCACATTACAGAACCCCTTCACCTTTTCCTGCAGTTTTGGGGGATGAGTTTTGACAGTGGCCAGTGGCAGATGCTTGGGATCAAAAGCAAGCCCTTGGAGTTCTGGTGCCAAACCCAGGAGTTCTGGTGCCTTCAGGATTCCCTGGCAGCTCCAGGATCCCATGATCCAGCAGCTCCAGGAGCTGCAGGCTGGATGCACAGCCCTGTGTTTAACAGCCCTTGAAGGAGCTGCTGTCCCTGCTCTCCTCTAATGGCTTTGGGATTATTCAGAGCGTTGGCACTTCCAGCACCCTGCAGGAATGAGCTGGAAATGCTGAGTGGGAAAGGGTGAGCAATTGGAGGTAAGGATTTGGGATAAATCCAGCACCCACCAGACCCCCAGTGCAAATATTCCCTCTGCAATCCCCATCCTGCTGGGATCTCAAAGCTCTCCTCACTCCAGACTGGGAATGCTCAGAGAAACCCCAGAAAGGCTTCCCAAAGCCCAGCCCAGAAATCCCTCTGGAGGCAGTGTGGATAATCTGGGTAACCCAGCATCCCATGTCCTGGCAGGGAAGGAAAATGGACAGGCAGGAAACACTCCTGGCATTTCCCACGTTGTTTCCATCCATACAAATGTTTCCATCATCTCCAGCCACACGAGGTGAAGTTTTGCCACTAAGCTTCATGTAAGTGCAGAGAACAATGGAGGCTGCTGAACTTGGAATATCCCACAGCTGGAAATTCCTCCCTGCACCATCCCAGCTCTGCATCACAGCCTGACCCTCCTGGAGAATTTCTAATTATGGGTACTAATCACCCTCACAGCCGTGGGGAGCTGATTGGGGTCACTGCAGTCCTCAGACAAGCTCACCCCTGGCCAGGTTGTTCCAAAATACCTTGAAGTGACTCTTCCAGCCGGGTGCCAGCCCCTGGGATGGCACAGAATTTCGTGAGGAGTTATTAAAGCAGGGACACGTTAATTAATTGCCTCATGAATATTCATGATGTTTTGGTCAAGGCAGCTGGAGCTTCAGCAGGGCTGGATCTGCTGTGTCGGCGTTTGCTGGTGCCAGGGAAAGCATGGATTGAATTCCAGCTGCTGAGAGGGTCCCATCTGAGGGGTGAGAGGGATAATTCTGGATAATTCTGCATGCAAGGAGCCAGGAAGGGGCAAGGAGGAGGCTCCAGGCCTGGTGAGGGGAAGGGACAATCAGAGAATCAAGGAATGGTTTGGGATGGAAGGCACCTTAAAGCCCATTTTGTTCCAATGCTTTCCACCATCCAGGCTGCCCTCAGCCCCATCCAGCCTGGCCTTGGGCACTGCCAGAGATCCAGGGGCAGCCACAGCTGAATTGTTTCCTCTCAGGGAACAATTCCCAATTCCCAATATCCCATCCATCCCTGCCCTCTGGCAGTGGGAGCCATTCCTGTGCCCTGGCAGCAGCAGAGGAGGATGTGGAGAGGTCACCCTGCTCATCCTGCTCATCCTGCCTGCAGGAAGGTGAAAGGAGAGGAGGCTGCAGTCTAAAAATACATCTGGGAAGGCAAAGAGCTTCTGGGCTAAAGGGCATCACAGCAAAAGGGGAGTGATGGGGGCAGGAATGCAGGCTGGGAATCACAGGAAGGAGAGCCAGGTTCTCTCTCTGCCTCCCACCAGGAGGTGGGCAAAAATACACCAATATTTAAAATCCCATGAGATGTCAAATGAGAGGAAGACGACTGAAAATCCAGGAGGTATCTCCTACTCTGAATTCCTGAGGAGCCAAAGCAGTTGCAGGAGCCAGACTCACCTGCTAAAGGAATTCTCAGGTGCGGTGGGAGCTCCTGATCTCCCCGTGTGTTGGAAATGTGAGATAATGAAGGGTCACTGCATATCTGGTATCTGCATTGGGATTTTTCCTGCCAGCCATGCAGTACTTCATTTGCTCTGGATGTAAAACTGGGAAGCTGCTCTTTCTCCCATTTATTTTCATGTTTGTGAAACCCCAGGCGTGTTGCCAAAGCCTCTGGAACATTCCCATTAATAAAAACCCTCATTATCCCAACGTTAACGATGCTCTGCCAGCCCCAGCAGCAGAAAGGGAGAACCTGATCCAAGCTGCACTTCCCCAAAACCTTAATGTCACCCTAAAGGCACAAATTCCTGCTGACTCCAGCCCTCCATAATCACTCCTTCAGTAAATCCAATCTTTAAATCCCTGATGGAGTTGCCTGTTGAGGAGCTCTGTCCCCATGGCCAGATGGGCTCTGCAGTCTCCTGGGCCTTCCCTGGGAGCTGTGTCCATGCACCTCCAGGGAATCATGGAACAGGCTTGGAAAAGGACCCCAAAATCAAGTCCAGCCACTGTGACTGCTCAGCCACGCTCAGGTATTGGCCAGGTCAGGTCTTTGGCCATCCTGGCCTCCCCAAGTCAGAGATGGATGATCCAGGAGGGAAGGAAACCCCTCAGCATCCCCTCAGCATCTGGGAAATGGGGACATCTCCCTGCCAAACACAGCCAGGATGGAGAGAGGATCCACACAAGCTCCAGCTGCCCCATCCCTGGGAGCGCTGGAGCACCCTGGGCTCTGGAAGGTTCCCTGCCCATGGCAGGGGGAATGGGATGGGCTGCAAGGTCCCTTCCAACCGAAACCACTCTGGAATTCTGGCACTCCCAGCTCTCAGGGAGATGGGTTGGAAGACACCCTAAAGATCCTCTCCTTCCCATCCCTACCATGGGGGTATTGGGGTATATAACTCCTGCCATGGGGTGTTGGGGTATATAACCCCTACCATGGGGGTGTTGGGGTATACAACCCCTGCCATGGGGTGTTGGGGTATATATACCTTAGCATGGGGGCATTGGGGTATACAACCCCTGCCATGGGGGTGTTGGGGTATATAACCCCTAGCATGGGGTGTTGGGTTATATAACCCCTGCCATGGGGTGTTGGGGTATATAACCCCTGCCATGGGGGCATTGGGGTATATAACCCCTAGCATGGGGCTATTGGGGTATATAACCCCTGCCAGGGGGTGTTGGGGTATACAACCCCTACCATGGGGTGTTGGGGTATATAACCCCTAGCATGGGGTGTTGGGGTATATAACCCCTGCCATGGGGTGTTGGGGTATGTAACCCCTGCCAGGGGGGTGTTGGGGTATATAACCCCTGCCATGGGGTGTTGGGGTATATAACCCCTAGCATGGGGCTATTGGGGTATATAACCCCTGCCATGGGGTGTTGGGGTATATAACCCCTAGCATGGGGCTATTGGGGTATACAACCCCTGCCATGGGGGCATTGGGGTATATAAACCCTACCATGGGGTATTGGGGTATATAACCTTTCCAGATGTTACTGGGGTGCTTCTCCATTCTCAGCAGACCCAGCAACATCAGGATTCCCAGCAATCCAAGGCCTGGATAAACACCTGGAGACCACCAGCCATCCTTTCACAGCCTCTGAGCTGCATGGGGAGGGGAGACACAGGGTTTTGTAAATATTTGAGAGAGAACCAGGAGTAAATAAAAATAAAGACTGCCGGAAAATAAAATAAAATAAAATAAAACAAAACAAAACAAAATAAAATAAAACAAAAATAAAACAAAACAAAATAAAATAAAATAAAATAAAATAAAATAAAATAAAATAAAATAAAATATAAATTAAATAAAATAAAATAATATTTACAACAGGCACTAGGAATGTTTGGACGGAGGATTAATCCAGCACCCACCACCTTTGACAGCCTCTGAGCTGCATGGGGAGGGGAAAAACCAAGGGGCTACAACTGAAACATCGGGTTTTGCAAATATTTGAGTGAGAACCAGGGGTAAATAAAAATACAGACTGCAGGGTACTACTACTACTACTACTACTACTACTAATAATAATATTAATAATAATAACAGGCACTGGGAATGTTTGGGAGAAGGAATTTGTTGTTGAATTTGTGGCTCTGCAGTGAACTAAAAGCAATGAACTCCTCAACAACTCCCTCCCAGTTACTCCCTCAGCTCAGCCACACATTTAACGAGCTTAGAATCGCATCCCCAATTATTAAACATTCCTACCATGCCTGTGACCCCCCTCAAAATAAAATGTGATTGGCAGCTAAAATGATTCTGTCAGCACCACATCCCTTTGAACCTTTCTGGGCTACCCTGGCTCCTCCATTCCTGTCAGGTTTTCAGCCTCTCCAATGGCATCTCCCTCCCCACACCCATTTCCCAACACTAATTCATTTACAGCAGCACTTGAACTGCAGGGAAATGATGGAAAGGCAGAGTAATAGAGGGCTCCGTGCTGCTGGATGAGTTAATTCGGGAGGCTCCACACCTCCCGTGGCTGGAATGGAAAAGCTGCCAGCAGCAGAGCAGGAGCACAGCCCCAGCACACCCCAGCATCCAGAGACAACCTGAGAGAGCCAAAAATGCCAGGGAAAGCTCCTGAGCTCCCCCCATCACCCACCCATACCCCTGGGAAAAGGGAAACACCTTGGGGAAGGGAGGGGAGGGCAAAGATTTACCCTGAGAGGAGCAGAAACGGAGGGGATCGGCCACGGGGAGCTCAGAACAGGAAATGATTTGTGGGTGAAATGAAAGCTCCGAGAGCAAAACAGGAAGCCTGAAGGACCTGGGTGAAGCCCTGAGCTGAGGCCGGGGCAGGAAATCCTCAGGTGCCGGAGGAGCATCAGAGCTGCAGAGGGAGAGGAGCAAAACACAGTGAAATCACACCCTGTTTCCTCTTTGTTTGGTTAAAGAGTCAAAATTGGGGTTAAATCCCCCTTCATTTCCTCTTTGTTTGGTTAAAGAGTCAAAATTGGGTTAAATCCTCCTTCATTTCCTCTTCATTTAGTTAAAAACAGTCAAAATCAGGGTTAAATCACCTCCATTTCCTATTTCTCTGATAAAAAGTGTGAAATAGGGATTAAATCACCTCCATTTACTATTTCTTGGCTAGAAAGAGTCAGGATCAGGGTTAAATTGCCTCCATTTCCTATTTCTTGGTTTAAAAGTGTCAGTCTTTCCAGAGGGAAATGGTTCCTCCATCTGAGCTCACCTGCCACCCAACCAGCACAGAACTGCAGCTGCAGGGGGGATTTGGTTGGGATTTTTCTTTCTATTTTTCTTTATCTCCCTTTTAAAGGCAGGAAAGTCTCAGATGTCCCAACCCTCCCAGCGCTGGCACTGCCTCATCCCGTGGGCTTTTCAGCACTGAGGGTTTGTGCAGCACAGGCTCCACTGATTTAGATCAGCCCAAAAAATCACAGAAAAGGGAAAACTGCATGGGACACCGTGGATTTTTTGGGGTTTCTTTTGCTAGGGTTAGGGTTAAATGCACAAGATGGTATTTTTTGTTTGGACTCCGATGTTTATTGTTTTTATCTAAATTATAATTTCGCAAGCCCTGAGTTCTACAGCACTTCACTCTAACAAACTAAAAATGGAGCCCTGTCTCTCTCTCTACAAGGCCTTTCAAGATAAAATGTCCAATTAAGAAATGGCACCTAAATTATTTTTACTTTTAACCCAATAACCAACCACCCATGGCCCGCAAGGCAGATTTTTTTATCCAGTTACACAAAACCACCCAAACCCAAGGAGAAAAAGGTGGAGAAGAAGGAGGAGAAGAAGGAGCAGCCTCCACCCTAAAACCTCCATCTTGTTTTATATATATTACTACATTCTAAACCCTTAAAAGTAATATTACTATATTATTTATATATATTACTATATTCTAAACCTTAAAAATAATATTACTATATTATCTATATATATTACTATATTCTAAACACTTTAAAATAATATTACTATATTATTTATATATATTCCTATATTCTAAACCCTTAAAAAATAATATTACTATATTATTTATATATATTACTATATTCTAAACCCTTAAAAATAATAATATATTCTTTTATATATTACTATATTCCAAACCCTGAAAAATAAAATTACTATATTATTTATATATATTACTCTATTCTAAAGGCTTTAAAATAATATTACTATATTATTTATACATATTACTATATTCTAAACCCTTAAAATAATATTACTATATTATTTATACATATTACTATATTCTAAACCCTTAAAAATAATATTACTATATTATTTATATATATTGCTATATTCCAAACCCTTAAACTCTGAGTTTTCCACCCTGTGATGTCACACAGTTCTATCCAAACCCCACACCCACAATCCCAGCTCTGCCATTCCATTTTGGAGTTCTATCATTCCATTTTGGAGTTCTATCATTCCATTTTGGAATCCTCTCCACGGCCTCAGGTCAATGCAGAGTTCTCTTGGGGGTCAGTGCCTGGCAGCACAGAAACTCTGGAATTCTCAGCACCCAGGGCTCCAACAGGACATCAGGATCCAGTGGCAGTGGTGGCACAGCCAGGCCTGGCTGTCCCTGCTGTCCCTCTGTCCCTCTGTCCCTCTGTCCCCAGCAGGACGCCGCCATTCCAATGCAAACAGGGTGATTAATTAAACATAAAGCCTCGCTTTTCACCTCCGCTGCTCCCTGCTCACATTTTTCTGGCCTGCTGGGTTTCTTCATGCCCCAGATAACTCCGGGCGCTTCCTCTCCCTGCAGCCGCCTGCTCCTCGTTCATTTTTCATGAAGATTTCTCTCGCTCTGCTCGTGTGCTCTGAGCCTCGCTGCATTCAAGGGGGGCTCTTTGTCTTCAGCCCTCGATTTTCTTTCTTGCACACAGAGACAAACCCAGGCCCTGTGCTGGAGCTGCATCCCAGGAAAGCTGATTTCTCCCCTCTTCCCCGTTGGCAATGAGCAGAGTTTGGGATTGGAGGTGTTCCCGCTTCATTTTTGGGAGAGAAATTGGTAAAACCCATGGGGAGATGCAGAAATTGCCTTTTCCAGGCTCTTCTGCGTGAAACCAACTTGCAGACAGCTCTGAAAAGCTGGGAGGGTGGAAACAGATTAAATAGATGATATTCCTTCCCAAAGCCAAACCTTTCCATGATTACAAGATCCAAGAGCTCAAACTGAGGTAGTGCAGAGGCTCCCAGACATTCCCAGATTTACAGCTCTCCTGCCCATCCCTCCAGAGCCTGGATGAGGAGCAGGACTGTGGAGAAGCCACTGGTGGGGGATTCCTCACAGGCTGTGGAGCAACAGCCTGGAGGCAGCTGGAAATGGGAAATTAGGTCAGGAAGCAGCTCCCTGGCAGGAGATGGATGAGGCATGACCTGGCCTTGCTCCCATCCCAGCCCTTCTCCTGGAGACGATGGCTGCAGGCAGCAGCAGCCGAGTGGGATCTGCATGTGCACACACTGAAAAGTGAATTTTTGCCCTCTCGTCTTTGCCACACAGGAATCACACCTGGGATTATAAAAACCTCACCAATCAAATTTTTTTTCCTGGGTTTTGAGCTGCTACGTGTTAGGAAAGGATAGAGCAGCAGAATCAAGATTTATGGAGGACAAAAAATATTTTAGGAGAAGCCATTTGTTCTCTTCCATACCCCATAAAGTTCCAAGGCATTGTTTGTCCCCAAACTCAGAGCTTGGGGACAAAAGCCACTCTGCAAATGAAGAGGCAAAGCTTTAAGACACACAGAACAGCAGCTTTTCAGGTCACGTGGAATTGCCCTGGGGAAGCCACAGCCTCAGGATTCCGGTTGGAAAAATGGCTCCAACAGTTCAGGAAAACTGATTGGAGTCTTACAAAGGATCACCCAGGAGGGCTGGAATGGCTGATCCCAGCAAGGGCAGCCTCTGCTCTGCAAGATCTCTGTGGTGCTGTGAGGGTCCCCAGGATGAGGTGAGAGATGAGAATTTGACTCCATGTTCTCAGAAGGCTGATTTATTATTTTATGATATTATATAATACTAAAAGAAATTCTATACTAAAACTATACTAAAGAAAGGATACATCAGAAAGCCTCACAAGAATTAATAATAAAAACCCATGACTGACTCCTCAGAGTCCAGCACAGCTGATGGTTATTGGTCATTAATTAAAACCAACTCACATGTTTGGATAAACAATCTCCAGACCTCATTCCAGAGCAGCAAAACATGGAGAAGCTGAGGCTTCTCACCTTCCCAGGAGAAGAAATCCTAGTGAAGGGATTTTCAGAAAATATCACAGTAACAGATCTCATCCAGGTCTAGTCAGGGAAACAGGCTGTGGCTGCCCCTGCATCCCTGGCAGTGCCCAAGGCCAGGCTGGACACTGGGGCTTGGAGCAGCCTGGGGCAGTGGGAGGTGTCCCTGCCATGGCAGGGCTGGGGTGGGATGAGCTCTAAAGTCTGTCCTGGTTTGAAAAGCCAGGTGTCTGCTAAGGAAGGCAGGAGCCTCCCTTGAAATGGGAAACGTAAACCCCCTCCCTACAAACTGTTATAATTTTGAAATTAGAAAGCTCTCAGGTAAAGGTATGAGAATAGGAATAACAGTTCTTTATTAGGAAAAATAAAAATAAAAATGCAGTAATACAAACCAACCCTGGCAGGGTCAGACCAAGCCCTGCCCCCTGTGTGCCAGGGCGGTGTCCCAGCCCCATGCCATGGGGGCTCAGCCCTCCTGCAGTGCCAGCTGTGGCTCTGCTGCAGCAGGGATCCTGCACAAGGGGGGAGTTTTCCTCTGCAGCTCCAGGGCTGCTGCAGATGGGCCTGGGCTCCCTCTGGCCACGCAGGGCAGCAGAAAGCTGCTCCTCTGGCAATGCAGGGGGCAAAGGCTGCTGTGCTGTGCCAGGCTCAGATTGTGCCCAGGCAGGAATGCTTGGCTCCTCCCCTGGGCGGAGCAGCTCCCCATGGGATGCTGGCATTGGATCAGCCCTGCAGGGACACTCAGTGGCCATGGACAGCAGAGATCTCCTGCAGGGAGGGTTGGTGTGGGAGAGAGAAAGGAAAAACTGCCCATGGACAGCAGAGAACTGCCCCAGCTCTGACAGATTTAGATAGAATGCACACCCCCAGCCACATCTTGCATTTCCAGCCTAAGACAAGTCCCTTCCCATCCAAACCATTCCACAATCCCATTTTCCATTTTAAAGAAATCAGGCCAAGCAGGCACTGCTTTGTTCAGGGATGAGCAGGAATGGGTTTTGCCTCATATCCTTTAATGGCAAATCCCCCCAAACTGATTTCCCATTCCCCAGGTTTCCTGCTTTGCAGCAGGAAGGAAGCACGCCCAGGGATGCAGGGAAGCTGCAGCATTTGGGATCTCCCACCCTGGAGCCCTGGGCTGATCTCCTGTACTGCCTGGAAAACCAACCCTGGCTCCATCCCTGATTTTTGGGGGCTCTTTCATCCCAGGGCATTCCCGGGGTGCTCTGATCTGACCCCTGGCTCCACTGACCATCCCAGGGAGCAGAGGGGACAGGAGGGGACAGGAGGGAACAGGAGGGACTCAGCTCCTGGGGCACCCTGGGGCCCTGATTTTTGCAGTGTGGACAATTCCAGGGCTCTCCCTTCCTCTGGAAAAGCTCCCGATGCCACAGGGACCTTCCCCTTTCTGCCTGGGCAGCCCTGGAGTGGATCCCGAGCCACCGGTGGGTGCCAGGGCTGCACACCCCCACCCTGCCCCATGTGCCGGGTGTTTGGGATGCTCGGTGGCTCTTGGGGATGCTCCGGAGGCAGAGATCCCACTAGAGGGTGCTGGGAATCGCGGAAAGGCTCTGCCTGCTCCGGGCCACCCCTGCCGGCTCCTGCGGCCACATTCCCTCCCCTCCTCCCCTCCTTCCCTTCCCTCTCTCCTGATTTATGTCCCGCACAGGCAGAGCTGCCACAGCTTTAAACTGCCGCAGCTTTATGGCCCCGCTTTTCTTTCTTTCCTTTTTCCCCTCGAGTAAACACATCCAGCAAATGGAGAGAGCCCGAGTGAGAGGTGGGGATCACAGACTGGGATCACAGACTGGGACATTCCCAAATCCCTGAGTGAGGGATGGGGATCACAGACTGGGATCACAGACTGGGACATTCCCAAATCCCCAAAAGGAGTGGGGATCACAGACTGGGACATTCCCAAATCCCCAAAAGGAGTGGGGATCACAGACTGGGATATTCCCAAATCCCTGAGAGGGATGGGGATCACAACTGGGATATTCCCAAATCCCTGAGAGGGATGGGGATCACAGACTGGGATATTCCCAAATCCCCAAAAGGAGTGGGGATCACAGACTGGGATATTCCCAAATCCCTGGGTGGGATGGGGATCACAGACTGGGATATTCCCAAATCCCTGAGAGGGATGGGGATCACAGACTGGGATATTCCCAAATCCCCCAGAGGAGTGAGGATAACAGACTGGGATGTTCCCAAATCCCTGAGTGAGGGATGGGGATCACAGACTGGGATATCCCCAAATCCTTGAGAGGGATGGGGATCACAACTGGGATATTCCCAAATCCCTGAGAGGGATGGGGATCACAGACTGGGATATTCCCAAATCCCCAAAAGGAGTGGGGATCACAGACTGGGATATTCCCAAATCCCTGGGTGGGATGGGGATCACAGACTGGGATATTCCCAAATCCCTGAGAGGGATGGGGATCACAGACTGGGATATTCCCAAATCCCCCAGAGGAGTGAGGATAACAGACTGGGATATTCCTGAACTCCTGAGCACCCAACGAGACCTGGCACACACTGAGATCCCTTTCCCACCTCAGCAGCCTCCAGCAGAACTGGAAAATATCCATCCCCCTCTGGACCACCTGCAGGTGACCCCACAGCCTTTTATGGCCCTTTTTTGAGGTGTGTGTGTGTGTGTGTCCCCACCTGGGTGTCACAAGAGTTGGAACTTTGTGTGACACACGTCCAGATGAGATAAAGGTTTGATGAGATAAAGGTTTGCTATATGACATTCACCTTTTCTGGAAAAATCCCTTCGCCCAAGATTTTTCTCTGAGGCTTCTCAGCTTTCTTGGAGGAGAAAAATCCTGGGCGAAAGGATTTTCCCAGAAAACGTGAATGTGACAGACATAAACCTAAAAATGAGAATTTTCCTTCTTTCCCCCAATGTTTTCAGAGCTCCAGCCCAGTGAGATGGTGGTAAACGTCATGAATTCTAATTAATATCTATTAATTCATCACACTGAGCAGGCTATTAAGATTTCTTTTTCTGATAGACTGTACAGATAATCAGATTAATTGTATTTAATTACATATGGGGGGGAGGGGAGACAGAATTGGACACAGGGAAAAGTGGGACTCATCTGAGCATCCCACAGGAGCTGATCAGCTGGAATTCCATGGATTTTGCTCCTTGACTCTTTGGATAAATTGGAATGATGGCTCCAGCTCCAGCCATTGACTGTGCCAAGGCCACCCCAAGCCTGTCCCCAAGTGCCACAGGGCTGGGAAATCCCTGAAGGAATGGGGACTCCAGGGCTGGATGAGCTTTTCCATGGGGAAATCCTCCCTAACATCCAACCTGGAGCTCCTCTGGCTCAACCTGAGGCTGTTTGCTCTCATCCTGTCCCTTGTCATGGCCATTACCTGTCACTGTTGGGATGGAGGAGCACAGCCTGCCTGGGAGGTGCTGCAGATACTCCAGGAAAACTCACCCAGGGCCAGATCCCAGCTCTGTTGGGAGTGAAAGCCCTTGGAAAGGGTTTAACATCCAGCAGGGCCACCAAGACCCCAAATCCCTGCACTGCTCTTGTGCCAGGCTCCTCCTGGGCCAGAGGGAAGCAGGAGGGAGGGAATCTGGGAGACATTTCTCCAAAAATGATTCCTTGCCCCACTTCCAAATGGTCCTGAGAGGGGAACCAGGAGCCAGGCAGACTCAGGGAACTGGCAGAGAACACCCTGGGAATGCCCAGAAATGTCCCTTTGTCACTCAAGTCCCTGAGGTCCCTGACCCCTCCTGGCACTGGAGCCACTCGGGGACAGCAGCACAGCCCAGTCACTGCCCATGGCAGACCTTGAGATGAGATGGGCTTCAAGGTCTCTTCCCATCCAGGATCTGGGGATTTCTGATCCCTCTCTCAGCCTTGAAAGGATAAATTGTCCATTCAGGAAGCTCCAGAGTTTTGTCCCTGTGCCAGGCTCAGTCCCTGCAGGACTCTGCCCTTCCAAACCACCCTCAGGGGAAGAGTTATCCCAAACTGGGCTGGGATCTGGGGAGCTGGCTCAGGGAGATGGGAGCTGTGCTGCAAACCCCTCCAAGCCCAGGGAATGCTCCATTCCCAGCCCTGTGCCCCTGGAGCACTGGCACTGCTGGATCTGCCTGAGCCATCAGGCACACGGGGCACACAGCCAGGGAAATGGGCCAACAACTTCCCTGGCACAGTGCTGGGGTAGGGCTGTGCCTTCCAAAATCCACCCCTGGCTGGCACAGGGACATTGGTGCTCCTGGGCCTGTCCCTGCCCAGCTGCAGCTGCACGGCCAGCAGGGCTGGGGCCGATGTTCCCAGCACAGGGAATGTTCTCTGTCACAGACATCTTTATAAAAAATCCTTTCTTTAGGATTTTTCCTCCTGAGAAGCTGAGAAGCTTCAAGAACAAAATACAAACATTGATTATCTGCTGCTGTGGAATGCCACAGGTGCATCTGTGATTGGTCTCATGTGGTTGTTTCTAATTAATGGCCAATCACAGTCAGCTGGCTCAGACGGAGAGCCAAGCCACAAACTTTTGTTGTCATTCTTTCTTTTTCTATTCTTAGCCATCCTTCTGATGAAATCTTTTCTTCTATTCTTTTAGTATAGTTTTAATATAATATATATCACAAAATAATAAATCAGCCTTCTGAAACATGGAGTCAGATCCTCATCTCTTCCCTCACCCTCAGACCCCTGTGAACACCGTCACAGCTCTCCTGGCAGGGCTGGAGTTGATGTTCCCAGCACAGGGAATGTTCCCCTGGCTGGGGTTGATGTTCCCAGCACAGGGAATGTTCTCCTGGCTGGGCTGGCCCTCCTGGACGTGGCTCTGGACGTCTCTCTGACCCACTGGGACACTGGGAAAGCAGCTCCAGGGGACAAAGGGACAGGGACTCTGTGCTGAAGGGTGAGGGTGGCATGGGAAGGAGTGGGAAGGACAGAAGGACAAGCCCATTTGGGCTGGAGATGACAGAATCCCTGAGGCTGGAAAAGCCCTCTGGGACCATCAAACCCAGCCATTGCTCCAGCTCTGAGTCACGTCCCCAAGTGCCACATCCACAGGGCCTTTACATCCCTCCAGGGATGGGACTCCAGCACTGCCCTGGTGACTTTCCCAGTGCTGGGCAGCCCTTCCTGGGAGGAAATGAGTGGAGAGGAGAAGGATCTCAGCACTCTCCTGAGTCTGGGCCAAGCCAGGAAAGCTGGAGATGTGTGGGACTGAATCCCTCCCAGCTGCAGGAGACAGGGGAGGGCACAGCTGGGTTTGCTCTCAGGGGTTCCTTCCTGCCCAGACGGATCCCCCTGTCCCTGTTCCCTGTCCCTGCAGCATTCCAGGCTGGCCCTGGCATCCAGCTGGCACCTGCATGCCAGGGCAGGGCCTTGGCAGAGCCTGAGGAACAGACTGTCTGCCCCGGGCCCCCCCAGGCCCCTCCTGTCACCCACCTGCCACCTCCTCCCTTCTCCTTATCCCATCTCAGCTGGGCCTTTCTGAACAGCACCGAAATAAATCCTCTGTGCGTGGAAATCCAGTGTTTGGGGGGAGTTTGGAGGCCCAGGTTGTTCCCAGCTCACCGTGGGGATGATCCACATCCCAGAAATCCCGTGGGCTTTTAACAAGTTTTTGTTTTGGTTTGGTTTGGTTTTTTTTACCCATTAATTTTTGTTTGCTGGAGCTTCCCCTGGACCCTGCAGAGGACCCAAGCACCCGCAGGGGAGTGAGAAGGCAAAGGCCACAGGACCTGCTTCAGGAAAAGGCTGGACTCACTGGGTTCTCCTGTTCTGGGAGCAGAATTCAGCCTGGAGAATTCCCTTGGAGGGAAAAGTCCTCCAGAATGCTGGCAGGGAGTGCAAGGCAGAGAAACTGGAGAAACTGGGAGGCCTTGGTGTCCCTTGTTCCTCTGGCTCCATGCTGCTCTTCAGGAGCTGCTCCTGCTCTGGCCAGGCCATTCCTCACCCCTTCCCCTCTGAGGCTCAAATATATTCCCAACCCTGCTCCAGCTGGCAGCTCTGGCCTGAAACCCAGAGGTGTCTGTGCTCCTTAATCAGGATTTTATTTGCCCAGCTTGGAAAGTCCACAAGGAAAGGTCTGAGTGAGACATCTCTGCCTTAGGGACGAGCAGTTCCAAAGTGTCCATCCAGGGATGGGATGGGATGGGATGGGATGGGATGGGATGGGATGGGATGGGATGGGATGGGATGGGATGGGATGGGATGGGATCAATGGGATGGGATCAATGGGATGGGATGGGATGGATGGACTCTCCTTTGTTTCTCTCAGCAAATCCAGGATGGAAGCAGGTCTCTGACACAGCATTTCCATCACCCTCGTGGTGACAATTCTGGTCCCATCAGAGCACAGCAGAAAACCCTCCTGTAGTGATGCCCCAAGCCCCGGCTCTGTCGGGAGGAGTTCCCAGCCCTGCCCTCACCTCCCTGTGCTGAGCTCCCCTAATGAGGAGCCACTTAAAGCTGAGCAGAGCCTTTTTCCTGCCCTGTCCAAGCCGATCTGTCACCAAAGAGCCGCCACAACCGCGGGGCGGGGTGGCAGCCGCTGCTGAGAGCCGCCAGACCAGACGGGCCCGTGAATTATTGAATTTATTGAATTATTGAAGGAGCCCCGTCCCGCCGGGGCCAGCGGGGATGGCCGCTGCTCCCCGGGGCTGCCGAGCACCTGAGCTCCGGGCAGGAGCAGATTAACCCTTTGTAGAGCAGCTAGGAAGAGGCAGATTGAGAAGGGGAGTCGAGCAGATCCTAGGGGGTCGAATCTGCATTCGTATGGGGATAGTTTCTATGAGTCGGGGGTTATTTGGGCGAGTCAAAAGTTTGGTGCAGTTAGGAGGACGCTTAGAGTCAGTGATAGGGCTAGTATGAATAAGATTATGTTTATTACTCTTCTCTGGATTTAAACCAGATCCTAAGGATTGGAAGTCGATTGTAATTAATATACTAGAAGAGTAAGATCCTCATCAGTAGATAGAAATGTAGAAATGTAGAAATGTAGAAATGTAGAAATGTAGAAATGTCCTGTAGCTGCAGCAGCTGCAGCTTCCAGGAGGTCCATGGAGGAGCAGGGAGGCACTGGGGTGGCTTGGGCACAGCCACACCAGGAACGTCGCTACTGTCACCTCTGTCACCTCTATTGCTTCTGTCATGTCTGTCACCTCTGTCACCATTGTCACCTCTGTCACTTCTGTCACCTCTGTCGCCTCTATTGCCTCTGTCAGAGCTGGCGGCTCCAGGAGGAGGGAAAGACAAAAGTACCGAGTTTGGGGATGCTGGGGGGAGTTTCCTGCACAATTTTGAGAATCTGGGAGCCTGCATGGGCCCTGTGATTTAAGGCTGAGTTTCTCCCTCAGGCCTGAGCTCTTCTCACCCCAAACCCCACAGTGGGGTTTTAATTAACCCAGAGAGGAAAACCCTGCACGGGGAGAGGATGAAGGGAATGAGGATGGGGAAGAGGAAGACAGAGCTGGGAGCACCAGGAGGAGCAGGGATGCTGCCAAGGGGGATTTTCCCACTGATGGACGTGCCGCCAGAAGACCCTGAAAGGATTAAAAATAATTCAGTGCCCCAAATGTCTTTAAAATTATTCAGTGCCCCAAACCTATAAAAATACTGCAGTGCCCCAAATGTCCTAAAAATAATTCCGTGCCCCACAGGAGTCTGGCACTCAGGGATTCTGTTGCCTTTTTAGGACTTTTTAGCTCCACTTTGTTTAAGGATGAAAGATTCCTGTCTCCAGCCCTGGCTCGTGAATCACGGCTGTGGCACTGAGGAATCTGAACCTCTGTGTGGACCCTTCTGCACCCATGAATTAGGGGTTTTTTCCTCTGGTAAATATTCCTGCTTCCACAGGCAATTCCCTTTGTTATCTCTGGACAAGGAATGAATGGAGCAGCATCAGGGCTATGGAACAGCATCCTTGCAACGTGGAGGGTCATGGGACCCTGATCCCAGCATGGCTCACAATCAATTTATTGGATTTTGGACTTTTTTAGCCAAGGAAAATCAGACAATGGAAACATTTGTGTCTCACTTCCAGTTTACACTCCTCAGTCCTTTAAAATGCAAATATCAGGAGCTTTTGAGGAGTTCTGGGGCAGCACAAGGGGATTTTAGCAGTGCTGAGGAGCAGGCAGGACTCTCTGGAGGGGGATAAGGAGGATGAGGCACTGTGGGGTGAAGGGATTTGTGTCCAAGCTTGGAAAACATGGGAATAGCAGCCAGGAAGTGACTCCAGGGCCTTCCTTGCAATCACTGTGGAATCCCAGAGTGGACACAAATGAACCCTCAATAAACCCTTCCCTGCCTTCTCTTGGGATGGGGATGGATATTCTGCCACTCTTGTGGCTGATAAAAGTCTTCAGAAGGCAGAGAGGGACCCAAATTCCTGCTCCACTTTTCTTGGAAGAACTTGTAAAAGCTGCTTTATGAAACCTCCTGGCAGCTTCTCCTGAGTTTCCAGGCCCCCTGGTCACTCCCATGGTGCCAAACATCTTCCCCTTCCCTGGAGATCCCATTCCCAGTTGCCTCTGGACACATCAGCATTGGCCTGGATGGTGTCCATGATTTCCTCATCAGTTCATGGGAATATTTGCACCAATTTGGGTGCAATTTTTGCCACCCATGAGCCTCAGGCATGTGAGGAAAAAGCACAGAGGCAGCTGGGGAAAGGGGAAGGGAAACGGAAAAAATAATGGGAAGTGCCATTGTTGCTCCTGTCACTGGGCCTGTCCTGAGCTCCCATCCTGACTCTCCCAGCATAGCCTCCAGAATAAATCAGTTTAAATTTGATTTTAGGAAAGATTTCTTCATTGCCAAGCTGTGGCACAGCTGCCCAGGGTGGAGGCACTGGGCTGGAGCAGTAACCATGGCTGGGGTCACAGCATCTCCCCGAGACAGGGAGCTGTGAGCCAGGAGAGCTGAAAATTCCCTGGGAACTCTTTGATGAACTTGCAGTTACATTGGATCAGACCTCCAGAAAAGTGGGATAAAGCCATTCTGGATTTCATCTCGATCCCAAAAATTAAACAGGCCCATGGTGGGTAAATTTTCCTCCAGGCCAATTTAAAAAATGCTTCAAGTACCTTTTGAGCAAATCTCCGTCATCCATCCATCCATCCATCCATCCATCCATCCATCCATCCATCATCCATCCATCCATCCATCCATCCATCATCCATCCATCCATCCATCCATCCATCCATCCATCCATCCATCCATCCCTCCATCCATCCATCCATCCATCCTACAAATTGGTCTGGTTTATAACTCTCCCCCATCTATAAATGCATCCCACAAAATATCTACGGGACACAGTGTCTGCAATTTATGGGAAAATAATCAAACATTCCTGGTATACAAGAAAACAACAAGGAGAGACCCAAACAGAAAAATTTCTTGGATGTGAGTGCCCAGACTCAGGGATTTGATTTGTAGGTGAAGAAAAAATCACATCTTCTGCTCTTACAAAATTTAACAGGGACAAAAATTCATGGATGAACTCAGGTCAGCTCTGCTGTCAAAGAACGTTGGGATTTAAGCTTCATAGGACTTCCAGGAAACATGTAAATATTGGGATGTTGTTTGGAGTTGTCATATTTTCCTGGATTTACATAAAGCCGGAATTTTCCAGTAAATTAAAAAGAGCTGGATACTCTTTCCTTGCTTGGTTTTTCCAGCCTGGACAAAGAGGCTGCCACAGCAGCCTAAGCTCCTTCTGATCCCACTGTGTCATTCCTACCTTGGGAAAGGGGATTTCAGTCCCTCCAGCTCAACAATATAAAATCATCCAAGGAGTAGCAAGAGTTTGGCTGCTGTAAGGTTTTTGCTGGCTGGGTTTGGAATTATGGAATCATTGAATGGTTTGTGTTGGAAGGAACCTTAAAGCTCATCCAGTTCCACCCCCTGCCATGGGCAGGGACACCTTCCACTATCCCAGATTGCTCCAAGCCCCAGTGTCCAGCCTGGCCTTGGACATTCCCAGGGATCCAGGGGCAGCTACAACTTCTCTGGGCACCCTGTGCCAGGGCCTGCCCACCCTCACAGGGGGGAATTTCTTCCCAATATCCCACCTAAATCCCCATTCTTTTAGTTTAAAACTGTTCCCCTTGCCCTGGCACCATCTGGCCGCGTCCCTCTCCCTCCTTTTTCACAATCCCTGCTGCATTCCCAGGCGATGGCGAGAGCGCCTCTGGAATTCCCCAGTCAGTCCCGCCCGGTACCAGAGCGGGGAGGATGCGGGGACGGGGGATGATGGGGGGATGCGGGAGCGGGATGGGCTCACAGGGGAGAGGGATGTGCTCACAGGGGATGCGGGAGCGGGATGGGCTCACACAGGAGCGGGAGGGCTCACAGGAGAACGGGATGTGCTCACAGGGGATGCGGGAGTGGGATGGGCTCACACGGGAGCGGGATGCGCTCTCAGGGGATGCAGGAGCGGGATGTGCTCACACGGGAGCGGGATGGGCTCACACGGGAGCGGAACGGGCTCACAGGGGAGCGGGATGCGCTCTCAGAGGATGCGGGATGTGCTCACAGGGGATGCAGGAACGGGATGTGCTCACACGGGAGCGGGATGGGCTCACACGGGAGCGGGATGGGCTCACAGGGGATGCGGGAGCGGGATGGGCTCACACGGGAGCGGGATGGGCTCGCACAGGAGCGGGATGGGCTCACAGGGGATGCGGGAGCGGGATGGGCTCACAGGGGATGCGGGAGCGGGATGTGCTCACACGGGAGCGGGATGGGCTCGCACAGGAGCGGGATGGGCTCGCACAGGAGCGGGATGGGCTCACACGGGAGCGGGATGGGCTCACAGGGGATGCGGGAGCGGGATGTGCTCACACGGGAGCGGGATGGGCTCACACGGGAGCGGAATGGGCTCACACGGGAGCGGGATGGGCTCACAGGGGATGCGGGAGCGGGATGGGCTCACACGGGAGCGGGATGCGCTCTCAGGGGACGCGGGGACGGTGGGGGCTGGTCGGATGGAGGCGGAGGCAGGCGGGGGAAGGCGGTCCCGGGGACAGCGGGGGACGGCGCTCGCCGCCTCCCCGGCCATAAAGCGGCGGGGCCGGGGCCGGGCGGGCGGAGAGGAGCGGCGGGAGCGGCGCGGCCGGAGCGCACGGCGGGAGCGCAGCGGAGCGGCCGGGCCGCCCTGCCGAGGTAACGGGGGCGGCGGCGTCGGGGTCCCGCGGCCGGGGAGCGCCGGGACGGCTGCGGGGCTGAGCGGGGCTGAGCCGGGCTGTCCCCGCCGCTTTCCCCGCCGCTGTCCCCGCTCAGTCCCCGCCGCTGTCACCGCCGGGTCCGCGCCTGGGGCGGGCAGAGGGGACAGCGGGGCCGCTCTGCCCGCGCCCCCCGAGCCCCCAGCCCACCATGGGCAGCCCCCCAGCCTGACAAAGGGATGCGAGCTCCGGGCACGGGCGGCTGCTGCCCGCTGGGCTGTGCCGTGGGCATGGAATGGCCAGGGAAAGGGAGCCAGAGGCACTGCGGGAGGGGACCGGGAAGCCGGGACCGCGCTGATCCTCTTTCCATCCTTCCGTCTCCTCCTTGCCCAAGTCACTCCTTGCTCAAAGACGATTCTCCCTGTGAGCCGGGAGGAGCAGTGGAAAGCGGGCTCAGCTCTGCCCCCATACCCGAAAGCGCCCACAGAGTTCTGTCTTTGTCCTTTAGTTGCTCCAGAATTTGTGTTGGGATCCTTGGGAGCAGCTCCTGGGAATCTTTGCGGCAGGACATGGGGACGGGGCGAGCCCTTGGGCTGTTCCTTGGGTGTGGGACCGGTCCTGGGAGGTCCCAACCTCCGAGCAGACCCAGGGCAGCCCTGAGATCACCCAGGGAGGGGGCAGAGCTGGAGGTCAGCTCAGGGAACCTCTTCCCTCCGTGCTCTCCCAAATGCCTGCACAGAGCACGGCATGGATCCAGGCTCCGGCTGCTGAGCCAGGTTTATGTAAGCTGCTGATTTGCAGTGTCAAGAGACATCCAAGAACCGGCTTGCCTTTGGAAAATGTACAAATCCGTGGCATCTGCCACGGAGCAATTGCTGTAGCAGCAGCCCAGGATTTGTCTTGGTCCCAGCCCCTTGGAGAGGTTCTGCCATCTCCCAGCTTGGCTGCGAGTCCGTGCTGAGCACTTTCCAGGAGCAAGGACAGAGCAGGAGTGCCAAAGGCTCTGTCCCTCTGTCCCTCTGTCCTTCAGGGAGCTGGTGCTGCTGTTCCCCAGCACCTCCGGGCTGTTCCCTGTGTGGCCCCACAGCCCCTCCAGCCCCGGCTCTGCGGGGCCCCTGCACGGAAACTCCTCCCTCGGCAGCTGCAGGATGCGGGGCTGGCGGGTCCCCAGGGTGTGACAGCCCCGCCTTTCCTGTTGTGGACAGCAGCCCCACGTCCCTGCACCTTCCTGGGCAGAGGCCGAGCCCCTCTGCTGCCTGGAGAGCTCAGGAGGAGACGGCACGGGCAGTGCGCTACGGTAGGGGAGGTGGCTGTGGATAATGCTGCTTGTTCCAGGAGCCAGGGATTGGGGGAGATGACTTCCAGACTCCTGGAGAGACAAGGATCCGGTCCTGCCCTGCCTGCTGACCCAAACCAGGCATTTAGCGGTGGCTTGGCAGTGCCGGGTTGGACTCCATGATCTTAGAGAGCTTTTCCAGTCTAAACAATTCTATGATTCCATGTGTGATCTGGCTTGGGATCGTTTCCAATCACCTGGGACTGGGGCAATGGCTTGGGATGCCCTGCAGCCAGCCGGGATCAGGGCTGTGTGCTGTGTTTACTGGCAGTTCTGACACAGTTTTGATGGTTTGTGCTGCAGGAGGGAGCAGCGGGAGCTCACCATGGCCCTGGCAGAGCCCGCGAGCTGTGCCAAAGGCGGCGAGGACAGCAGCCCCTTCCCCGAGATCATCGAGCTGAACGTGGGCGGGCAGGTGTACATCACCCGGCTGCCCACGCTGCTCAGCGTGCCCGGCTCGCGCCTCTGGCAGATGTTCACGCAGCAGAGCACGCGCTCGCTGGCCCGCGACAGCAAGGGCCGCTTCTTCGTGGACCGGGACGGGTTCCTGTTCCGCTACATCCTGGATTACATGAGGGACCAGCAGCTGGTGCTGCCCGAGCACTTCCCGGAGCGCGGCCGCCTGCAGCGCGAGGCCGAGTACTTCATGCTGCCCGAGCTGGCGAAGCTGCTGGTGCCCAAGCTCAGCGAGCAGAACTCGCTGGGGGACGATCCGTGCCAGAGCGACCCCGAGGAGCCGTCCCCGGGCGCGGAGGCCGCGCGCAGCCTGGGCTCGGCCGCTGCCACCGCTCTGCCCAGCGCGGGCACCGAGGGCCGCAGGGCAGGGTTCATCACCATCGGCTACCGCGGCTCCTACACGCTGGGCAGGGACAGCCAGACGGACGCCAAGTTCCGCAGGGTGGCCCGGATCATGGTGTGCGGCAAGACCTCGCTGGCCAAGGAGGTCTTTGGGGACACCTTGAACGAGAGCAGGGACCCGGACAGGCCCCCGGAGAGGTACACGTCCAGGTACTACCTCAAATTCACCTTCCTGGAGCAAGCCTTTGACAAACTGGCCGATGCCGGCTTCCACATGGTGGCCTGCAACTCCACGGGCACCTGTGCCTTCGCCCATGAGCAGACGGACGACAGGATCTGGACCTCTTACACCGAATATGTTTTCTATCGTGAGTGACACAAAACCAACCCTCCGCCAACCAGCTGCTGACTGTCCCTTCCCCGTCCCGTGCTGGCTGTGGCCTAGAAGGTAGAGATCGATCCATCCCCGAATCCCGGCGTCCTCCCTTTGCCTCCTTTTCAGTTGGTTCTTGGGTTTTTTCCCTCCTCCTTGCTCCATGTTGAACCTGCCCGGCTCTTCCTTGTAGCAGCTGCTGACCACCAACCTTCCTCCCTCTCCGTGACCTCTGCAGTCACTCCCAACCCTCCCTGGATGTGTGGACTCGGACACTGCTGTGGACGTGGGCTGGGTGGGAGGGGTGGGACACACTGGACACTGCTCTGGGCTGGCATTCCTGCAGCTTGGACACTGGACTGGGCTCTGTGTCCTGTGCAGCTCCACAGGACCCTGCTGCACTCACTGGGTGCTCGGAGAGGAATCCTTGGGATAAAGACATGGGAAAGGTGGGAAGCAGAGCCGGGGAGGGGGTGGGGAAGTGGCAGCCTGGCAGCACGGCTGGATTGGCAGGAGCCCTGTAAGCAGCTTAGCCTGAGGCTGGCAGCGCCTGGCAAGGGGAGAGGCTCCCCCTGTGCTCGCAGCTCTGAGCTCAGACATCGCCGCGGCTCCGGGGTGCTCGGGAGGGATTTGGGGGGGATTTTGGGGAGGGTGGGAGGGGCAGGTGTTCTGTGAGGGAGGTGGGAGGGAGCGGGGAAGGTTTGATGTGCTCGGGGGTGTAAAATGCTTATACAGCTCTCAAGCTCCTTGGAGCCTTGTCAGACAAAAAGTCCCTTCATTTTTTCCTGGGAGCACAATGGGAATCACGGGGATGAGGCTGGAATGCTCCGGTGGTGGCCACTGCTTCACCCAGCAAAGAGAATTTTGGCCATTTGGGTGATCCCCCATGAGGTGTCTCCAATCCCAGCTCTCCAGGCCCTCCTGGGGCTGGAGCTGCTGCTGGTCTCCCCTATTAGGCAATGAGGAATAAAGGGACAGCCCGGAGTGGCCGTGTGCCCCCATGCCCAGCTGGCACAGCACAGGGGAGGTTTGGTGGGGGGCTCCAACAGGAGAAGGAAGGAAGGAACACAAAGTTATGGGAGCCTCTGTGCCCTGCTCTGCCCCTCCTGTGCCTGCTGGGCAGGATCCCAGGGCAGCACATCACCCTGGGTGAGGCCCAGCCCCAGCTCTGGCACACGGTCTCAGCCTGCAGGGGAGGTGACCCTGATGTCCCTGATGCTGCCTCTGCTGTCCTCTGGTTCTCTGCCACCCCTTCAGGGCACTCACCACCCATTCCTGACATCCACCATCCACCCAAGGCACCCATCATCCATCCCGGCACCCACCCTCCATTTCTGCTCCTCCACCCTCCATTCCTGCTCCTGCATCTTCCATCTCTGTTCCTACACTCAATCCCTGCTCCTGACACCCATTCCTGCTCCTCCACCCTCCATCCCTGTTCCCACCCTCCCTCCCTGCTCCTCCACCCTCCATTCCTCATCCTGCACCCTCCATCCCTGTCCCCATCATCTGTCCCTGTTCCCACCCTCCATCCCTGCTCCCAGCACCACCCCAGCCCCTGTGAAGCTCCTGGAGCTGCAGGATCTCCTCCCAGGCTGGAGAGCATCCAAGGGGCTATTCCAGCTTGGGATCCATGTGGGAGGAAGGTTTGCAGCTCCTTCCTGGAGAGGAAGGAGGGCTCTGGGGCCAGCAGAAGTTTCAAACCAGGTTCTTCTCCCTCTCTCCTGAAGAAGGGGAAGGCAAAAACGGTATTTTGACATTTTTCATGGTCCTGTTCCTCATTCCAACAACCTCTGGAAGAGGAAATGACAGCAGGCTTTTAAAAAGGCAAGAAAAAGGAACTTGAGCTCTGTGTGCACACAAAGAAAACCTTTAAATAAAGGGGGAGGGGACCTGCGTTCCATATTTGCTTTATCTTTTTGAACTTGAGATTCTCCTAAGTAGGATTGGGAAAAGAAAATTGCTGCCTTGTGGGAAATGGGGCTCTTTTGATGTTTTTCCCCACTGGAACTGGGCTGAAAAATTGATCTCCTGGGAGGAGGAATTTTTGCCTGAGGGAGAAACCAGAATGGCAGTCACCATTCTGGGAGTTTTGATGTGGCAGGTTCTGGGATCAGGGCTGATCCCCCACAGGAAACACGAGCAGGAGTTATTCCTGAATCCTTCCAGAACCCGATGGTTTTCCTGGAAACTGAGACTTGATGAAAAAACCCTTTTGTTGAGATCCATCTCCACAAAAATGCACCCAATTTGGGGTTGATTCTTTTCCTTGCACGTATTTATTTACAAGAAAAGTGTCCTTGGCATGGCTGGGAGAAAAACCTGGCTCGTTGATCCCCAGGAAATATCTTGGATCAAATAAGATCAAACTTGCAGGGAAATGGTGGCATGGAAAAGCATCTCAGGGAGGTCTCCTCCTCTGAACAATCCTGGCAAGCTGGGAAGAGCCAGGCAGGGAATGGCTGGAGTGAGCTGGGAGCTCTCAGGGAGACAGTGGAGAACCAATTCCCTGATGCTGCCTGGTTTTCCTGGGAATATTCCCATACTTCTGTGATCCCCAGACCCCAGGCTCCTGCTGGGCCATCCCTTGGGCTTGTCCCAACCACCCAGAGCTGCTCTGCTTGTCCTGTCTTTGTGCTGCCCCGAGCACCTCCCACATCCCCAGGGAAAATCCAGCCTTGTCCAGCTCCTTCCTTCCCTGCTGCCTTTGGATTTGGGGCTGGTTTTCCCTTCCCTCCAAGAGGACAGGACCCTGCTCCTCGGCTTCCTGCAGTGCAAGCCAAGCTCCAGGTGCTGCTGGGGGCACATCCTGCTCTTTTCCAGCAGCTCCATCCCAATATCCTCCCCTTCACTGCATTTCCAGGGCTGGGCAGAGGTTTGGGATGGCCCAGCTCATGCCTGGGAATGCTGGCACCCCGAGGGGCAGAGCACAGCTGGAGCAGGGGGGGCTGGCACCTTCCAGGGGGGATTATCCACCTTGTCTGGGAACACCAGGGCCGGCAGGGATCCCTGGGATTGCTGAAATCTGCCCTGCCCTGAGGACTCAGCAGCTTCTTCATCCTGCTGGGAGTGAGAGCTGAGGGCTGGGGTGGCTTTGGGATGGCTTTGGGACAGGTTTGGGATGGCTTTGGGATGGGTTTTAAGGCAATGAGGTCCCAAGGGGTGTCCAGGCAGCAGATCCCTGTGGGTCTCTGCCCACACACACCCAGGAATGTTCCCTCAAAGAACATTCCCCAGGGCACTTCCCCAGGGGCAGCACAACCCAATCCCTCATTTCCAGCTTCCTGGAGAAGCCTCATCCCAAAATAAAGCCCCTGGACAGAGCAGGAGCTGGGGCTGGCTCTGCCCTGCCAGGCAGGCACCTGCCCACAAATTGCCGGTTGCTCCTCACAAAAACTGAGCTTAAGGAAAAGCCAGATCCCTTCTGCCAGCCCTGGAGAACATCTGGAAACACTTTGTGCTTTGTGTCCTCGGCCTGGCTCCAGCCCCGCTCCAGGGGCACCTCTGGGGGCAGAGGAGTCCCAAAGCTGAGCTCTCCCTACCCCATGGAGCAGCTCAGTCCCATGGGATGGGGACAAGGACAAGGAGGCTCCTCTGAGGGACACAAAAATCCCATTCCCAGTCCTGAAATCCCATCCTGCCACAAAAACCCAAGGGATTTGATGGGATGTTGAAATAGAAAGGATTTGGTGGTGGAGGAGAGGGGAGAAGCAGCTGGAAGCTGGAACCAGCCTCCTCCTCTCTCAGCTAACCAGGGAATGGTTTGGCTTGGAAAGGACCTTTAAGCTCATCCAGTCCAGTCCCACCCCTGCCAAAAACAGGAACAGCTCCCACCATCCCAGGCTGCTCCAAGCTCCCTCCAAAATCTTATTAAAAATAAACCCCCAAACCTCCCTTTAACAACATGGGCATCCAGCCCTGAGGAAAATCACCAGAGAGTGAGGGAATTTCCAATTCCTGGCGCAGAAACTGCAGCCTGAGTGCTTTGTTAGGAGGGGTTTAACCAAACAAGGCTTTGGGCTGGGTTTAGCAGCTGCAGATGCTGAGTTCTGGCCACAGAGAGACCTCTGGGCCTCCTCCCAGGGCTGTGGGGAGCAGCAGGGGGAAGGCAGACGAGTGTTTGGGTCCCTTGGAGATTTTGGGAGCTTTTGGATGTGCTGGAGAATTTGCCAAATAAATCTCTTCAACCTGCACTGACAGTTTGTGCTGAGCTTAAGCAGGCTGGGCCTGGGGGTGTCCAGGTGGTTTCCTTCAAAGGCTCTGGCAGTCCAAAATGTTTTCCTTCATTCCAGGCGATGGATGGCTGGGAATTATCCCCCCCTGCTCCAGGAGGGCTGGACAGGATCTGAGGGAAAGATGTCCCTGCAAATAACACAAACCAGATTCCAGATAAATCACTCTGGAGCCAAAGCACACCCTCTGCATCCCAAATGTTTGCTGTCCCTTCCTTCCCCCCTCCAGGATAAATCCCAGTGGGATAAATCCACCAGCATCCTTAAAGGATGAATCCTTCCTTCACCCCCACACCCCTAAAAACTCCTACCAGGAATAAATTTAAGGTCCCTTCCCACACAAACCAGTCTGGGGTTCCATGATCTGGAATTTTGGAGCGAGATGGAGCCTTGTCATGGTCCTGTGCCATCATCCCAAGGATCCCTGTGGGAGCAGTTTGTTCCCTGAACATGAAATCCCTGGAATATTCCTCCAGGGAACAACAGCCCCTTCCCAGCAGGAGCAGGCATGAGGGGCTGCAGATTTTGGGGCCATTTCACAAGGAAAACGGCCTGAAAAATCAGATTTTTCCCCTCAAAATTCAACTTTTGAGTTCCCATTCAGTTAGAACCATGGAATATTCCAAACTGGAATATTCCAAACTGGAATATTCCAAACTGGAATATTCCAGGACTCATCCAGTCCAGCCCTTCAGGATCAAGGTTTGTTTGGCTTTGGTTTGGGGCCCTTTCCAGGACTAGGGAGGGCCCAGCCCCGAAAACCCAAACAAAGCCCAAATGTTTAAGACACAAAGATGAAAAGAATAAATAAAGCAAACTGGGGAAAAAAAAAAAAAAAAAGGGAAAATCAAGTTTTCCAGCCTTGTGCTGTGGGATTGGCCAGAACAGGGAGTGTTTATTGGGGTCAGATGAGGGCACAGGAAGCTTTGGGGACCTGGAGAACCCAAAGGGACAACAAAACAACCTCAAAGTGGGGCTTGTGCCCCGCCCAGCCTGCCCTGCCTCAGTTTCTCCAGGAAATGAGCCCTTTGAGGTCCTTGTTGGGCTGTTCTGGAGAGCAGAGCTGGGCTGGGGGCCATGGAAAGGATATTCCAGGAGTTCCCTCTCCTCTGGGATGTGGGGAAATCCTTGCTCTGCTCTTCCTGCCCACACCTGGACCCCCAAGCACTGAGAGAACCATGGAATATTTTCCTGGAATCATGGAATGGTTTGGGCTGGAAAGGACCTTGGAGCAGATCCAGGTCCGTGGGCAGGGACCCCTCCACTATCCCAACATTTTCTAGCTCGTTCCAGCTGTTTTTAACCCGGCAGGATAAAAATACCCTCCGAATTTCACTGCTTGGCCCCACCTGGGCATCAGTTCCTTGGAGCTGAGACTTCCAACCAAAAAACCCCAGGATAAACCCAAATCCTTCCCCTCTCCGGCAGAACAAGGGATTAGAGCTGCTCGGTGCCGTTCCCTCTCCCGGGAATTACTCCCCGAGCACAGCCATCATTCCCATTAGTCCCTAATTTGCTGTTAATGGAGCGCTTTAATCAACTCCGAGGATTAAATGCCATTGAGGAGCTCCCATCGGGAGCGGCCTTTTCCAGCGGCAGGGATCCTGAGCAGGAATGTTTACAGGGTCTGGGGGCGAAGGAAAGGCATGACAGGCGACAGGGACAGGACACAAGTGACATTTCAGGAGCGGAGTCTGCATTTAACCGAGAAAAGAGAGAAGTAAACAGGAAATTGTTTCGCAACCTCCCGCCACCAAAGCTTCCCCTGCTCCTCTCCGCTGCCACGGACCCCAAATGCTTCCCAGGAAAGGGGTTTTTCCCTGGATCCGGGATGCCTCTGCTCCCACGGGATCCCCTTGGGGTCTGGGAGTGCAGCAGCAAAGCTGGCACCCTAAAAATCCCCTATCCAGGGAGGGGACCCGGCTGTTCCCCACGGGCTTCCATCGCTCCAAGGGATCCCAGCAGGGATTCTGGAGCAGGCACAGCCTCCCTGACGTTTGGGATTCCCGATTTTTCCTGCAGCTCTTGCACCTTTTAAAGGCCCAGCTGCTTTCCCAGCTCCTCATCCCTGTCACTGTCACTTCAGCGCCTCTATGGAGCAGCTCCAAACCCGAGGGAAGCGAGGGCGCAGCCAAGGTTTCCCATTTTATTCCCAAATTATTGTTGTCCTTTGCGGGCCTGGAGGGGATTTAACACAACCTCCAGGGGAACACAAAAAATCCCATTAACTCCGAGCCGCAGCCTTTAACGGGAATTTGGCTCCAGGGGAACTGAAATCTCCAGGTCCGGGTTTGGAAGGATTCCCGGTATTCCCGAAGGCAGCAAAAAGGGCCAGGAAAGCGCTTCCAGCAGGCTGGAAAGCTGAGCAGGCACTGAGGGTCTGCCATAAGGTGCTGATGTTAAATACTCCTCCCAATTCCTGACATTTCGGAGTGGTTTTAATCCCCCCCGCCCCTGCAAACCGCAGCCCCTGGAAAGCGCAGCTGCTTCCTTCCAATGGGATTCATTTGTATTTGGATGAGGAATGAGGTTTGGCACCGGGGATCTCCACCGTGAGCGGTTCCTCTCCCTGCGGAGCTGAGGTCATCCAGCCGTGTCATTTCATGGAAATGAAGGACAAACTGTCCTGGCTGCTGCCACCGAGCCTCGGCAGGGCCGGGAACCCTCCCCGTGCTCCCAGGTCTGTTCCTGGGTCTGTTCCCAGGTTTTTTCCCAGGTTTGCTCCCGGGTTTGTTCCTACGTCTATTCCCGTGCTTGTTCCCAGGTTTGTTCCCAGGTGTATTCTTGGGTTTGTCCCCAGCTCTGTTCCCAAGTTTACTCCCAAGTTTGCTCCCAGGTCTCTTCCCAGCTCTGTTCCCAGTTCTGTTCCTGGGTTCATTCCCAACTCTGTTCCCAGGTTTGCTCCCAGGTTCATTCCTGAGTCTGTTCCCAGGTTTGTTACCAGGTTCGTTCCCAGGTTTGTTCCCAGCTCTATTCCCAGCTCTGTTCCCAGCTCTTTTCCTGTGTTCATTCCCAGCTCTGTTCCCAGGTTTGTTCCCAGCTCTATTCCCAGCTCTGTTCCCAGCTCTTTTCCTGTGTTCATTCCCAGCTCTGTTCCCAGGTTCATTCCCAGGTTCGTCCCCAGGTTTGTTCCTGGGTTTTTTCCCAGCTCTATTCTCAGGTTTGCTCCCAGCTCTGTTCCCAGGTTGGCTGGGAGGACCTGGTTCCCCCTGGGAGAGGAACCTTCCTCCATCCCCTCCTTCCCACCCCGGGATCTGCCCCTTCCAGCTGGGGCTGGTCCCACCTGCCCTGCTTGTGTTCCCCTGGATCCTGCAGCAGCAGCAGCAGCCTGGAATTATGGAATGCTTTGGGTTGGGAGAGACCTTGAAGCCCATCCCATCCCCATTCCATCCCCATCCCATCCCAATCCTGCCATGGCAGGGACACCTCTCACTGTCCCAGGCTGCTCTAACCTGGCCATGGGCACTGCCAGGGATCCAGGGGCAGCCACAGCTGCTCTGGGAATTCTATCCCAGCCCCTCCCCGCCCTCCCAGCCAGGAATTCCTTCCCAGTATCCAGTGTCTGGGGCTCGGAGTGGTCACTGCGACCTCCGGTGCTGGTGGATGAGCTCAGCAGTTCCGTGTGCTGCAGATAATTAATTGGATCTCGGATGAAAGCGTTGGAGGGGGCTGGGAACAGCTGGAGCACCTCGGGTGTGCTCGGAGCAGCTCTTCCATGCTGATCCAGGGAAGTTCCTTCTGCTTAGTTTATTTTGTTTCTGGGGTTTCTTTTGTCTCTTTTTATTCCGAAGACCAAAATCAAATCAAACAAAAATCCCCAGTCATTATTTAAATAATAGGAGGAGCTTGGAGCCACTGATTTAAAGGGATTTAACTCCAACCCTAAAGCCCGGAGTGCTGCAATTTCCTGATTAATTCTTCCACAAAAACAAACAAGGTTAAAAGCCCTCCTGGCTTTGCCCCTGCTTTCCCTGGTTCCTTCCCTTGCCCAGGTGAACGTTCCCAGCTCTCTCCTGAGTCTCTGAAGTTGACTTAAACCCCACCAAGGTTTATGAGACATCCAGGGGACATTCCCAAGGCACATTCCTGTGTCCTGTTTGTCATTCTGTCCATCCCACTGGAAGATTCTCCATCAGAGCTGATGCCAAGGTCCTTTCCCACCAACCTCCACCACCCCGTTATTCCATTTTCCTCTTGGCTGTTTCCTTTTTCCCCCTTTCCTGGGTAATAGAAGCCCTTCATCCCGAGCTGGCCTCTTGGGAACATCCCATTTTTCCATTATTTATATATTGGGAGCAAACTCTTGATTCCATCCCTCCTTTTCTCTCCCTTAATAAGCTTTTAATCCATGCTGGAAGTTCAACAATCCCCCCTTGGCTCCAGATTTTCCTTAAAAGCCTCTTGGATGGCCTGTATCCAAGAGCCCTCAGGAAAATGGAATAACTGCTCTCCATTAGCCACAAATTTGTGGACTGAGCATAAAACCAAAGGATTTTTCCCCCCCCCCATGTTCATTAGAAGGGTTTTAATTCTGCTTTTAATTATGATTTCAGTTTAATTAATACACAGCCACATTTTCTAAATGGAATTTGCAAATGTGCTCAGGTAAACCTTTTATTCCATGGAAAAATGCACATTTGGGATTAATTATGGCTGGTGCCAAACTGATCATTAATGAAGCTTTAGGGTTAATTAGAACCAGGTGCAAATTTTTCAGGAAGGGCTGAAAACAGTGCAGAAAATCCCTTTTTTGGGTAAAAAAATGTGTTTATTCTTTCAGCTCCCACATGGAATATCCCAATTTCCCCCTTTCCAACAATATTTCAGTATTAAAGGTAATTTTCACCTCCCTCCCCACGTTATGTTAATGGGTTTCCAGGAAAAACTCCAATAGCAACCAGCTCCAGCCAGGCAGATTTGCCTCATTCCAGCCCCCTTTGCTTCCAACAAAAGCCATGGAATTAATAAATCATTTGGGAATGACTCCAGACTTCCCCTCATCCTTGTGAGCAGAAAACAGGTTGTTGGTCTCATTTCACAGCTGAGGATTTCCGGGATGGAGAGCAGGGAATAATCCTCAGGATTCCAAGGAGCACGAGGGTGGCTCCTTCTCTTCTCCAGGGGAAAAACCTTGGGCTGTTTTGGTGCCCAGGCTTGATCTGGGGAAGGGGATGCACCAGAACATTGCTTTGGCCCTACAGGACATCTGGGATCAAAATTCCCTTTCCAACAACTCCTGGTTTTTGCTGGTGCAGGGGCAACTCTTGCTGAAATTGGGATGGGGTTGAACTGCGGAACTTCCCCATGGATTAAGGGGTTTCTCAACTTCCAAAAGGCAGGAAATGTTGGGAGGAGCCTGGATATTTTGGAAAATAAAACCTGGCTGGGCTCATGGCACATCCAAGGGGAAAATCCCAGGGAATGATTTTTCATAGGACACAACCAGAGCACTCATTTTCCTTGCATCCCTCTCCAGTGACAGTGTGGATGTGGAAGAGCAAAACTCCATGATTTTGGAGCAGGATCCACATCCAAACCTTCTCCTTTGTTCCCAGGTCCTGTTGTGCGAGGCCAACTCTCCAGGCAGCTCTCCAGGCACTGCAGCCTTCCAGGTAAATCCATGGAAAAAATGTCCTGGGAGAAACCTGGCACTGGGGGAAGGAAGAACCCCAAGCATTTGAGTTTCAGCAGTGGCTGTGACTCCTGAGGGTCCCAGAGCTGGGTGGCTCCTTGGTGCTTCCACCTCATCACCACATCCATGGAATGTCCCCAAAGCCATGGTGTTTGTAGGACAACGTGGACTTGAGGCTGGAAGTGGAGTTGAGCCAGCACTTTCCAGTGGTGGATTTGAAATATTCCCAAACCCTGGGAAGCAGCAAGTGCCCATCTGAAATCTGAAATAAAATGGGATTAATGCAGCTTTTCCAGTGGAGCAGAGCACAGGGTGGGGTTTTGTTATCCCTGGGATGAGGGAAAACCAGGACAGAGCAGCTCCTCTGCTCCCACTCTCCCAGGGATTAACCCAAAATCCCAGAGAGCCAACGGGAGGTGCTGGAAGAGGAACAAACTCCCAGAAATCTCCACCAAGGTGTGCAAAGCCTGTGGAAGGAGCAAACCCTCCCTCGGCTCCTGGCACTGCTCCAGCCCCCGCCTCCTCCTCCCAATCCTATTAGAATTAGAGGGATAGAGCTATAAGAGGAAAAGTCCATCCCCAGAGCAGCGCTGACAGCTTGGCTTTTAAATCTTTAATAAGCACAGGCTGCAGGTCAGCACGTGGGAGAGGGAATCCAGAGCCCTGGAGCTCTGCTGGAATGTTTGGGAGCACCTGGAGAAGCTCAGCTGTGCAAATGAAATGAATGAAATGAATGAAATTCAGCATTGCTCTTATTCCACAGAAAATCTTTCCCCTTCCCCTTGTATGCCAGGAATTCCATCCCAAGCCATGTCCTGTGTCCTGTCTAGGTGTTGTTCTGCCCAAAAGGCTTGGGAACGCCCCACTGGAATGGAGCTCAGCTCAGATTCCCTCCTCCTGGACTTTGGGGCTTAACTGGGTGCAAAACCAGTCACTCTGGGATATTAACTGGAATTAGGAATGGAACATTTCCAGCTGCACTGGGGTGACCACAGAGCCTCTGGATGAAGCTGGTGGTCCTGGGACATGCCAGGAATTGTCTCAGGAACCACAATTAATGGGGGAGGCCATGGGCACAGGGCGTGCTGGGGTCCTGCTGCCATCTCCTGGAGGCTGCACCTTCTTCTGGATCATAAGGGATCCTGGGGGTCCAGCTTGGCCAGGCTGTCTCTGGGCAAATTCTTGCTGTCCTGGATTCTGGCAACCACTGAACACAGAATCCTGCTCAGCTCTGGGAGTTTTGGGAGCTGGAGCGCCCAGATCCATCCCCTGCCTCCCATGGCCAGGTGGAGCAGGATTGCCTTTATCCCAAATCAGGGTGGCCTTGGTGAAAGTCTTCATCCACCTCTGGAAGAGCAAGGTTAGGTGGGATCTTGGGAAGGAATTCCTGGCTGGGAGGGTGGGCAGGCCCTGGCACAGGTGCCCAGAGAAGCTGTGGAAGTGCCCGAGGCCAGGCTGGAGCAGCCTGGGACAGTGGAAGTGTCCTGGGGGACCTTTCTGGGTGATGATTCCCTGATTCCCTGTGTGCCTGGTGGGAAGAGCTGTGGAACTGGAGCTCCCAAGGGATTTGCTGCTCTCTGTGCCAATGGGATGATCCTGCTCCAACGCTCAGCCATGGAGAGGCAAATCCCTTGGATGGGGCAGGAACTGCAGCTGGATCCAAAGGCTCATCCAGGCTGGGTGGCAAATGGAAGAGTCTGTGTGGAAATGTCGGGGAAGAAAACGATGGAAAGCTGAAGCACTAATCCCAGTGTAGGATAAACACTTTGCATTCCTCCCTGTTTGTAAATCCATGGAAATGAGGCAATAAATGGAAAGGCAGAGATAGAAAGGTTTAGGGAAAAGGCAGGAGAGTGAGACCAAAGTAAGGAACAGCAATTCCTGGTGGAAAATGTGGGATGTGGTTACAGGCACTGCCCAAATCTCAAGATGACTCTAAGAAGGGTTTGGGAGGCAATGGGAGTTTTCCTGATCATTCCTCACCTTGGGAACCCAGCATGGCGCTCTGGGAGGTGCTTTGGGTTCTATTCCCATCCACCACTCTTCCCACATTCCCTGTGCATCATTTCCCTTCTAAGATTTTCTCCTTTGGGTGTTGATTTTCAGGAAGCTCCTGGCTCAGCCTTCCCGTTCCCGAGCCTTCAGAACCAGAGCAGAACCCCAAAAAACCCATGTCCTCCTCCGAGCCCATCCTGGACATCAAGGGAGACACAGCAGAAGCACTTCCAGGTGAGAACAGCAATTCCAGGTGAGGATCAGCAATTCCAGGTGAGGATCAGCAATTCCAGGTGAGGATCAGCAATTCCAGGTGGGACCAGCAATTCCAGGTGGGAACAGCAATTCCAGGTGAAAAAAGCAATTCCAGGTGGGAACCAGCAATTCCAGGTGAGGATCAGCAATTCCAGGTGGGAACAGCAATTCCAGGTGAGGATCAGCAATTCCAGGTGGGAACCAGCAATTCCAGGTGAGGATCAGCAATTCCAGGTGAGAACAGCAATTCCAGGTGGGGATCAGCAATTCCAGGTCGGATACAGTTCAGGGTCACCAGGAGCTGCTCCTCTTGGAAGAATTCTTGGCAAAGCTTTGCCATCCACACTATGGATCACCAATCCAAATAAATTGGCAGGTCTTAGAATAATGGAATTATTTCTGTGGGAAAAGACCTCTAACACCATAGCCCAGCCATTTCCAAGTGTGGCAGTACCCAGTGTCCCCAAATGCCACATCCCCAGGGATTTTAAATCCCTCCAGGAATGGGGACTCCACCCCTGCCCTGGGCAGCTGTGCCAGGCCTGGAAAAACTTTTTGGGGAATAAAGGGTTATCCAAAGGAATTGGCTTGGTATTGGAAATGCAGGGGAGAGAATGATGCATCTGACTCCATCTTATCAGAAGGCTAATTAATTACTTTATTATACAATATTATTCTATATTATATTCCATTTAAACTGAATTTGCTAAGCACTCAGCTGCCTTTAACTGCACAGCATTTGTGACTGTCAGCTGACAATCCTGACACACACACACATGGATTGAATTGGCTAATGAATCAAAACACTCACACTAGAGTTTAATAATTAAATATTTTTAAGTATAATTTAATTTAATTAATAAGTTATTTAATTATTAATTTTTTAAGGTAAAAAATCTTTTACAATGCATTCTACTTGTGAACAACACAGGAGCAGTAAATGAGATAAGAATTGTTTTTTCTCTCTCTGAGGTTCAGAGAATGTGAATCTCAGAAATATTCTTGGGAAGTTGTGCCTTGCTTTTCTCCTGCTTGGCAAGGAGGGAAAGCTGCTTTTGCTGCCCGTGGTACCAAGGCCTCCAGCCCAGCCAGATGTTTTGCTGATGGAGAGCAGGATGGTTCTGTTGGCTCCCACCAGCCCAGGCTCTGCCCATCCCCGGGGTTTGACCTCTGGAGTCTGAATCCCTCATAATTCCCACCCCGGCCAAAAAGCTGGAATGGCTGCCCTGGAAAAGTGAGGGAACCACACAAAGCCCTGGCTGGGACAGCTGCTGTTCCTCACTCCCCTCAGCTGGCTGCACTTCCAGAGCAGCCCCACAGCTCCTCCTGCTCATCCCATCCATTATCCCAAAGGATTGGGCAAGGAGCTGCAGCATCCCAGCTCTGGGAAAAGCAAAACTTCTGCCCATGGGGAGAAGACGGTGAGAGCTGGGAGACCTTTGGAGAGGGGATTGGGAGAATCTGCAGATCCCAGAATTGTTTGGGTTGGAAGGGACCTTGAAACTCATCCTGTTCCACCTTTATGCTCTCCCAGGCTGCTCCAAGCCCCATCCAACCTGGCCTTGGACACTTCCAGGGCTGGGGCAGCCACAGCTTCTCCAAGCAGGGTGCCCAGTTCAGAATGTTCACCTCTAGACATGACAGCATTTAGGACTTTGAAGAGGAGATAAATTTTATAGATACACCTCTAAAAATTTCTTGTAGTCAGTGTGGTCACCTTCCCTTGGAGAGGGAATTTGGGAGACCTTTGGAGGGGGGGATTTGTTGTTCTTTTTCTCTGTTTTCCTGGGAATGCCAGAACTGGAGCAGATTAAAGCAGATGTTAAATTAATCAGTGACAGGGAATATCCACTGCTGAATGTGTCTATTTTATATATATATGGGCAAAAATAAGCAGGAAAAAAAATACTTGGACTGCACAGATCCACAGGAAACCGCCTAAAACCGACAGCAGAGCTCCCAAAAAAAAAAAAAAAAACAAAAAAGGGAATGTTTTGGAAGCAAGAACAGCTGCACAGGGGATGGATTGAATTGCAGGAATCAACTGTGATGAAGGCAGCCAAAATTCCAGCCCCAAACACTGCTCCACTGCTCAGCTCTTGGGTGTGGGCCCTGCCAGCTCCAGGGAGGGAGGAAATCGGGAAAATCAGGAGGAATTGGAGATGAAAGGCGCCGTGGGATGAACGGGAACAGTAATTAGGTGCTGATGGATATCGGCTCGCTCAGGGGGCGGAGTGGCCAGGGCTGATTTAGATCCCGGCGGGAGCTGGCCGGGAATTAAAGGCACAAAACCCTTGGACGGGTTTGTTCCAGCTCCAAGGGATTGAAATCCTGGATAACAAAAGGTGGCTGGAGTTAGATCTCCATCTGTCAGTCCCGACAGACACGCGGATTTAGAGGCTAAAAGGGTCGGAATCGTGCAGCATCCCATGCTCAGGAGTCATGGAACAGAATCCCAGACTGGCTCGGGTTGGAAGGGACTTTAAAGGTGACCTAATCCCCCCTGCCATGGGCAGGGACCCCTTCCACTGTCCCAGGCTGCTCCAGGCCCGTCCAGCCCGGCCTGGGACACTGCCAGGGATGAGGCAATGCAGCCTCCATTCCAGGCTGGAGGCATTCCCACATTCCAGCCGTTCCTGCAGCCTGTGGATATCCACAAGCACTCAGCAAACACTGATTTAATTTAGATGAAGGATCTCCAGGGCATTTCCTGCAATCACATTATCCCTACATGGACCGAGATCCTGCAAAGTCAAACATCCCTGTAAAAGTGGCACACATTCCCTGAGCAGCTGGGGCTGCCCCTGGATCCCTGGCAGTGCCCAAGGCCAGGCTGGACACTGGGGCTGGAGCAGCCTGGGATGGTGGGAGGTGTCCCTGCCATGGCAGGGGTGGAATTGGATGAGCTTTAAGGTCCCTGCCAACCCACATCATTCCAGGCCACCAAGATTCCTATAAAAGATGGAATTGTGAGCTCCTCCATACCCACAGGGTGATGTTTGTGAGCACATCTCCATAATTTATGCAATTCCCAATCCTTTTCTCACAGAGAACCTGGGAGGAACAGGGCAGCAGAGCTCCTGCCCACCACGGGACACTGCAGGGAGTGGACAATCCCTGGAACACACGGAGCCAACGCCAGCAGGTACCAGTGCCCAGCTCTGCTATAGCCCAGGGAGCTGCAGCTCCCCCTCCAAGGAACCCCAGCCCTCAGAAAAATCCCTGAAATCCCTGACCCCACCTTGCCTCCCCCTGGAAGCTCCTGTGTGATGGAAAAAAATCTGGATTATTCCAGATTTTCCTTCCCAGGAAGGCCCTTCCTTCCCAGGGCTCCAAGGTCTTTCAGGAGGTGCCTTTTGCTGTTTGGAATTTTTTTTTTTTTTCCCAGCTTCTTGCTGAGCTTTTCCAACAGCAGGAATGAATTACAAAAGGAGAACCCAGCGAGAGTCAAGCTGGGTTTTCTGCCGCCTGTGTCACAAGTTTGGGGCTCCAACAACTCTCTGCACCTGAGCTTGGTGCCTCCTGCCAATGGATCAGGATTCCCTGGGGATCCAGCTGGCACCACTGGCACTGCTAGGGCACTGTGCCAGGGCTGGGTACCAGAGCACATTGGCCCAGCTGCACAGGAAGCTGCCAGTGCTCTTCCCAGCTGGATTAATCCCATAAACCAGAACAATTTGTGCAGAGTCAAGCCCTGAGATTGACAGGATCCAGTTGCTGGCACAGGAGCAGCTGGTGTGGATTGGGCGCTGGGATGGTGAGGGTACACCCTGGGGATGCTCTGGATGCACCCTGGTACCCCCTCCCCACACTTCCCAAACCCAACCTGCTCTTCCAGCTCATTTGGAAACTCCTATGCCTCTTTTTTTGGCCCACATCACCCAAGTTTAAGAAGCTGGAGAGAATTTTAAGATCCCTCATTTGGGATCACCCAGGAACGTCCTATTCCCCTCCATCCATGCCCCCCATCCAACATCCCTGGGGATGGAGGCAGCGTGGGAGAGCAGCAAAGCAGCTGCCCATCCCTGGCCCTGCTGCAGCCTCGGGAATAACAAAACTCTGTCCCAGAGCTGCGGGGTGGGGACAGTGTGGGGACAATGTGGGGACACTGTGTGCTCCCCCCGGGGTGGGGACAGTGTGGGGACACTGTGTGCTCCCCCCGGGGTGGGGACAGTGTGGGGACAATGTGGGGACACTGTGTGCTCCCCCCGGGGTGGGGACAGGCTGTGTGCTCCCCCCCGAGCCGCGGCAGGAGCCGGTAATTGCCCCCAGCAGGATCCCAGCGGCTCCGCGGGGCTGCTCGGAAGTGTCGCTGCTGAATTTAATTGGAGCTCTAAAGCACAAGAGGCACCGGGGAAGGAAAACCTGTGGGAGAAAAGATCAGACAGATCAACCAGGCTGGTTCCTTTTCCCAGGCCAGCAGCTGGAGGGACACTCAGGGTTGTGGGGTGTCCTTGGCTCACCCAGGGGTCACCCCCCCTTAATGCCAGAGGGGCTCAAATGTGAGGAAGGATAAACAGAGGAGGAAAATGAAATTTTCAAAGCTACAGGAAAGAGGAGACCACGGAGCTGCTGCAGGGCTTGAGCCCCTCTGGAGCCGGGCTGGGAGAGCTGGGGGTGCTCACCTGGACAGGAGAAGCTCCAGGGAGAGCTCAGAGCCCCTGGCAGGGCCTGAAGGGGCTCCAGGAGAGCTGGGGAGGGACTGGGGACAAGGATGGAGGGACAGGACACAGGGAATGGCTCCCACTGCCACAGGGCAGGGATGGATGGGATATTAGGAATTGGGAATTGTTCCCTGGCAGGGTGGGCAGGCCCTGGCACAGGGTGCCCAGAGCAGCTGGGGCTGTCCCTGGATCCCTGGCAGTGCCCAAGGCCAGGCTGGACACTGGGACACCCTGGGACAGTGGGAGGTGTCCCTGCCAGGGCAGGGGTGGCACTGGGTGGTCGTTAAGGTCCCCTCCCACGCAAATAATTCCAGGATTCTGAGATTAGGAGCAGGGAAACTGCAGGGATGTGAGTTTGTAGCCTGGCACCAGCCCTGCCAGACCACCCAAAGGACATCAGGCTGGTGGGATATGAGGAATATTCAGGAGCCATTCCCTGGAAACCTGGATTTGCTCTCAGCCTGGTGACCTGAACAGTGCCTCAGACAGGAATAATGGGATGTAAAATGGAAAACTTTGGAAAATAAATGTTATCCTGAAGCAGCCACAGTCATGGGATGCTCTGGGAGCTGAGATGCTGGAGAGGAACTGATGGATTTGAATTCATTCTCCAGCTCAGCCAGAGGCTCCTCCTGGGAATTTGGGTGCTTAAATTCCCCAGCCTCAGCTCCACGTTTCCCAAAAGCAGCTCCCAGGTTCACAGATAAGATGATTAAAGCAGCTTTGAGGCTTCATCCCATCACTCAAAGAATTTGGGGCAAAGATTCATTCCTATAACTTCCTGGAGAGATTTGCCAAAGAAAATCCATCCTTCAAGGGTTCTGCTCGCTGATAGATGACATTCCTGCTTCCACCTCCAGCAACTGCAGAGCTGGAGCTGCTCAGCAAATGTCAAAATGGGGGAAAAAATAAGAGGAAGGAAAAGGGGAGGGAAAATTCCAACTCTGTCCTTACAAAAGTCTTCAAGGAAAAAGAAGATCCTTGACATTTTCTGCTTCTGTGCAGGGGTCAAAGTAGAGGGTGGGGGATTTTAAATAGGAATAGTTCATTGCTTGTTTTGTATCTCTGCCACGGTGTATTTTTAGAAGAATTCCCAGCAGGTCCCTCATGTCTCGCTCCTCACACTCCTCTCTGCTTTCCCTCGCAGCCCCCAAGGACGCTGCGGAGCCGAGGGAGAGCCCCGGGAGGAGGCAGGAGCCGCCTGAGCCCGGGAATGCCGCGGGATCCGAGGAGCCCGGCCGCGGTAGGGCCGCCGAGCCTGAGAGGAAGAAGCTCAGCCCGGGCAGGGCCGCCGAGCCTGAGGGGAGCGAGCCCGGCCCCGGCAGGGCCGCCCAGCCCGGGGAACACCAGCCCGGCCCCAGCGGGTCCCCGCCGTGGCCTCGAGCCCCCGAGGAAAGCCCAGCCCGGCCCAGCACCCTGGACTTGGGCAGCTCCCTGGGGAGGCTGCAGGAGCTGAAGCAGCGGCGGGGCAGTGACCGGGCCGCGCTCAGGGACAACGGCCTGGAGGCCACCATGACAACGGCCACTGCCACCACCATGGCCAACATGGCCGCCACTGCCACCATCACTGCCACCACCACAGCCAGCACCACAGCCAGCACCACAGCCACCTCCATGTCCACCACCACTGCCACCACCACAGCCACCACGGCCACCACCAGGGCCACCACTGTCACCACCACGGGCAGCAGCGAGGAGCGCCAGGCCCTGCAGTCGGAGCTGGGCAAGTGCATCGAGGAGTTCCGCAGGATCAGGATCCCGGCTGCCTTTCCCAACAAGAAGCGGCAGTGGCAGAGCGAGCTGCTGAGGAAGTACCAGCTGTGAGAGCAGAGCCTGCTCCCATCCAGGAATGATCTCTCCAGGCTGGAGGGTGGCTGGCCCAGCAGTGGCTCCCAAAGCAAGGAGCAGAGGTGGCTCGTGGAGCCCATGCCGATGTTGAAAGGGTCTCAGGCCTGTCCCCACCATGGCCATGGAGGGGATGCTCCTCGGCCTCAGGGGCACAGGCACAACTGGACGGGGTAGGACAAGGAAGGATGTCCAGGGTGGTGTTCAGCACCAGCAGAAATCCCCACATTTCTGAGACTGAGTTTCCCTGGCATTTCAAACAATAAAATCCACTTGGTGTCCGAAATGAGCTCCAGTCTCCTCATGGCTTTGGGGCAGAGGTGGGAATTTGGCTCTTCAGAACCCTGCAAGTGGCTGGGAGATTGAGTTCCCTGAATTGCTTGGGTTTTGGGGCTGTGGAAGGGGAAGACTGTGACGGTGTTCACAGGGGTCTGAGGATGAGGGAAGAGATGAGGATCTGACTCAATGTTTCAGAAGCCTTGATTTATTAATTTATGATATATATTATATTAAAACTATACTAAAAGAATAGAAGAAAGGATTTCATCAGGAAGCTAGCTAAGAATAGCAAAAAAAAAGAATGATAACAAAAACTTGTGACTCTCAGAGAGTCTGAGCCAGCTGACTGTGATTGGCCATTAATTAGAAACAACCACATGAGACCAATCACAGATGCACCTGTTGCATCCCACAGCAGCAGATAACCATTGTTTACATTTTGTTCCCAGCTTCTCAGGAGGAAAAATCCTAAGGAAAGGATTTTTCATAAAAGGTGTCTGTGACAGGGGAGACCAGATCCACATTTTTATTCCTTTTATGTGGAGCCAGGTCAGTAAAGTGTTTGGGGAAATGTGTAGGGAAATGTTTAAGGAAGTGTTTGGAGAAATGTTTGGGGAAGTGTTTTTGGAAGTTTTTAGGGAAATATTTTGGGGAAATGTTTCAGGGAAGTGTTCACAGGGACATGGAGAGCCCTGCAGTGTGAGGTGACCCTGGGCAGAGCTGGCAGCCAGGAAAAGGCTCTAATCCCACACCATTCCCTGCACAGGATCCCAAATTCCCGGGAGACAGGCAGACAGGAGCTCAGGGAGCAGGGGAAGGGCTGAGCCAGGGCTGCAGTCAGAGCTGGAATCTGTCCATGGCTCTCTGGAGGCTCCTCAGCAGAACGAGCTGCAGAGGCACTGCTGGTGCCAGAAGGAGCTGGCAAACATTCCCAGCTGGATCTGGCACCTGCAGGCAGCCCTGTTCTCCTCAGGATTTGGGAATTGCAGCTTCCCCCACCCAAGGACACGCTCCAGGCTCTCCCTGCCTGCACCAGCCTCCAGCTGCAAGGGGCAGCTCTGCAGGGCAGGCTGGATTTGGGGATGGAGGAGGAGGATGCTCCTGGCAGAAGGCCCTGGAATTCCTTCTCATTCCTTCCTGGATGGTGCCCATGGTGCCTGAGGGAGACAAATGCTGCACTCAAAAGCATTTTACCGTCTGAGAGCTGCACACTCTCAAAAATGCAACAAAAATTAAATTAACAAATCCTTAACTGGGCACCAGCCACCACAACTGGCACTTGGAGAGGGGCTGTGGAATAGTTTGGAATCTTTCTTGGATGATCCTCTGCTCTCCAGGAGCAGCAGGATCCCTCAGGCTGCCTCTCCTCAGGGCCCTGTGCCATTCAATCCCTACGGGTGCTGCCAGACGTGCCTGGAATGGTCACAGCCAGCACATCCAGGGCTCATCCTCAGGCAGGAGCAGCTGGGAAGTGACTCCTTCCTGTTTATCCTTCCTGTTTATCCTTCAGGTTCATCCTTCAATATTTGTCCTTCTTCGCTCAGAACAGGGCTCGGTTCCCTCTGATTTGGGGAATTTATTCTCATTTACCTTCACATCCCAGGAAATTCCTCTTTTTTCCAGCGTTCCCTTCCATAGCCAAGAGGACACAGAGCCCCATTTGACGCCAGGCTTTGATCCTGGACATCAGGAGAGGAATCCTGAGTTTAGGCAGAGCCTGACTGCCCCTGAGCACAGCCCTGGAATTGCTGCTGTGTGTGGTGCTGGCAACAATGGGTGTCTTTTCCTCCTTCCCAGAGATTTCCCTTTGTGTTTCCCACTGCTGAAGGGTTGGGAGCAGCTCCTGACAGGTCTGTTCAGAGCTTCCTTCCATGAATTTGGTCCTGGGAGATCCCCAGGACACAGCTCCTCCCCAGGGGAGTGAACCCCTCACTTCCCCCTGGATTGATTCCCCACAAACACCTCGGCTTTCCTGGAGCAGCAGGAAGCCATTAATTACCCAGTGACAGTGTTCCCTTAATTGAATGTCATTATTCCTTAATTAATTAAACACCAATTAATTACCTGGAACATTGCAAGGCACGCAGCAAATGCCATCGGCTGCTGCAGACAGAATAATTTAAACATGGCCCAAATAAACTGAGCAGGAATTGTCCAGCAAAGGAAACAAGAAGGATTTTATTTCCCTTGGGATTTGTGGGGGGAAAAAAAACTCTTCCAACCAAATCCCTGCAGGAAAGCTGGAGGGGTTTTGCTTTCCAAGCATGGCCTCAGCTGCTGCCCTCTGGCATCACCCGTGGATTCCAAGCTGTGATGTCCCAGCAGCTCAGAGCTCCTGGCACAGGTTCCCACAAAGGAATTGGGATATTCCATGGGGAGAGAAGCGGTTGCCTCACTTGGCTGTGAAGTATTTGGATTTGGTGGAATTTTCATGCAAGAAAACGGAATTTTTTTTGTTTCTTCCTGATCTGAATTTGAGCTTCCCAATCTGCTGGTTTAGGAGAAATCCCCCCCCAAACCCCCTCTGCTCCCTTTAGGAGCTCTTCGTTTCCAACTGGAATAAAACCCAATTTTTCCTTCTTTTTCGGGCATTTCAGGACAAAAACCCCCTGCAAGCAGCACATTTGCAGCCTCTTTGCTCATGGCAGCTCTGAGAGAGGGGACAGGACATCCTTGGGGCTCTCAGCTCTGGGCACAGCTGTTCCCGGGATGCTCCTGCCCAGCCCGGCAGGGGTTAAATCCCTGGGGATGCTCTTGCCCAGCCCGGCAGGGGTTAAATCCCTGAGGATGCTCCTGCCCAGCCCGGCAGGGGTTAAATCCCTGAGGATGCTCCTGCCCAGCCCGGCAGGGGTTAAATCCCTGGGGATGCTCCTGCCCAGCCCGGCAGGGGTTAAATCCCTGGGGATGCTCTGCCAGCCAAGCGCGGTGATAACCGTGCTCAGGGAGCCCTAATGGCCCGCGGCGGGGATTGGGAATGGATTAGATTTTATTTTAAACCGGCAGGAAAGGCTGGAGCAGCTCCAGGGAGGGGAGGCACAGGCACATGGAATAGGAAAAGGGATTCTGATCTTGCCCAAGGATCCCCCTGGATAAATATCTCTGTTTCCAAACAGCTGCATCAGAGCCAAACCTCAGCCTGCTTCTTATCTCTTATCTCTGGTTTAGGGCTGCCTGTGGATTCCTGTCCCTTCTCCAGGCTCCAGGAATCTCCAGCTGCCAGCAGGAAAATCCATCCTCGAAAGGAAAAGTTGGGGCTGGGGCTTGGGGGGAGCAATTTTGGGTTCAGGGCGTTTTACCCCCCTCAGACTCTTCCTCAGGGATGCTTCTTCCTGGCTCCTGGAATCAGCCCAGGGCAGCAGGGTGGGAGGGGATGGAGGTGACAGAGGAACAATTGGGGTTGTTTGGGTCCAGGCTGGCGGAGCTGGGGGTGCTCACCTGGACAGGAGCAGCTCCAGGGAGAGCTCAGAGCCCTGGCAGGGCCTGAAGGGGCTCCAGGAGAGCTGGGGAGGGACTGGGGACAAGGATGGAGGGACAGGACACAGGGAATGGCTCCGGGAATTGGGAATTGTTCCCTGGCAGGGTGGGCAGGCCCTGGCACAGGTGCCCACCCTGGATCCCTGGCAGTGCCCAAGGCCAGGCTGGACACTGGGACACCCTGGGACAGTGGGAGGTGTCCCTGCCATGGCAGGGGAGGAATGGGATGGATTTTAAGATCTGTTTCCATTCCAGGATCCCTCTCCACGGTGTCACCCGAGCCACAGAGCAGGAATGGTTTAGGAGGGAATCCCTGGAATGTTCCAGCACCTTGGAACTGTTTATTCTCATGTCCAGAGAGAGAATGGGATCAGCCAGGAGGAGGAAAGGATCCCTGCTCTGCTTTAACACATCCGGGGGTTTCATTGATCCCATTGCTCTCCCAGAGGGAGGCTGCAGCCTGAGCTACAGCAAACAAAGCCATTTTTAACTCCTCTGCAATTAGTTTGATTTATGTCTCTTTTCCAATTACTGGGAGATGAACATCAGGGTCAATGGATTTTTCTGGGAACTCTAAATCAGGGCAGAACTTTGTGGTAAAGGGAGAAACCTGGATGTGATCCAGATGGGCAGGAAAAGGCTCCGAGGTGGGGAAGGAGAACCCACTGAGCCCAAACTGGGCCATGGAAATGGACAGGGAACAGAAATTTGCAGAATATTCCCAAGTTCTCAGCAGCACCTGCAGCAGGAGGGGAAGCCCAGCAGGAGCAGGGTCCCTGTGGCTCCAGCAGCCCTGGGAATGATGGATGGAGCTCATCAGGACAGGGGAGAGAGGGATTTGTTGTCTGCATGGAAGGGGCTGGATCACTTCATTCCTGCTTTATTAACACCCTGAAAATCCACTGGGGCTTTGCCTACATAAGGAAAACTTATTATGGGCTATAATGAACCCCCATCAGCTCCCTGCTGAAATCTGCAGGGAAATGAAGCTGTTTTGGTGGCTTTTCCAAGGTTTTTCATTAGTGCTCAGCAGCCCTGTTTTCCTGGGATTTGCCTCTCCAGGCCAAGGCCAAAGCTTCCCTTTGCTGCCCCAGAGGGTTTCCTGCTCTTCCCTCATTCCTGCTCCTTGCTGTCCCCATTTCCCCGTGGGAAAGGCTTCACTGGGGCACCAGCCTTGGAGCCACATCCCAAAGCTTCCCAGGGCTGCTCCTCAGGGGTTTCCTTGCTGGAAAAATCCCTGCAGAGGAAATACAGAGACCCCAGATCCTGGTTAGACCTGGTTGTTTTCCTGCTCATTGCTGTGTAATTCTGCAGCAATTCCACATCTCCCACAGGAAAAAAACCAGGAAAATCAGGATGAGGAGGTGCAGAGGGATCTGGCTGCCATTAAAATGCAGGAACAGCCCCACTGCAGAGTAATTAAATAACGCTTGCTCAGAAGATGAGGAAGCATTTCTGGAGCAGCCATGGAAAACTTGCCAGGAAGTTTTCAGCACCAGAAATCAGCTCAGAGGGAAGCTCCCAAGGAGGAAACTCATCCCACAAGCCAAAAAAAATCAAAATCCAGGCAAAAGTGATAAAGAACTCTCTGTTTGGCAGGAAAACTGGGACCAGGAGTCTGGAGCAGCTCCCAAAATATCCCATCAAACTCTGGATTATCCCTGAAACCACGGGACTCGAAGGGGAAGGAAAGAGGGAATTTCAGTCTCCTGGGAAATGAAAATAATTTTATTGGGGTTTTTTTTTGGTTTTGGGTTTTTTGGGGTTTGTTTTTTTTTTTTTTTTTTTTTTTGTTTGTTTTTGGGGTTTGTTTTGTTTTGTTTTGTTTTTTGGGTTTTTTTTGTGTTTTGGGGTTTTTTTTTAAAGATAAATGAGGAAATATCCCAACATTAACATTTTGCAAAACAAACACTGATGGAAAATGTAGGACCAGGGAATGTCTGAGCTGGGGTGCTGAAGCAGGAGCCCTGAGTGTGCCAGGGAAGGATCCAGAGCCAGGATCCAGCAGGAAGCTGCCCTGGCAAGGGCACAGAGCAGATGGTGGGAGCAGGAACAGGAGAGGAGCCCCACAGAGAATCCTCTGGGCAGGAGGGAAAAGGCACAGAGGGGGTTTTCAGGAGAAAAAAAGGTCGGGGTTTATTTCAGGAGCGACCCAGACAGAGACAAAACTGACAGGGTGGGGACAAAGCTGATATTCCAGAGATTGGGATGGACCTGGCAGATGGAACCACAGAGTCCCAGCCCCTTGGGAGCACAGCTGGGAGGGTGGATTTGGGATTGGGGTGTCTGGAGGTGTGGGGCAGCAATGGGGCCGCGTGGGCCATGCCACCATCCAGGGCAGTGGGACAGGGCACAAGAATTTGGGATGAAAAAGCCAAAAGTGTCACCACCAAAAGGTTTTTGGGAAAGTCACAGTGTGGGAAGGACACAAGGAATTGCCAGAACGTTGAGCCCAGCTGGGAACTTTATCAGGAGAGATAAAATTCCTCTATTAAATCCTTTATCAGCTCCATAGGTCCCCTTCAGAGCAGACAAACCTCGGGGACATTCATCATCCATGGGAAGCATTCCCTGCAAGTATTCCAGAGCTCTGCTGTGCCCTGGGAGCTGCCCTGGTTTGTCACATTGGGGACAGTGGAAGGATCTGCAGGGGGCACTGGGAATATTTGGGCTCCAAAAGACAGGATCCATCTCCCCATGGGGCAGAGGTGGGATGTCATGGGGTCAGGGAATGGTTTGGGCTGGGAGGGGCTTTGGAGCTCATCCCTTTCCCACCCCTGCCCTGGCAGGGACACCTCCCACTGTCCCAGTGCCCAGCCTGGCCTTGGGCACTGCCAGGGATCCCGGGGCAGCCACAGCTGCTCTGGGCACCTGTGCCAGGGCCTGCCCACCCTGCCAGGGAACAATTCCCAATTCCCAATATCCCATCCATCCCTGCCCTCTGGCAGTGGGAGCCATTCCCTGTGTCCTGTCCCTCCATCCTTGTCCCCAATCCCTCTGCAGCTCTCCTGGAGCCCCTTCAGGCCCTGGCAGGGCTCTGGGGTCCTGTGGAGACAGAACCAGAGTGCTGAGATTGTTCAGCCTGGAGAAGAGGAGGATCCAGGGACCTACAGGAAAAACCCACAACAGCCCGGGAAAAACCTAAACCTCCCGTGGCTGCTGCTCTGCATCCTTGTTCCTAAGGAGGGCTTGAAGAGGGGAGATGCCACATTCACATTCTCTGAAATAATCCCTTCCCCCAGGATTCTTCTCCTGGGAAGCTGAAAAGCCTCAGGGGAGGGGAGGGGAGGGGAAGGGAAGGGAAGGGAAGGGAAGGGAAGGGAAGGGAAGGGAAGGGAAGGGAAGGGAAGGGAAGGGAAGGGAAGGGAAGGGAAGGGAAGGGAAGGGAAGGGAAGGGAAGGGAAGGGAAGGGAAGGGAAGGGAAGGGAAGGGAAGGGAAGGGAAGGGAAGGGAAGGGAAGGGAAGGGAAGGGAAGGGAAGGGAAGGGAAGGGAAGGGAAGGGAAGGGAAGGCGGCCATTCTCTCCTGCTGCTCCGTGTCCAGCTGCCATCTCAGATTTCACGGTTCCCGGAGCCGCAAACAGCTCCCGGCAGCAGCTGGGACAGGAGCTGCACATCCCCGAGTTCCTGAGCAGCATTCCCGGCTCCGTGCTGGCTGAGCAGGGCAGCAGGGGTGGCACACGGATGTCCCTCACCCTCTGCCCATCCCAGAGAGCCCCAGGTGCTGACGGATGGGGAGATGTGGGAGAAGATGCGTGGGTGACTCCTCTGCACCCTGAGCAGGGGGGTGGGGAAGGTGTGGGAGCAGCCTGGAATCTCTGCCTTTCCCTAATGAACACGAGTTAGGGATGAAGTGTTGACACAATCCCACATCCCAGAGATCCTGTCCCTGCTTCCCTGCTCACAGCTGTGCCCGAGGCAGAATTCCCATTCCAGCCACGGGAGGAGGCTCTGGCTGTATTCAGGAATAGCTCTGCTGTCCCCAGGCTGCCCAAACCCTCCCTTTCCATCCCCTGAGAGGAGCCCCCGAGGGAGCTGGGGGTGCTCAGCCTGCAGAAAAGGAGACTCAGGGGTGCCCCCATCGCTCTGCACAGCTCCTGAAAGGTGCCTGTGCTCAGCTGGGGCTGAGCTCTGTTTGCAGGAACTGACACAGCCAGAGCACACAGCCCCGAGCTGTGCCAAGGGAAATACAGGCTGGATAGCAGGAAAAGGTTTTTTACAGAAAGGTGATAAAGTTCTGGAATGGCTGCCCAGGGAGGTGGTGCAGTCCCCATCCCTGGGTGTGTTTAACAAGGCCTGGATGTGGCACTGGGTGCCGGGGGTTGGGTGAGGGGTTGGGGCTGGGATGGACTCGATGATCTTGAAGGTCTCTCCCAACCCGGTGGTTCTGTGATTTCTGTGATTCTGTGAGGGCCCAGAGAGTGCTGGCAGCAGGACAGGGCTCCCTGGAGGGGTTCCCTGGGGGATGTGTCCAGCTCAGACCTCGGGATCCCTGCAGACTCTGCACAGCTCCATCCACCCCAGAAGATGCTCCAAGGTCCCTGGGCCTTCCCAGCACCTCTTCCACTTTATCCTGGTGGAAGAAGTGGTCAGGCACCTGGAATAGTTTGTGTGTGAGCAGGGAGGGATTTCCCAGTGCCTCTGGAGCTGGCTGAGAGCAGCTCCATGTTCCCCAGGAGGATGGAGTGTGTTCCCATGGAATCCTGCTGCTCCTGTCCAGCCCCTGTGATTGCTGTTCCCAGATTAACAGATCCAGACCCATCATTTTCCCTCCCTTTTTTGGGTGTTGAGCCATCACTCCTGGAAAGGTTTTTGCACAAGGAGCAGTTCTGGGTGCAGAGGAGCTTCCCAAGCAGAGCAAAGCCTGGATAACACTCCTGCCTTGATGGATGGGCTCTGCCTGCCCAGGGAATGCATCATCCTGGGAACAGTTCCTGACCTTCTTTGGGATCGTGGAACAGGAACATTCCTTTCTGGGGCCGTGCCAAGTGTCAGTGAACAAAGGAGCTCAAGTGCAGGGATTTCCATCTCCCTGCTCAGAGCCAGCCCCGCTGATTCCAGGTGGGATCAGGGACATTCTGCTCTTCTCCATCTCCTTCCACACTGGGATTTGTTTCCATTTTCCCAGACCCAGCTCCCTGCACAGCCTGGGGGTGAGCAGGGAATGAGCTGGCTGCTCCTGCAGGGTGGAGCCCAGTTTTTGGGAGGTGTGGCCTCCTGCACATCCCAAATTCCAGATGGAACTCCCACAGCTGGGCAGCAAAGAGGCTCCTCGTGCTCTGGCTGTCTCCAGGCAGGAGCCATCCCAGGATTGCACAGGATGATCGTTCCCTGCTGCTCTGGGAGGGAGCAGACTCTGATTTTCCAGGCAGGAATGGTGGCACTGAAAGATTGATGGGATGGATTCAATCATTTGCTCCATTGGACACTGTGGGATCTATGTTCAAATCCATCCTGGAGCTGCTCCTCCCCACACTCCAGGGCTCCAGCACCCCCCAGCCCATCCATAAACCAGCAGCTCATCCAAAATGCATCTGCAGCTGGATCAGGAGCATCCCTGACTGCCAGAGCTTCATTTTACCCTTCCCAATGTTCTCCTGTCTGCTGCTCCTCTCTTTCCCTGGGAGGGGACTGTGCTCCAAGGAATGCACTGGGAGCCCCAAAACGATGGATTTGTGTGTGGGGAGCACTCACTGTGCCCAGACATCCCACAAAACAGTAAAACCTCCCTGTTCTGGATGTGCAAAAAGTCCCAAAAACCCAATTTCTGCTGTGGAAACACTGACAGACTTTTTTCCCCTCTGTCTGGCTCTGAGGATCTTTTTGGAGGATGGAAAATGGGGTGGGTTTGTTGAAGGATGAGGATGAGTTCCTGCAGGAAGTGGCTCAGGCTGCCCTGTCCTTCAGCCTGGGACACCCCCAGACCCTGGTGATCCCAAAATCCCAGAATCCCAGGATGTGAAGGCTGGGAGAGCCCCTAAAGCCCCCATGGGCAGGGACCTTCCCTTTCACACCCACAGTCCTGGATGGCTCCATCCTGAGGGGGAATCTGGGCAGGGTCCCTTTAACCCAGAGGGAAAACTCTGGGATTTATCAGTCCACAAATGCCTGACACATCCCTGGCCCCTAAAAATGGACAGCTCTAATCACAGGCCAGCTGCCAACAGGGATTTCTGTGGATTTAACAGCTCCAGGAAACACCAATTAACCCCAGGCTGTGCCCACACCTCTCCTGGGTTTCTGACAGCTTTGGGCACATTCCAAGCCTTTCCCTCAGCAAATATTGCCTCATTTATCCCGGGATCACCTTTCCCACAGCCAATATTTCTCTAATTCATAATCCTATCTCCCACACCCTGCTCAAATCAGCACTGTGCCCAGCAGAGCTGGTTGGGAATTCCCAAATTCCCTTCGGGAGCCATCCACGGGGGTGAGGGCACAGCCAGGGGTGTGGTGGGGTTTGAGTGTTAGAGGGTCCCCAGGATGAGGTGAGAGATGAGAATCTTGATTCCATGTTTTAGAAGGATATTATGTTATATTATATTATATTATATTATATTATATTATATTATATTATATTATATTAATAGTTATATCATATTATATATCATATTATATCATATCATATTTACATTATATTATATTGAAAATTATATACTAAAACTACACTAAAGAAATAGAAAGGAGACATCAGAAGGCTACCAAAGAAGGGAATGAATAATAAAATCTTGTGGCTGCTCACAGCCTCAACACACCTGGACCATGATTGGGCATCAAGCAAAACAATGCACATGGAACCAATCAAAGATGCTCCTGTTGGTGAGCAACCTCCAGACCAGAGCCATCAGATAATGGCAGGGCGGTGTCTGGTGCGATGCCCGCGGAGCTGCAGTGCAGAGGGGCACAGAGACCCCCGGGCTGCAGAGGCTCTGCTCCCTGTGTGCTCCCTGCCCACTCCCGTGTCTTGGTTTGGAAAGCCAGGAGTCTGCTAAGGAAGGCAGGAGCCTCCCCTGAAATGGGGAATGTAAACCCTCCCCACCCCTCTGAATTGCTGTAAATTTTAAATTAAGGGGCTCTCAGGCAAAAAATATGGGAGCAGGAATAACAGTTCTTTAATAGGGAAAGGAAAAATAAGAGGATAAAATAAACAATGCAGTACTAGAACAACACTGCCAGAGTCAGAACCCAACCTGACACCCTGTGGGTCAGGGTGTTGGTGGCAGTCCCATTGGAATTGTGGCTCAGCCCTCCTGCAGTGTCAGGGCTGGTTCTGCTGGAGCAGGGATCCTGTAGAGAAGGATGGATTCTTCCTCTGAAGATCCAGTGGAAGGAGAGGCAGCTGCTGTTCCTCTGGGGAATCCAGTGGAGAAGCCGTGCTGGTGTCTCAAAACCTCTGGATTATATCTGGGTAGGAATGCTTGGCTCCTCCCTCTGGGCTCACATCTCCCAGTGGGATGCTGTAGTTCTTATCAGCCATGCAGGGACATTCAATAGCTGTTATCAGCAATGTCCCCTCCCAGGGAGGTGTGAATGTGGTCACTCAAAGAGAGAGATAAGGCAAACTGCCCACTTGACAAAAGATAATCTGCCATACAGATGGTAATAGAATATATCTTGCCTTGTGATTGTCAACATCCCACTTCCCTCCAGCCAGCATGGGGTGGGGAGCATTTCCCGGTTTTTTCCCTGCACTCTGCAGATTGCGGGTGATGAATGCCCGGGGAGTGTGACAAGGCTGGGACTCAGTGGCAGGAGAGGGGAGGTTCCAATGCTCTGGGGAGCTGCACCAGGGCTGGGCTGGAGCCAGGAGCCTCTGGGGCTGGATTCTGGAATGGTTTGTGTGGGAAGGGAAGGAAAGCTCATCCCATCCCACCCCTGCCATGGCAGGGACACCTTCTCGTACTCCAGGTTGCTCCCAGCCCCAATGTCCAGCCTGGCCTTGGGCACTGCCAGGGATGCAGGGGCAGCCACAGCTGCTCTGGGCACCTGTGCCAGGGCCTGCCCACCCTGCCAGGGAACAATTCCCAATTCCCAATATCCCATCCATCCCTGCCCTCTGGCTCTGGCAGGGCTCTGATCTATCCCTGGAGCTTCTCCTCTCCAGGTGAGCACCCCCAGCTCTCCCAGCCTGGCTCCAGCCCTGCAGCAGCTCTGTGGCTTCTCCTGGATTTATTCCAGCAGCTCCATAAAATTTTTATGCTTTATTCCAGACTGGTTTAGGTTTGAAGGGACCTTAAAGCTCATCCAGTCCCACCCCCTGCCATGGTCAGGACCCCTCCCACTGTCCCAGGCTGCTCCAAGCCCCATCCAAGCCGGCCTTGGGCACTGCCAGGGGTGTGGATCCCTCTCCATCTCCAGAGCTCCCACCCAGCCAGCCCAGGGGTGTCTGGGATCAGCAGGACAGGAGGAAGGAGGGGCTGGCTCTGCCCCCACAGCTCCTGCTCCTGGGCTGGGCAGGGAGTGATGGATGGGCTGGAGAGGGAGAAGCAGGAGGAGCAGGAAGGATGGAGCTGATTTCCATCCCACTGTGGAGCTGGCAGGAGCTGGGGGTGGGAGGTGATTTATTGATTGATTGATGTGCTTATTTATTTATTTATTTATTTATTGCTCTCTGCCTCTGCACAAATGCAAAAATAAATGAAAACCATGGCAAGAGTGGGATCAGGTCAAGGCTGGGGGAGCAGCAGGAGCCAGGGAAGGCTGGGATGGAAACCTTCCTGTGGGGCTGGCACAGGGAAAATTGGGATGGAAACCCTCGTGTGGGGCTGGCACAGGGAAAATTGGGATGGAAACCCTCCTGTTGGGGCTGGCATTTCCCTGCCCAGGATGCAAAGGTCACCCCAGCTGCTGCTGCTGCTCCCTGTGCCCTCCCTGCTCCCCCTCCTGCAGGGATGAAGGTTTGGGAAGGCTTTGATGTCTCACCCTGCAGCCTCCAGGGCCTCCTCTCCTGGGAAAAGCTGGAGCTGCTCAGAGCTTCTCAGGCACCTCATAAATCCATGGCACAACTGAAGCTGGAAAAGGCCTCTGGGATCATCAAGTGCAGCCTCTCCTCCAGCTCTGCCAAGGCCACCATGTCCCCATCCATGCTCATTAAGTTCCCAGGGTCCTGCCAATTGTGGGAACAGGACAGCTCTGTCCTCACACTGAGAGAAAAACTTCCTGGGAATTCCAGCCCTACACCCCAAAAAACCCAACCCCAAACCACCCTGGGGGCTGCAGAGAGTTTGCAGGCAGCAGAGCAAATCCTGGGAAGAGGCAGCCTCTGTTCCAGCTGCTGGAGCTGCCCTTGGAGGCAGGAAAGGAGAGCACTGGGGCTGTGCTGCCTCTGGAATCTGGCGATGGATTTCCAGAGTGGAGAATGTTTTAGGCTGGTGCTGGTGGGAGATTTTCTGGCTTGGAGCAGCCCCAGCCCCTTCCCAGGAATGCTGAGAGCTCCTCCAGAGCCGGGGCTGGAGCTCTGCCCCTCTCTGGTTGTGCTAATTAATAGCAGCAAGGAGGGAGAACACAGATATTAGCACTTAATGGTGATTAATGGGGCTAATAGGATTCTGTCAGGTTTGTTTGTCGCTGGGGCTTCCCGAGCCTGACAAATCCAATAAAAATTCCCAAATAAAAACCAGATTGCTTTAATATTTCAGTGTTAGTGAAAACCAGCAGGGGAGAGTTCCTGCCACTGGGAATTTGTTGGAGCTCATCCCCTGCACTCCGGGGATTGGGGTTTTTTATTATCCATCCAAGAATAAAACAATGGCTTGGTGGGAGCAGAGTTTGTGTCCTTGGGGTGGGAAGGATGAGGGGCACCTGTAAACCTGTCTCCAAAATTTCCTCCTTCCTTAAAAACTGGGAAGGTCAGAGATTGGTTTGGGATGGGAGGGATTAAGGATCATCCCGTTCCACATCCCTGCTCTGAATCCGGGATGGTGGTGCTGGCACAGGGGGGTGACAAACCCTCCCTCCTCACCCCGGAGATCTTCTCCAAGGAAAATCGGGATCCATTCCCCTGCCAGGGAACGGGGAAAGGTCTGAGAGCTGCCCCAGCTCGGATTATGGATTATCCCGGGCTCGGTGCCAGTGAATGCGGTGCTGCTTTCAGCGGGGACAGCCGGAGGAGCAGCGCCACGGAACGGCGCATCCCGAGGGATCCTGTCCCTGTTCCGCACGGATCGGGGCAGGCTCCTCCCAGCGCTGAGCGAGCACACAAATCCTTCTCGCCCAAAATCCCCGAGCCACGAGCGCCAGAAGAGCCACAGCGGCCACACGCGGCCCTGGCACGGCAATCCCGGGATGTTCGAACTGCGGGGAACCGGGACAGCTCCCGGGAATCTGGGGCTGATAAACTCCTGATAACGGCGGGGGAGAGCCAAAATTCAGCTGGGATGGGATGCGATGGGATGCGATGGGATGGGGCTGGGAAAGACGGGATGGTGTCACAGACATCTTTTATGAAAAATCCTTTCCTTAGGATTTTTCATCCTGAGAAGCTGGGAGGCCTCAGGAACAAAATGCAAACAATGATTATCTGCTGCTGTGGAATGCAACAGGTGCATCTGGGATTGGCTCATGTGGTTGTTTCTAATTAATGGCCAATCACAGTCAGCTGGCTCAGACTCTCTGTCCCAGACACAAACCTTTGTTATTCATTCTTTCTTTTTCTATTCTTAGCCAGCCTTCTGATGAAATCCTTTCTTCTATTCTTTTAGTATAGTTTTAATATAATATAGATCATAAAATCATAAATCAGCCTTCTGAAACATGGAGTCAGATCCTCATCTCTTCCCTCATCCTCAGACCCCTGTGAACACCGTCACAGAGATGGAGCTGGGATGGGATGGGATGGGATGGGATGGGATGGGATGGGGCTGGGAGAGTCATGAGATTGAGCCATAGGAGTTCTGGGACAGCACAGGATCCGGGTGAAGGTCTGGCTCACCCCTGCACTGGATGGAGCTGTGGGAAGGAGGAATTGTCCCCCCTCGGATGCTTCAGCTCCCCCTGAGCCATCAGACAGTCACGGAATCGCTTTTTGGAGAAAATCGTTTGACGAATCCCGGATTTTGAGGGTTGGAAGCGACCTCAAAAAGGCCATGGGCAAGGACACGTCCCACTACACTGGGGTGCTCTGAGCCTCTGTCCTAGGTGAAGGAGGTGACATCCCCAGGAACAGCCGTGCTCCCAGAGATCACGGCCCTGGGATGGGGATGGTCCTGGAGCAGGAATGGTCCTGGAACGGGGATGTCCCTGGAGTGGGGGCTGTCCTGAAGCAGGGGTGTCCCTGGAGCGGGATGTCCCTGCATCAGGGATGCCCCTGGGGCAGGGATGGTCCTGGAGCAGGGGTGTCCCTTGACCGAGGATGTCCCTGGACAGAGATGTCCACGGAGCAGAGATGTCCCTGGAGTGAGGGCTGTCCTGAAGCGGGGGTGTCCCAGAAGTGGGGATGTCCCCGGCTCACGGATGTCCCCGGAGCGGGATGTCCCCGCATTCCCGGTGTCCCCAGCCACGCTCGGGGTGGGCAGGACGATTCCCGGGGGCTGCGGGAGGGACGGACACGGACACGGACACGGATCGGCGGCGGCGCTGGAAAAATCCCATTGACCCCCCCGAGCCGTGAGTCACTCGGTCCCGGCCGGACCAGAGGGCACTGGGAGGCGATGGGAGCCTCCACGGACACCCCCAAAGCGCCCCAGAGCCCCGAGCTCTGCTCCAGGAGATCTCCAGGGAGCAGGGAGGATGATCCCGGCGGGAATTCAGCCTTTCCCACAGAAACCCTTTGCTCTCCTCACCTTCCCACTCACACTGTGCTCAGAGGGTGACCAGGGTGACACGAGTGCTTGGACTGTCCCCTGCCGGCCCCGCAGGGACCCTCGGTGACCATCCAGGTCTCCACATTCCCCTCCAGGTGTTTGTAGGAACACCAACATCCCCCACTCCCATGTCCTGTGCCTTCTGATCCCCCCCAGCTCGGGATTTGTCCCCGTTTTTGTGGGGCCTGGCACAGATTTGAGCCGCACTGGGACAATTCTCCATCTGCCTTAGAGCCCTCATGCTCTCCCTGCTGCCAGAAAGGGAATTTTTCATGGAAATTTTACCCACTTTGCTTGTGCCCATCCCTCCCATGTCTCCAACCCATGCACGGTGGGCTCGGGGCAGAGCAGCCACACCCCAGTGTCCCCCAGCAGCAGTTTGGGGTCCCCATTGTCCCCAAATGTGCCCTCGGGGGTGGGGGTGCTCGGGGAGGCAGGGATGGGTAAATCCCAGAGGGGCAGAGATGGATAAGTCCCAGGGAGCAGGGTGTCGAAAGCGAAGGAAAGCCAACCCACCTTGTCGTTGATCAGCATTGACTTCGATTTATTGATCAATCAGCCACTTTATATAACAGTGTTAATTAACTTCATGCATATTGCAAAATCCAAGCTCATGATAGGTTAACAGAGAAAACTCTAACCCCTCCTTTTGTTTTACCATACCTATGATTGTTTATTGAAAACAGGACCAGCGTTCTCACTGTGATATGAAAGGTTCCCAAAACTTCCATATCTGTTCCCAGAGCAGCTATCTTTTCCCAGAGAGCCCAAGAACAGAGTGTTTTGCCTGTTATGGGAAGACTGTCTGAGAATCTTATTGTTTATAAAGTGGTGCTTGAAAGAGCCTAATTGTTTATAGAATCAAGCCTGGGAATTGCTTTACAACTACCTTTTACTTTTCTCTCAACTGTATGCCTTCATGGCCTCTTTCTTTAAGCCATGCTTGAACCAGACTCTCCACAGCAGGGATGGGTAAATCCCAGGGGTCTCCGATGCCTGAACTGGGGGAACTGGGGCAGGAATGTGTCAAGGAGGGAGTTCCCTGCTGCACTGCGCAGCCCTGGAGCACCGGGATGAGCCAAAAGGGAGCTGGGATGAGCCCAAAGGGACCTGGGATGAGCCAAAAGGGGCCTGGGATGAGCCAAAAGGGGCCTGGGATGAGCCAAAAGGGGCCTGAGATGAGCCCAAAGGGACCTGGCACGGTAGGGATTCAGCTCTCCCTCGCGGGGCCCCTCTGCTCACACGGGCCAGGTAAGGCTGGGTCTCCTTGGTGACGGATTAGGGGATTAAGGGCTCAGGTGAGGCTCAGGTGAGCCCTCGGCACGCGATCCGGGGCTCCGGGAACGGCTCCGGGCTCGATTCCTGCCTGGCCCGCTCTGGGAATGCCCTGAGCCCAGGGGGGACCAGGCACCACCGGGAGGGGAAGGGTTTGTCCCAGAGCTGGGGGCACCTTTGGGCTCAGATCCTGGTGCTGAAAAGCTTTGGGGTGTCCCTGCCTTTCCCCACCTCCAGGGAGAGGAATGAAATTCTGGGAGTGAGAAAAAAGGAGTTTTACTGTGGGACAGTGTGGAGGAGGGCTGGGATTTGGGATCCCTCTGCCCTGGAGCTGCAGGTGGGTGAGGCCCCTCCAGGAGGCAGGGAAGGGTCTGGATGGGGAGATTCTCTGTCCTGGCTGCCACTGCTGCCTCTGCAGATGCAGCAGGAACAGGGCAGGGTGGGGATACAGCAGGGCTGGAGATACAGAGTGGGAAAGTCATCGGGAAAAGGAGGATTTATCCCCAAAGGTGAGAAAAAACAAACAAACAAACAAAAAAACAGGGAAAGCTTGAACAGATCTTTGGCAGGAGACAAAGCCCTCTAAGGGCTGGGGGCACCGAAAATCCCCATGACAGAGGGAGTCTGCCCTTGGGATTGGAATGATGAGTGTCCCCAAAAAATGGGAATGCTGAGTGTCTCCAAAGAATGGGAATGCTCAATGTCCCCATGGAATGGGAATGCTGAGTGTCTCCAAGGAATGGGAATGGTGAATGTCCCCATGGAATGGGAATGGTGAATGTCCCCAAAAAATGGGAATGCTGAGTGTGTCCAAGGGATGGGAATGCTCAATGCCCCCATGGAATGGGAATGCTGAGTGTCCCTAAAAAATGGGAATCCTTAATGTCTCCATGGGCTGAGAATGATGGGTGTCCCCAAGGAACAGGAATGCCGAGTGTCCCCAAGGACCAGGAATGCTGACTGTCCCCATGGAATGGGAATGCCGGCTGTCCCGGTGTCCGGAGCTCTCCCGGCCGCGCTGTTTACCGTGTGTTATTTGAGCATTCATCTTGTTCAAGCACCACTTGAGCGCCGCAGGACGGGCTCTATCTGGCAGAAAAGAGCCGAGAGCCTTCCTGCCCCCGTCCCTCACTTTCCCCCGGGGCTGGATTATCCCAAATAAACACTCGCTTTGGGTAATGGTTAACTTTAATGGCTCGGCTGCAGCCAGCGGGAGGGAGGCTCGAGGGTTGATGGTCCTTGGGGTACGGGAGATAAGGGCAGGGTTTGAAGGGCGGCGCTCGTGGCCGCTGTCACGGAACATTCTGTGCCACCTTCCCCAAAATCCGCCCTGCTGGGGCGCTCCCGGGCTTTCCGGAGGGTGTTGGGAGCCGGGATTTGTCCCGCAGGTGGCAGCCGGGGGTGGCTTTGCCGCAGCCACACGCTGGTGTGGTGTGTCCCGATACCAGCACCATCCTCTGCCGAAACCCGCCCGGCCGCTCCTTCCCGCTGGAATTGTGTTTTCTCCAGTCAATAAATAACTTTACAGCCCGGGCACATCAAACAGAACAGCCCACAGCTGCCAGGGGAGATGTCAGGACAGCAAAGTTCATCATTAAAGCCACCCTCAAAGTCACGGCCAGGCTGGAGGGGCATTTCCAGGGCCCTTCCAGCTCCCCAGGGCCGCTGAGCTGGGTTTTGTCCCCCCAGCAGACCTTGGGGACAGGGTGGCACTGAGCAGGACCTTGGATCCTCCAGCTTCTCCCTCTGGGATCACCGGGGAGCAGAGGAGGGACAGAGCCTCCCCCAGGGGGTTTTCATCCCCACCCTCCTTCCCTGTGTTTTCCATGCCCTGGGCACGGTGTGGTGCCATCAGCATCGATTCCTTCTGCATTCCAAGGAGGAAGCCGGGAGGAGCCTCCCGTTGGTGCTGTCACCTCCCGGCCGTGCCCCGTGTGGCCTCCTCCAGGCTTCCCCCAGGATTGTACCCATCCCTGCTCCCCTTCCTGTCCTTGACCAGCGGGATTTGGCGTTCCTGGAGCTTTAACAGCCCGGCAGGAACAGCCTGTGCACAGCCCAGCCCTTACAGCCCCTGCTGCACCATCACACAAACACGGCCGGGAAGGGGACGGAGATAGGGGACACTGCAGGGACAGCCATGGGGTGGGGAAGGGAGCAGGGATTTTAGGGATCCTGCTCTGGGGGACAGCCATGGGGTGGGGAAGGGAGCAGGGATTTTAGGGATCCTGCTCTGCTGAGACCCAAACTGAGCCTGAACTTCCATCTGAGCCCTGTCCCAGGTTTGGCACCGCTCAAAGAGGAGGCTCCAGGGAGGAGCTGGCCCAGAGGGACCTCAGCCAGGTGTGACACCTCTGCATGGGGCCCTCTCTGGGGTTTCCCCACTTTGGGAGGACCCTTCAGGCTCTCAAGCAATCAGCCACCCTCTAAACATCCCTGACATCCCCGATATTCACTGTCCTGGTGACTTCTCCAGGAACGGCCTGGGGCACAGTAAGGACAGGAGGGGGTCACGGAATGTTCAGGTGCCTTGTCCCTGGCTTGTCCCTGGCTTGTCCCTGGCTTGTCCCTCGCTTGTCCCTCGCTTGTCCCTGGCTTGTCCCTCTCCCCCTCCTGGCTCCGCTCCAGCCCCTTCCAGGATCTGTGGATGCCCCATTTCCCTCCTCAGGATAAAGAATGGGAGCACATAAAGGTGAGGGGATCAAACACAAGGTTGTGCCCCCCCTGTCCCTTCTCATGACACTGGGACAGGGACAACTCCAGGCTCACACCCTTCCCTGCCTGGACACCCATTATCCCAGTAAAAAAGCTTTATTCCCCCTTTCCTTATGCCTGGAAAGGCAAGAAAAGCTCTTGGAGCAGGAAGGACCAGAAGCCAGACCAGGTCTGCAGGTGATAAAATTTTATTACAAAATAGGAACTGGATCAATATTCCTGGGGGATTTCTGTGGGGGAGAGGGGTTCTGTAACCAACACAGCATCCCAGGAAAAGAAATCTTCCCCCCCACATTTTCCAGGTCCCAATTTCTTCCCCATTGTGTTCATCTTGGATAATAAAGGATCACCTGGGAGAACCCATGAAGTCACACAGCATTTTTGGCCTATTTACAGCGATTTTCTCCCCATTATCAAACAGATATAAGGCACCCACATTCCAGCGTTTGATCCACTCCTTGCAAAGTGGTGGACATTTCCAAAATGTCCCAGGGGACTGGGGATGGAGGGATCTTCATTTGTCACAGCCACGTGGCTCCACCACTCCCTTTCCCCAGCTTTCTCCCCAAAAACAGCTGCCCTTGGCCATTCACACAAACCCAGAGCTGTCCACTCTGTCCACAGAAGAATAAAGGAACAGGAGCTGAGGATTTGCTGTGGTTTTCATTTTTAAAAACAAAAAATCGTTGCATAGAGAAGCATTTGCATGTGAGGAGTTTGCATACAGAGCAGTGCGTGGGTGCTAAAACACTTCTGCTCCTCATCAGATAGAAAAAAAATAATATTTATATATTTATATATTTACACACACAGAGTCCAGGGGAGGACAAGCAGAGGCTGTAGGGAAAAAGATTCCCAAGATTAGCAGGAAAATTATGTCCAATTCCCCTCGGATTTCAAGCTGCCTGTTGGTGGGTTTGGCTTTGTACTGGGTTTTAGCAAACTGGTTTTGGGCTCCATCAGCATCACAGGGTGGGGAAGGTGGGGAATTAGGGATGGGAAGAGGAGGTTTCCTTCTCCAAAGGCAGAGGGAGTGAAGAGAGGGCCACAAGGGGCTGACACACGTGGGGACCCTGTGCCCTGGGGCTTGGCTCCTGCACTGGAGAGGTCCAACCACAAGAGATGCCCCAAAAAACCATCCTGGAGTGTGGAGGTTGGTGCTGAGGGCTGGAAAACTGTTCCCACTGTTGGGAAAGCCATCCAGCAATTCCATGGCCTTTCCCCAGTGCATTCCCACCCCCCTGGCTGAGGAGCCACAGGGAGGAGTCACCACAGAGCTGGAGCAGCTTCCATCCCAAAGCCAACACACACCATGGACCCCAAATCCTTCCTGCCCTCCTCTGCTGTCAAACAGAGCCATGGGATTGCTCCTGTTTAGCCAAGGAAAAGGCCAAGCAGGACAGGAACCCAGCAGTGGCTCTGGCAGCAGCAGAGAGGAGTGGCCTCCAAATTCCAGCTGATTCCATGCCATGGAGTGACCTCCAGGTTCCAACTGACCATGCCATGGAGTGGCCTCCCAATTCCAACTGATTCCATGCCATGGTCCAGCCTGGCCCTCATCCCACACATCAATCCATGAGTCACCCAAATTTATCCATGGAGAAACAAGAGAGGAGGAGGAGGGTGGGGAACAAATCAATGTTCTGCTGGACACAGCAGACCCATTATTTGGTCCTGATTCATTTACAATGCTCATAGTTGGTCTTGGAACTGGCTCTTGTTGTGCCCAAATTTAACCCCTGGAAGGCTTTGGAGAACAGGGATGTTCATCCCATGGGAAGGGGGAAGGAGCTTAGGGAGCCAGAGGAGGTGAACCTGTGAGGTAGTCATGTGATTCCACTCTGAACAGCAGGATTTATTGGAATTTGTTTCCAAGATGCTTTTTTCCCTGGTTTTTTTTTCCCCATCTGCTGGAATGGCAACAGCACAGGCCTGGTGGGACCAGCAGCCACCAAGTCCTTGTGAGATTTTGGAGAAGGGCACCACTGGTGGATTCTGGGACACCAGACCTTCAGCAGTGGCTCTGCTGCTGTCCCCTGGGTGGCTTCAAACCCACGCTGGTCCTCCCAGAGACACCCAAAGTTTAAATTCCTCTTGGAAGCAGAAATGCTAAGGACACAACCACAAAAACCTGGCCAGGCAGGGCAGGTGCTCACAGTCCCAAGCTGGCTGCCAGGAATGGCTCAGTGGGACACGGGTGACACTTCTGTCACCTGCTTTTGTGCTGCCCCTTGTTTGAAGGGTGAGTTAGTCACAGGTCTGTTCTTCTGTGCCCCCACAGAGACTGGGATTGTCACAGCCAACAGTCCTGGGCACGGCTCCTGTTCTGGTGCCACATCCATGGTCACACCATGGGGGACAGGGTCACATCCATGGTCACACAATGGCACCAGTGCCACATCCATGGTCACACCATGGGGGACAGGTGCCACATCCATGGTCACACCTCAGAATCAGTGCCACATCCATGGTCACACCATGGGGGACAGTGTCACATCCCTGGTCACACCATGTGGGACAGTGCCATATCCATGGTCACACCATGGGGACAGCATCACATCCACAGCTATGCCATGGGACACATGCCACATCCATGACCACACCATGGCACCAGTGCCACACCCATGGTCACACCATGGGACAAGGTGCCACGTCCGTGGTCACACAGTGTCACATCCATGGCTATGCCATGGGACAGTCCTAGAGAGTCCAAGTGAAAGCTGTCACAGCCAAGCTGTCACATCCTCCTGGGCCTCACCAAAGGGGCAAAACCCATCCCAAAGGGCCTTGAGACAAGAAGTTGCTCCTGAGTGATGAGCAGATAGCAGGACTGCCAGAAAAAAGCCCTTGGGCATCCGTGCTCCAGCACCCCAGTGCCAGCAGGAGCCTCATCAGGAGCTCAGTCTGCAGTCAGGGCTGGTTTGAGATGAGCTGGGGGTTCCAGTCTCTGGTAAGGCCAGACACGTCGGGGCCGGGCTGGCAGGGCTCTGCTGCCGCCCGGGCCATGGCGGCACGGGGCCGTTCCTATGTACAGATCCTTCCCTGGGAGAAGGGAAGAGTTGGAGCTGCTCTCGGAGAAGTGGGAAGGGAGGCAGCTCCTAATTCTGGTGCCTCTTCATGTGCAGGGCCAGGTGGTCGGAGCGGGAGAAGCAGCGGCCGCACGCCATGCACTTGAAGGGCTTGGCGCCCGTGTGCTTGCGGTAGTGCCGGGTGAGCTCGTCCGAGCGGGCGAAGCGCCAGTCACAGCCCTCCCACGTGCACTTGTAGGGCTTCTCACCTGCCCGGGGACAGCCATAGGTCACACGTGTGCCCAGCCCCCCAAACACCCCCCCGGCCTCGGGAGATCCCCCTTCAGTGGCACTGCCAGGGCTGCCCAGCGTGCACAGCCCCGCTGAGGGAGCGTGGGTTGAGCTGCACCACACAGGGCTTGTCCCTCTCCACCCCCTGCCCAGCCTCCCAAAAACACCCCCAAGCCCCTGGGGGACACCCAATTTCCTTGGCACTGCCAGGGCTGCACTAGCACCACCAACCAGGTCCTGCCCCTCTTCACCCCCTCCCACTTCGCCTTCTGGTGCTATTCAAGTCCCTGCTGGATTTTGGAGCATTTCTGGCGAAAAATAACTTGTGAATTAGGTTGTCTTTTTTTTTTTTAAATAAAAAGCCAGAAAATCCTAAGGAAGCTGTGAGTGGTGGGAGGCACCAGGAGGAAGACGGGGCTGTAAATCTAAATTTCAATCTGAAAAATCTAAATTTTTTGAAACCGCCATCCAATGTTGGTGGGTGCACAATCCCTGGAGGTGCTCAAGGCCTGGTTGGATGGGGTTTGGAGCAACCTGGTCTAGTGGAAGACACCCCTAAAGGATCAGACAGCCTTTAAAGACCCCTCCCAAAGCCAAACCATTCCAGGATTCCATGACCTAATGCTCCACACCTCCGAGTTCCCCTGCCAGCAGCTCTGTACACAACCCATTGTGTTTCCCTCAGCACATTCAGGTGATGTCATCCCCGTGCCCTCTCCCCCTCCCTCCCAAACACACCCATTCCCAACCGAAATCCACTCAAGCACGAACCTTTTCCCAGCCAGCTGGGAACTGCGCTGGAAAAGCCGCGGCCGCTTCCAGCCGGGCCACGGGGCTGAGCCCTGGCTGCAGCCCTGTCCCCACGCAGGGCGTGGTGCTCTCAAATATTAGTGCTGCTCTTAACAGCCTCAACAGGCAGGCAGAGTTCAGGGAATGTGCTGACATTCCCGACCTCAAATATTTACCCTTCCCGGGGCCAAGTGCCGGGCGCAGCGGCGGCGGGAGCACACGTCCGCACGCAGCACGCGTGCACGGGCATGTGTGCCCTGCCCTGCCGTGCTTCCAGGGATTCCTGCCTCCCCAGCCTTCCAGGGAGACCTTCCCGTGCTTCCAGGGAGCCCTTCCTCCCACAGGCTGCTCCATGGAACCCGGGAATCCTGGAACAGCTCAGCTTGGGAAGGATCGTAAAGCCCTTCGTGTTCCACCCTGCCCAGACCAGGTTCCGCCAACTTCCAGGGATTCCTGCAGTAACTTCTAGGGATTCCTTCCTCTCCACGCTCCCAGGGAGCTCTTCCTCCCTCAGGCTGCTCCACAGAGCCAGGGAATCTTGGAATGCCTTGTCTTGGAATGGACCTTAAAGCCCATCTTCCCCAGACCAGGTTCTACTAGACCACGTTCCACCTTCCACTACATCCAAGCCCTATCCAACCTGGCCTTGAACAATTCCAGGGCTGGGAATGCCACGTTTGGCCAGGGAAGTGAAATCAGCCACAGCAAGGTCTCCATGCCCTGCCTGCAGTGGCTAAAACACAAAACCATGGATACATGGACCTGGAGGAGGCAGAGCAGCACGAGCACATCCTGCTCCTCCAAAAACCCCTGGATGCTGCTCCACGGGAAAGGGAGAGGGATTTTTATGGCTCAGGTAAACACAGCATTTGCAGAGGATTTACAAGGAGTTGGTGGGGGTTTTATGGGACTTGGGACATGCCAAGACAAAGGTAAGATTTTCCCAAAGGCAAGATTTGCCCAAAGGCAGGATTTGCCCCAAAATAGCAGAATTTTCCCAAAGGCAGGGTTATCCTGAAGGCAGGATTTGCCCCAAGGTAGGATTTTCCCAAAAGCAGGATTTTCCCAAAAGCAGGATTTTCCCAAAGTTAGGATTTGCCCCAAAATGGCAGGATTTTCCCAAAGGCAGGATTTTCCCAAAGGCAGGATTTGCCCCAAGGTAGGATTTTCTAAAGGCAGGATTTGCCCCAAAGTAGGATTTTCCCAAAAACAGGATTTGCCCCAAGGCAGGATTTTCCCAAAAGCAGGATTTTCCCAAAAGCAGGATTTTCCCAAAGTTAGGATTTGCCCCAAAATGGCAGGATTTTCCCAAAGGCAGGATTTGCCCCAAGGTAGGATTTTCCCAAAAGCAGGATTTGCCCAAAAGCAGGATTTTCTCAAAAGCAGGATTTTCCCAAAGTTAGGATTTTCCCAAACGCAGGATTTGCCCCAAGATAGGATTTTCCAAAGGCAGGATTTTCCCCAAAGCAGGACTTTCCCAAAAGCAGGATTTGCCCCAAAATGGCAAGATTTTCCCAAAAGCAGGATTTTCCCAAAAGAAGGATTTGCCCCAAGGCAGGATTTGTCCCTTGCAGCCCAGACCTTGTCCCCTGCAGGTCACCTGGCTGGGTCAAGCCCTTTGCTTTCAAACAATGCCAGGTGGATGTCCAGGACAGAATCCCAAGGCTCCCCATTGTCCCCGGAGCTGGCTGCCTCTCCCGGGACAGCACGGCAGGGCGGGCTCAAACAAAGGATCCGGGGTGGCATTCCCGCCCCGGGGGTTGATGTTTAACCTCACAATGGCACCCAGGAAATGAATGGTGGCTCCAGCAGAGGAAAACAGCCTGGCCATGGCAACGGAAACCACAAGGAAAGAGCTCCCAGACCAGCTTGTCAGGCAGGGAATAGGAGAAGGGACGTTTTTAACCCTTTGGGTGGTGGAGCTGAGGCAGGATTTGGGGTGGGCCTTGCTCTTGCAGCTCCGGTGAGCACCTCAGCAAGGATAGGGCTTCCAAAGCAAAACACGAGGCTTAAAAACATTGGATGCAGAGATCTGGGCCAGGATTGTAGGATGTTCTGGATTGGATTGCCTGCTTTTTGCTCATCCCATAGCACCACCAGTGGTCCTGACTCCTCAGCTCACACCCTCCCCCACCTCTCCAGCCTTCCCTCTAACAGCAGGAGAAGGAAAGGAGGCAAAGCCACCTGGATTTCCTGCCTGATTACTGGGAAACCTGGAAAACCACAGAGTTTTCCTGGATTTCAAACCCACCCAGGTTTTCCTGGGTACATCTTTGTATGTGATAGGTAAGGAGGCACCCAACTCATGGATCCTGTCCTGGGCACAGAGCTCCCAAGAGAAGGGGCAAGAGACATTTAATTTCATTTAATTTTAAAGGCCTGATTCCAGACTGTGATAAACCCCTATCAGCACCCATCTCTGGGACAACATCCTTCCTGTTCATTTTTTTCCAGCCTTTCCGTGCTGTTTTCCAGCCCCTTGTGCCCAGCCCCTGCCAAAGAACCACCGTGGCTCAGGCACAAGATGAAATTCTTTGTTTGAAAGGCTGATAAGGGGGAAAAGGAACAGAGCCAAGAGCAAGGAGCAATTCCCAGCCACAGAACAGGCTTTGGTCGTTGTTCATAAAAACCAGAAGTGAACTCTGGGCCTGGCTTAATTGCTCTCAGTAAAGATCAGCCCTCCTATAAAAGAGATTTATGAGGGCACTGATGGTTCCTGGAGTACCTGGGGATCTGATAATGTTTCAGGTATAATAAATGCCTTAATGAGGGCACCAGGGCTTGAATGCAGAGTGTCACGGAGCTGGGATCAGCCCAGGGAGCTGTGCTGGGAGCTGCTCCCAGCTGGGCTCCCTGGGGCACCCTCAGCCCATCCCCTGTGCACTGGGAGCCCTTCCCTGGGTGGTTCAGAGGCAGTGGAACTCAGGGAGACACGAGGGGCTCCTCCCTCTCCCTGGGAGCCCTGGGGTGGGGGTTTGACAGAAGAGATGCCCTGGTCTCCTCAGAGATCCTAAAGGTGCAGCACAAGCCTTATGGAGCCTTCCTGTAGGATCAGCAGCATCAGCCCCGGGTAGGATTTGGGACATCTCAGGGGAAGAGCTCAGAGTGAGAAAAAAAAATCAAAGATTCAAAGAACAGATCAGGTTGGGAGGGACCTTAGAGCCCATCTTGCACCATGGTAACTTCCACCATCCCAGGCTGCTCCAAGCCCCAGTGTCCAGCCTGGCCTTGGGCACTGCCAGGCATCCAGGGGCAGCCACAGCTGCTCTGGGCACCCTGTGCCAGGGCCTGCCCATCCTCCCAGCCAGGAATTCCTAATTCCCAATATCCCACCTAACCTTGCCCTTTTAGGGGGCTTTGGTACCTGAGGCTGGCAACATTTCCTGGAGCTGCTCTTACCTGTGTGAGTCCTCTGATGTGCCTTCAGGTGGGAGCTCTTGGTGTAAACCTTTGAGCAACCTGCAAGGACAGAAAAAAGCACAATTCCCCTGTGAGAAAGGGGCTCTTGCTCAAACAAACTGATATTTGAGGGGAGGGACAGAGCTGGGCCATGCAAACAAGCCTGGCTGGGGCTCAGCACTAACTAAGGAGCGTTTTCTCTTAGGCAGAGAGACTTTAACACCTTCTCCCAAGGGAATTGTGCTGGGAATTAGGGGGGCACAGCCAAGCACAGAGGTTCAAACCCCCCTTCCAGCACCAGGATGAAAAGCCCTGATTCCCCCACGCTCCTGGCTCTGTGCTGCCCTGTCTCTCTGGGCCCCACTCAGAGCTGACAGGACTGTGCAGGGCCGGGTTTTGTAACAGTCCTGGCCCAGCAGACGTGGTATCAATGTTCCAGGAAGCAGGAAACAGCCAGGGACAGGCACAGCTTGGCTTCCAGGTCCCAGAGCAGAGCCAGGGGAAAGTGTTTTCACAAGACCAGCATGAACAGGTTTCATCAAGACAGTGTTTAACAGAAACACCATGACTGGGGAACAGTTCCAACAGCAGGTATCTCAAAAGGAGTCAGTTTAACTCCTCTGATGTTTAAGATGGAAAAAGCTTAAGGAAGCCTCTGCTGCCTTTTCTGACCCTGCTGCTTTGTGTTTTGATGAGGACATTCAAATATGAATTTGCATTTTTATGACCTGCACAAGCAGCACAGGGATATTTTTCATCCCAGGGTTTCCACCCAGCCCAGAGGAGCCTCCTGCTCAGGATGAGCCCCTGGTCCTGTCCTGCTCAGGTGGGCCAGGAGCTGCTTTTCTCCTCCTTGGCAGGAGGGACACAGGGTGGTGACCCCATTCAGTTTGTTTCTGGGGCTCTGAAGCTTTGGCAGCCCCTCACATTTGGTAGAGAGATCAAGGAATGAAGGAATGGTTTGGGTTGGAAGGGAGCTCAAAGCTTTTCCCATTCCATGGGTGTGGACACCTCCCACCATCCCAAGCTGCTCCAGCCCCAGTGTCCAGCCTGGCGTTGGGCACTGCCAGGGATCCAGGGTGGGCACCCTGTGCCAGGGCCTGCCCGCCCTCACAGGGAACAATTCCCAATTCCCAATATCCCATCCAGCCCTGCCCTGTGGCAGTGGGAGCCATTCCCTGTGTCCTGTCCCTCCATCCTTGTCCCCAGTCCCTCCCCAGCTCTCCTGGAGCCCTTCAGGCCCTGGAAGGTTCTGGATGGGGCTTGACCAACAGCTCTCCCACATCCATCTGGTACCAGGTGTGAAGTCTCCAAGCCCCCCTCATTCCTCACAGAGGCCAGGTTGGTGAGAATCCCTCACCATTTTTCCTGACTGGAGTCACCTCCAGCTGAACCTTTGCGGGAGGGATCACATGGATCTCTGCTCCATCTCTGCATGTACAGACCCAGGATTTATTCAGCATAGATTGGGGTATTTTTTTTTTTTTCTGGCACCACAGACCAAAATCCTGCTAAAAGCAGCTTTGCCTTGGTGCAAATCCTGCAGGATGAACTCTGAGCAGTCAGACACGAGGAGTGTGTCTGATACCAGCAGAAGATAAAAAATTCAGCACAAACCATCAACCACTGGCAGCTTGTGGCTCAGAAAGTCCCTGATCCACAGGGTGCCAGAGAGTGGGAAGGTGTAAGCACAGAGAGTGGGAAGGTGTAAGCACAGAAAGATCTCTCTCAACCTCTCCTGTTCCTATGCAGCTCCTGGCACCGTGGCTGGAGATGGGATCTGGAGCAGGCAAAGCCTCTGGGCTGCCTCAGCCACTCCCATGCCAGGGAAAGGGTCAGTAAATCTCCCTGAGGCAGTTAGGAAGTGACTTTCCTCATTCACACACCCCCACGGGAAAGCTGTTTGCTAATCCACAGCTGCTCAGCCCTGGGGATCAGCCCAGGAAATGGGAGGTGTCTCCTGGCCCCGGGAGTGGCTCTCAATGGGATTTGCTTCCCTGGTGTGTGCCATGGAATCCCAGACTGGCTTGGGTTGGAAGGAAAGCTCACCCAAGTTCCACCCCCTGCCCTGGGCAGGGACACCTCCCACTGTCCCAGGGTGCTCCAAGCCCTGTCCAGCCTGGCCTGGGACACTTCCAGGGATCCAGGGGCAGCCACAGCTGCTCTGGGCTGATCCCCAGCTGGAGGGCTTGGAGCAAACTGGGACAGGAAGGTGTCCCTGTCCATGATAGGATGACATGGCCTTTAAACATCCCTTCCAACCCAAAGCACTCCATGAATGCCCTTGCACAGCTCCTGCTGCATCACGTGGAGCCATGGAAGGAAGGCACAGGGATGTTCAGTTCATTGCCTCTTTGCAAGATCAGAACTCTCAGAGAGTCCAGCATAGCTCCTGGTGGGAATTCCTTGCTGGTTTTCCACCCACTGTTAGAGAGAGGGAGAGGAAGGGGGAATGGGAATGGCAGAGTGGCTTCAGTGGCTGCTCGGGGTTGGGAAGGACCAGAGAGAAGCAACAGCTCAGGAACAGATTCCCAACTGCAGATTCCCAGGAGCATTCTCCCAAATCCAGATTCCCAAGTGCAGATTCCCAGGAGCATCCCTGCCTTAGGAGCTTTGCTGAATCACATTTGCCTGAGTGTAAAGGGAGAGGGAAGGGGACACAACAGGAACCACACCGTGCTGGTGGGATCAACCTCTTCTACTCCCTCCCAATTCCTTGGGGCTCCATCCCCAGCTTCACCCCAAAAGGATCTCAGATTATCCTCCCTGGAGGCTCCCACCCATCCTTGGGGTGCCCAGAGCCCCCAGAGGCCCCGTGAGCACACCTGGGTAGTCACAGTGGTGGATCCTCCTCTTCTCCAGCTCGGGGTTGTTGCGCCGGTTGTACTTGGGGGGCTGCATCACCACGTGGCCCTGGGAGAGGCCCCCGACGCCGTTGGGCCCTGGGGGCATCGGGGCCGACTGCACCAGCTTCAGTCCGAAGGTGGCCTCGTAGGAGGGCGGCGGAGAGATGGTGTTGATGAGCTCGGGCTGGTTCTCAGGGCTGCCAGGCTGCGAGTTGGGGGGCGAGGGCGGCAGAGTCACCCCCGGGGCAGGGTAGAACTGCCCGGAGATGTTCCCAAAGCTGCCCTGTCCCTGGGCCACGTGCGGGTACTGCTTGAGGGGCCCCGCTGGCTGCACGGGCCTGTGCGCCACGCTGGCCACCGAGCCCGTGGACATGGTGACCCCGCTGAGGCAGCTGATGGCCGTGGTGCTGCTGGAGGAGGAGGCCAGGGTGGGAATGTCAGCATTGGCAGCACCCAGGGGCAGCTGGAAGAGCTGGGGTTGCTGCGGGTGGGCCGACAGCGGGATCTCAGCAGGCATCTCCTGCTTGATGAAGATGTTGTTGACCGCCACCGACTGGGGCATGCTGAACACGCTGGTGAAGTCGGGCAGGGTCTGCGTGGGGCCGGAGGAGGACGAGCAGGGCTGGGAGAAGGCAGTGCCGGGCTCGGATTTGATCTGTGGGAAGGGGGCCACGGGCTTGGGGGGCCGGTAGAGCCCCGTGCGCAGGTGGGTGGTGTCGGGCAGGATGACGTTGATGTTCACGCTGTAGGGAGCTGAGCTGGGTTTCTCTGTGGAGAAGAACTCGTCCACCACCGAGGCGCTCTCCCGGCGATACTTCTTGTCCGGGAGCATGGGCACGGGCGGCACCTCGCTGGACAGGTACTTGTCCATCTCCGAGCGTGCCTGCGGCAAAAACACCAACACGGGGCTGGGAAAGCTGGGAACACAGACCCTGACAGCCAGTGGGGAGGAGGAAACGTCCCGAGGGGGTTTGAGCCAGCAGGAAATGGAGGGAGCAGCCCAGGAACCCAAGCTGAGGTGATTTAGCTCCGGGTCTGACTCAGCCAGACTCCCCAGGGCTGAATCAGCGTCCTCTGCCCCACTTCCCCCCTCCCTATCTCCCTGATAACACCGGGCAGCCGGGAGAGGATGCAGGTAGGACAGAGATCAAACCTGATAAAGGGAAGCGAGCTTTGGGTACAAAGCTTTGGCCACGCAAGCAGCAGGAGCGAACACTAGGAATGGGATGAAGCCAGGATCACACCTCAGGCATGTTGGATCTGCAGCCCAGCCTGGACATGCTGGCTCTGGTCTCCTTTAAACTCAGCAGCCTGAGGAGTGTTTTATTTTGGGGGCAGTCTCTCTAATGAACTGAGGAATTCTAGGACAATACCTTTAATTAATTGGGAATAATTCAGGCTTAGAAATCTAAGTGATGTTGCCACTAATTCAGCATGTTCTGAGCCTGAGACGGGAACAGTTCCTGCCTTCCTGCCTCACTTGGGCAGTGACTCAGCCATGGCCTAACCTTTGTGTTAGTTCTGGTTTTACAGAGCTGTTTTTACAAGCCTGGCTCCTCCAAGCTACCAGAACCTCTGGGCTCCTTCCCCTCCTGGTTCCTGCCTGCTGGGGCATCCCACTGGATCCAGGCCCAACAACCCAGGACCCTGATGGAGCAATCCTCAAGGAAATCCATCCTCTGGCACTGGGTGACTCGGGTTCTGCCCGCTATGGCTGCAGAGCCCAGCACTAAGGCTCTTGTGCAGATCTCCAGCCCTTCACTGCGTGGTTCCCAAGTGACACAGCCCTCATTCCCATGGAGAGCAGCTGGAAAAGGACCAGGTTTCCCTGGCAGAGCCCAGAGTGCACTCCAGGAGCGGGAGCTGAGCTCAGCCCACGCCCTGAGCCACTTCCAGCCCTGAACTGTGTCACCACGGTGCCATGGGCCAAAGTCAGCCCTGCTGCCACCTCAGGGCTCTTAACAAAGCTGGGTGGGAGCCAAGAGATTTCCTGGCCCTTTGCAGGGAAAGAGCTCAGTCAGAGCCTTTGCACCTCTGGGAGCCCTGCTGGCAGCACATGGCTGAGTTGGCTGTCACCCAGGCAGGGACAGCCACCAATGCACCCTGGGCACTCGGGGAGGCCGGGCAGGGCAGGGCAGGGTGCTGTGTGTACACAGCCTGCTGGGAATCCTGCAGGACCAGGGAATTGTCACGTGTGGAAAACACCTCTAAGGGCATCAACCATGACATGGCTGTCCTCATCAAACATGGAGGTGCTGCAAGTTCCTGTCCTGGTTAAAGGAATCTCCAAAGCCCCTCTGGAGAAGGAACCCTAAAGCTGCTTGTGGACTCATGGGACATCCCAAGTTGGAAGGGGACCACAAGGATCATCCAGTCCAGCCCCTGGTCCTGCATAGGGCACCCCAACAACCTCACCCTGATTGACCAAACATTCCAGGAGCTCCATTCCCTGGGGAGCCTGGTCAGTGTCCAGCACCCTCTGGATAAGGAACCTTTCCCTGATATCCACCTGGCTCAGCTCTAGCCATTCCCTGGGCCCTGACCCTGGTGCCTGCCCTCTCTCTTTACCCTGAGGCATGGGAAGGGAAGGGAAGGGAAGGGAAGGGAAGGGAAGGGAAGGGAAGGGAAGGGAAGGGAAGGGAAGGGAAGGGAAGGGAAGGGAAGGGAAGGGAAGGGAAGGGAAGGGAAGGGAAGGGAAGGGAAGGGAAGGGAAGGGAAGGGAAGGGAAGGGAAGGGAAGGGAAGGGAAGGGAAGGGAAGGGAAGGGAAGGGAAGGGAAGGGAAGGGAAGGGAAGGGAAGGGAAGGGAAGGGAAGGGAAGGGAAGGGAAGGGACTGGGAGAGCTGCAGCTCCACTCCATACCAATGGAGAGCTCCAACCCCTCCCTGCTGGGGCTGGGCGGGTTCCTCCCACAGTAGAACCACGGCCCAGCCCTGGAGCCCAGCCCTGGGCACTCCTGGCACTCGGGCTGGCACGGGCCAGGTTCCCTTGGGAATCAGCTCGCCCGGGGCAGCTCGGGATGCCACACATTCCTGAGCCATGAACGGCCCCACTTGGCAGGAGCAGGGCAGGCTGAGTGCTGGCTGCCATTTCCTTCACACTTCCCTTATCTCTGGCATTTCACTTACTCACCTCCAGTTCCCAAGGGAAGGTCCTTCTGCCCAGGTGACCAGGCAGGAGAGAAATGGGGAAAAGTGTGGAGCTCAAAAGGTCTTTCCAAACTAAAGGAGGGGCCGAATTTCCATGGAGGGTGATGCCTCAGGGTTTAGCTTTTCTATTTTTCAGATTCTGTGCTGCTTTATAGTGTGGATCAGGGCTTCACACGAGGGGATGGTGAGCTCTGTGCACAGAGCAGGGAGACAAAACAATTCCTGCTTCAGCTGGGGACCAAGGACAAATGATCCAAATCTCAGCCCAAGAGCACAAACACCGTGGGCTGAGAGAGAAAAACAAGGATGGGACTGCAGGGGCTAAAGCTGGAATGGGACAATGAACTCCAATGTGCAAATGGAGCAGAACTGATCAAAGTGAGAGACCCCGTGAGCAGTCAGGGATTTTTGTGACCATTTTGGTTCATCTTGGGTGCAGCCCTGGCTGGTCTCTTGTGCTGCCCAAGGTGGATCCATTGAGGCCTTTTTATAAATCCCTGCTTTATTCTTTAGGTCCTCCTAGCCTCTGTTCTAGGGCAGCCTTCACCAGGCATCAAGGGCCTGAATTGGAAGGGCCCTTGTGTGGTGTCACCCAACCTCTCTTCCTCCAGAACCACCCCTCCCTGCAGAGAACTGTCATTTCCTGGTCTTTCCATTCAAAAAACCACTGCAATTTACTTTCAGGCTCCGGAGAAAGGGGTGGTAAGGGACAGCAGTGGTTGTCACCAGCCAGGGGGACACCATCCCTGCCCCAGTGCTCTGTGAGTGTGCAGCATCTGGACAACAACAACCCCCCCATGGAATGCCCCAGCGTGGCACAGCTCTGCAGGAACCCCCAGCACCAGCGTCCCTCCCACAGGGACACACGGGAACCTTTGCTTTGTGCAGTCACCTGGAAAACTCTGCCCGGCCGGGGGCTGGCACCTCCCAGCCCAAAGCACTTCCCAGGCAGGGCCGCAGGGCAGGGCTGAGGGAGCTGGGAAGGAGCTGAGGCTGGAGAGGAGCTGGGAAGGGGCTGAGCCTGGAGCAAAGGAGGCTCAGGGGGCCCTTGTGGCTCTGCACAGCTCCTGACAGGAGGGCACAGCCGGGGGGTCGGGCTGTGCTCCAGGGAACAGGGACAGGAGAGGGAACAGCCTCAGGCTGGGCCAGGGGAGGGCAGGGTGGATATTGGGAAAATCTTCCCTCAGAAAGGCTGTCCAGCCCTGGCAGGAGTCCCCATTGCTGGAGGGATTTAACAGCCATGTGGATGTGACACCTGGGGACATGGGTCAGTGGTGGCCTTGGCAGTGCTGGGGAATGGTTGGAGCTGATGGTCTGAGAGGGCTTCTCCAAATAAAACAATTCCATGATCCTACAAAGTCCTCAGCTCAGACCAGCACAACTGAGGTGACCAAGTGCCACTCAAGCACTCAGGTGCTCCTGGCTGTCATTCCTGTGTCCCACAGCCCATGCAGATGACAGTGACACACACACAGGGGACTGGCAGAGAGGGAGGGATGTGTCCCAGCTGGAAGTGGGGATGGAAGGAGGGAGTGGGAACAGGGAGTGGGGAATGTCCCAGCTCAGTCTCTTGGGGACTCCTGTGATTGCTCTTCCCAGCAGGAGCAGGAGGATGCAGGGGAAGGGATGAGGGAAGGTGCTGCTCACCTCCAGGATGAGCGGTGGCATCCGCTGGTCCATCCTCATGGGGTGCAGCTGTGGGAGGCAGGGCTGGGTTAGTGGGGTGTCCTCCTTCCCTTGGCCACCCCAAAGACCCCCCAAATCCCCTGGCCAAGGAGGCCAGCACCCCCCAGAGCCTCCCAGAGCCCCCCAGGTCTCCAGGTATCCCCCATGCCAATGGTGTCTCCTCCCACCCCACATCCCACACCATGGAAGCAGCTGGTGGTTGCCCACCATGTGTTGATGTTTACCCACCATGGTTGGAGCCTGTCCAAGGAGGAACAGGGAAGACTCTTTGGAAAGAAGAGACAAATGGGAAGTACCAAGCTCTCCAAGGAGACTGAGGCACGGCACTTAGATCCCTTTATCACCCCCACTCAGATGACAGTGAGTTCACAAATGTCCTGCACCTCTCCCTTCTCCTGCCTCTGCCTCTCCCAGATCCCTCAGACCCAGATCCTTTCTCCAAGGTCAGTGTCCCAAACAGGCCACAGCCCTCCAGCACCAAGAAGAGGGGAAGAGATCTGGGATTCCTCCAAATCCCAAACCAGTATTTGCCAGGCTTCTGTGGGCTCCTTCTCATCCTACACCATTTTCCTGCTCACTGTCAGGAGAGTTCCAGATCTCAGAGCTGGAGCCCCCACCTCCTGTGCCTGTCCCCTCCTATGGACAGCAGTGACCTGGGATGCTCAGCCCAGCCCCCCTGCAGGAAGGAGCCATTTCCTGGCTCTTTTTGGGCAGGATTGAATTTATCCCACACACAGGGTGCTCAGCTCATCCCAAGAGTGATGTGGGCTCATGGGGAAAGGCCTCAGAGCCTTGCAGATAAAGAGCCAGCAGGTTCTCAGTGGGGTCACGGGCCCAGTGTCCCTCACAGTCATGGCCATCCCTGGGGACCAGGATGAGGGCAGGAGGCACCAGACAGCCCTGACTGCATGGCCACAGCTCCAGCAGCACCACGAGTCAGGGACTCGCAGCTCAGGGAAAGGGGAAACACCAACAAACCTTCTGGGAGGCCAGAGGGACTGGGATCCATCACAGAGCCCCACAATGGCTTGACCTGGAAGGGACCTCAAGGCTCGTCCCATTCCACTGTCCCAGGCTGCTCCAAGCCCTGTCCAGCCTGGCCTTGGGCACTGCCAGGGATCCAGGGCCTGCCCACCCTCCCAGCCAGGAATTCCTTCCCAAAACCCCACCTAAACCCACCCTCTTTGATTTGCAGCTGTTCAGGAAGGCAAAGCCAACAAGAAACTCTTCTCACAGCCAAAGCACTGAATTCCAGGGGGATTTTCCCCCCAAAGTCACCCAAGTTTGACCCTGGAGAAGCATCTCCTCAACTTGGCAGAGAAAGAAAACCGAAATAAAAATGAGGAGAAGGTGCAAAGCAGCACTTCGTCCACACCAGAAAGGCGCAAAGCAGCACTCTGTCCACACAGAAAGTCTGTGTCTCTGGACCAGCAGTGTTACACTCAGCACACCCAAACCTGGAGACCAAAATTCCCTGGAGGATGGGATAACCTCAGGGTTACCCCTGGGAGAGCTGCAGGGTGTGAATCCCCCAGCCCCAGTAACACCAGTGGCTCAGTGAAGAGAGCAGTGCCATCCCACCTCTCCAGAGGGGATTTTCCAGTGGTTCACAGGGGTGGACATGAGCCCCTCCAGCCCTGGCAGTTCCCATAAATCCTGCAGGAGCCTGGGATTTATCCCTGGATCAGGTGTCCCAGCCTGGGGGAGCTGTTATCAGCACAGAGATCGATTCAAGCAGAGTCCAACACAAACACTTCTTGGCAGGCCCCAGATAAACCCGGATTAACCACGAGCACGCACGGAGAGCTGGGCTGGGGCTGGGGTGGGACAGGCTGTCCCCTGATCAAACACCTCCTAATCTGCAGGTGATAAATGACAAACGGCCCCGGGAGGAACATCAGGTGTTGTCACCTCCCGGCAGCGCCAGGGGACCAGGGGGGGAATCGGTGTTTGCTAAACAGGCACCAGAGCTCTGAGGGTGGCACAGGGGGGACATGGGGGTGTTTCACAGCCCTGCGCCCACTCCTGCCTGGGCACAGCTCCCAGCCCTTCTCCCAGGTGGGAGATTCCCTCTCAGCTGGATCCAGGCTCCTGCTCACAGCCAGACCCCAGCGTGGGGGCTGCAAAGAGCTCTGGGGACAGGGAAAAGGTAAATGTCACCTGTGTCCATGCTGGGCAGGCAACAGCATCCAGCCCTGAGGCCCAGCATCACAGGGATGTGGAACTGCTGGAGGAAATCCAGAGGAGGCCAAGGAGCTGCTGCAGGGCTGGAGCCCCTCTGGAGCCGGGCTGGGAGAGCTGGGGGTGCTCACCTGGAGAGCAGCAGCTCCAGGGAGAGCTCAGAGCCCTGGCAGGGCCTGAAGGGGCTCCAGGAGAGCTGGGGAGGGACTGGGGACAAGGGATGGAGGGACAGGACACAGGGAATGGCTCCCACTGCCACAGGGCAGGGATGGATGGGATATTGGGAATTGGGAATTGTTCCCTGGCAGGGTGGGCAGGCCCTGGCACAGGTGCCCAGAGCAGCTGTGGCTGCCCCTGGATCCCTGGCAGTGCCCAAGGCCAGGCTGGGCACTGGGATTTGGAGCAGCCTGGGGCAGTGGGAGGTGTCGGGCTGGGTGATCTCCAATGTCCCCCAGCACAAACCAGTCCCTGACTGGATGATTCCCTGACGTGGGGGTTCCAGGAATGGGGGAGCAGCAGGAGGTGGCTCCTGCAGGAAGGGGGGCTGTCCCAGCATGAGGGACCTGGGCACAGGTGTGGCACAACGGCCGTGGTGCCACCACCCAGCCCCGGCTCCTTCTCTCCGTGCACCTGCACGAAACTGCAGCCTCCAAGGGAATCAGCAAACAATGGGCAGGATAATCATCAATCAACCCCCTGGCACGGCCCTGGCAGTGCCCCTTTGCAGGCTCACTTTATAAATAGCCTGTATTTATATCCAGATTTGGTTCAATATCAGCATTTATTGTCTCCTGGTTAAATATTGACCTGGGTAAATATTTGATCCTCTGATCATTTGGGTTTGATACCGACCTGCATCGACGTTATTTTCTGTTTGTTCCTCACGTCTCCTGGAACTCTCTGTAAAACGGGATTAGCAAAGAAAGCCCCGGGACTCTTCCTTTCAAGTGCCCAACGTTTGGCTGCTGTAAACAACAAAGCCTGTCCCAGATGGAATTTGAGCTCCCATGGGAATGTGCTGGGCCCAGGGAGGCCCTGGATGGGCTCTGAGCGCTCCAGGGTGAGGGGCTGCCCTCGAGGCATTTGTGGATTATTTGGGTTGGAAAACACCTCCAAGGTGACCAAGCCCAAGGTTGACATCATCCACCCCAAACATTCCCCCTCTTCCTGTCCCTGCCAGACAAAGATGTCAGACCCCATCCTGCCCCAAGCTGGGTGTTCAGAACACTCCTGATGAGGTGCTGCTCCCAAACCATTCATGGAATTTCATGCATTCTCCAGGTTTGTGCCCATGGCTGGCCCAGGAGATGGGCAGGGTTATCCCAGTGCTCTTTCCTGCCCTCGTGTTGGAACTCCCTGAGCAGATGATGAGTTCCCAGAGCCAGGGAAGCTGGGAATCTCCATGCAGACAGCCTCACTCCCAGAGCTGCTGGCTGTGTTTGCAGTTCCTTCCCTCCAGCAGCTGATAAAGGCTCCCTCAAAGACAATCCAGCTCAGGAATTTATCACCGGGATCATGCCACAATCCCAAAGGCCAAGGGAGCCAGGGAAAACAGCCTCATCCAACTCCAAGGTCAAGGGGCTGCAGGAGGAGCAGCTGGGAACAGCCAGGCTCCAGCAGCAAGCAGAAACCTTCCCAAAAACAGAGCCATAAATGGAGTGAAAAATAACAAACCCTTGGAGACAGGGAGTGGGCAGGGAATGAAACAGGAGCATCTCCAGATGTGAGGGTGGAGGGGGTTCCATGGGGGTCCCATGGTGACTTTGGGGTGGATCCACATTTTTGGGGTAGATCCCACTTCTGCAGGACCACCAAAGCCACCTCAGCCCTGGATGGAGCTGGAAGGGAGGTGGGAATCAGGGATGGCCTCTCCCTCTCCCATTGCTGTACACGGTGTGAGGACAACTCTCAAAGGGTGGGAGGGGAGGACATGAGGGTTTAAGGGAGCTGGACCTCCACAGCTTTCAGGATATTCCCATTCCATGATTTCTGAGCTGCTCCTGCTCAGCAAAGGCTGAGGTGAAGCCCCTGAAGGCAATGGAGGTTTTCCATCAAAGCTCCTGGAGGTCACTCTGGGCTGATTCCTGGTGTGAGCTGCTACAGCCCCTTGGAGGGGTTTTTGGGAAAAATGAAATGATTTAATGTCATTTCAACTCCTGGAAGATCGAGAGGCTTGGAGCTGCTCCAGCCTCAGCCAAAACACTCAAGGAACCCTGGGCTACACAGGCACAAATCAGCTCTGGATTTGGAATTAGCCAGGAGCAGGGGCCCCCCGCAGCTCTGCTGCTCCTTCTGGACTCAGGTCCATCCCAGAACTGCCTCTCCCCGACTCCTGGAGGCCACAACCCCCAGGATTACCTGGGCAGATTTATCCACCTGTTCCTGCACACAGGACACTGGGTTTGTCTTTGACCTTCCAGTGCCCCCAGTTCCACATCCCTGCCCCGGGTCCTGAAGGTGCTGTGGGAGAGGTTTGGGGCTCCAGGATCATCCCCAACTGGTGGGGTTGACTCTGCCTGTCCCAGCCCCTGAGGCAGCTCCCAGGGGCTGACAATGGAATGAGTCACTGGCTGCTTGCTGGGGCTTGTGGAGCCCTCCTGGCACCCAGATCCCATCAAAGAGGCCACAAATCCTGTTCTTCCCAGGCAAACCACGGGGCAGACCCCAGGCAAGGTCAGGTTTCACGTGCAGACAGCAAATCCCCCCCATCCCTGCAGCCCCAACTTCCTCCCAGAGCAGTTGGGAAAACAAAACAGAGCCCGAGGCTGCCTTGGGTTGGGCCAACCCTTCCTCCAAGCCAAGATCTGCCAGAACAGGGACTGAGGGGACACTGGAGCACATCCACTCCTGCCACGTGCCCTGTGCTGAGTATTTCATGGAATCATGGAATGGTTTTGCTTGGAAGGGACCTCAACCATCACCTCACTGACCTCCTGCCATGAGCAGGGCCCTCTGTGCTTCTGGTGTGGTGCTGGCAGCAGAAATCTGGAGTTTCCTCCAGATCCAGGGCACTCCACCCAAACTCTCCCTTTCCACACTTTCTCTGTATAAAGGAATCCCCAGTTGCTGTTAATTAAGGGAAGCTCATTATGGCACAGGCCAGTAACAGCTCCCAGGGGAAGCTCTGAGCCCTGGAGAAACCCCAGTGGGAGCATTTGGGAGCCTGGGCACTGCTAGCCCTGGGAAACACAAGGACTGAGGGGATGGCAAACCCCAAATTAATGGAGCTGAGCTCCTCCCACACCGCAGAACCACAAAAACCCCAAATATTGGAAGCTGCCCAGAACAAAGCATTCAGAAATGTTTTGGATGAGCAGCTGGGGAGTCACCCTAATTTTCCCAACAAATTTGGGGCTTTTCCACAGTTTAGAGAAGATCAAACCTGCTCATTGTGGGGAATTGTAATATATCCAGCCATTCCTGTGTTTAGCTCCCTGAAATGTCCCTGAGGAGCAGCAAAATTACAATTTTGTAGAGACAACATCAAAATATTTGGGGTAAATAAATACACAACAAAAAACCCCATGGCTGGATGGGCTGGAGAACATCCATATCCCCTGGCCTCTCCACGATGGGTTCAGATCCATGAGATAAATCACCTCAGGTGTGAGGGATCTGATAAGGGATGGATAAAACCCTGCTTTTTGGCATAAAACCCTGCTTTTTGGGATAAACCTGTGTTTTTAGAGCAGCTACACTGCAATGAATTCCTTGCCGTTCCCTTCTCCTGCTTGCACTGAAAATCCTACCAGGAGCGAGGTCCTGAAATGCATTTTAATACTCACAAATCCTGCTCTGGGTGGGAACTTAAGGTCCCTCCCCATCACGCTGAGAAAACAATAATTTTCCAAGAATTCTCGCAGCATTTCTGAACTCAATGAAAGAATCTTTGTTTGAGTTTCAAGCCGAGCTTGAACGGGGCTGAAGCTCTTTGATGTGGTAAACAGCCCACGGGGGTTTTTTTGGAGGGTTTTCATGCTAGCTCAAGTTCTGAGAACATCTGAATTGTAAACACGAGCTCTCCAATCCCCGGAGCCCGGCCGGGCCCTGTGACTGCGGGAATTCGCCAATGGAGCACGAGCAAAGCAAACACTGTAATCGAGCTCGCAAGACGCTCGTAAGTGCGATTATTTGCAGTGGATGGGTTGGATAAAAGAACTCACTGGAGCAGGGAAGGAGAACAAAACAGCGCCGGGAGGTGACCGAACAGGTTTGAGAGGGGGAAAGCTCCCGGGCGGTGATGCACGGGCCAGAAATGCATTCCCCAGAGCCGGGCAGCGGGTTCGGCTGACGGGATTTGCCTCCCGCACAACGCTCAGGAGGAGCTGGAGGGAAATCCGGAGCGCCCCGCTCCTTCCCTCCTTTCCCAGCTTTCCAAAAATGACAAAACACCAACCACCAGGCGCTTTCCCTGCTAATCGGAGCGAATGGCAGGTTGCAGGGAGGAGGACGAACCTGGAATCCTCATCCCCCTCCCAAGCAGAACACTCAGCCTTTGTCCCACCGGGACAGAGCCGCAGCTCCGCGGCTCAGAGTTGGGCTCAGCTGCTCCGTGGAGCCGCTCCTTCCATCCTGTTCCTTCCATCCTGCTGCTCCTTCCATCCTTCCCCTCCTTCCATCCTGTTCCTCCATCCTGCTGTGTCGGTTTCTCGGCTGTTTAGGTGACCTGGAAAGGCCCGGGGTGGCCTTGGGCAGCCCGCGCTTCAAAGGACGAGAAGAGGCTTCAGATCTTGTCTCGGTCTCGGTGTTTATTAATTGTTTATCTAAAAGATTTTCTCTTGGCCCGACAGAGGTCTGCACAGCAGCCAGCCATGGGCACACTGCGAGCCCCCGGGGCGGTCACCTATCTTTATACTCAAAGTTACGTATACAATATTTATCAATTTTCCCCAATGCCTTTTACCCTTATTAACCAGTGCACTTTTAGTAATAACCAATCCCAAAGTGCCAACATCACCACAGAAGATGGAGGCCAAGAAGAAGAAGAAGACGAACAGGACACGCCCCAATTCCTCCATCTTACTTCTTTAGACCCCCCTGTACAGAAATTCTAAACCCTGTGTTTCACACTCCAATTAACTTATCCCTTCACCATTTATCCCAGTGAAATCCTCCCATCCTCATACAGGTGTTGTCTCCCGTGCAGGATCAAAGTCCAGCCACCAGACACTTTTGGCAACATTCCAGGACTCCTGAGCCCCCCAAGGGTGGTCTCGGCCACTCTGCACATCAGTCCTGAGGTGCTGAGATCCCACACTGCTGCTCCTTCCATCCTGCCCCTCCTTCCATCCTGTTCCTTCCATCCCGCTGCCCTTTCCATCCTTCTTCTCCTTCCATCCTGCCCCTCCTCTCCTGCTCCTCCCTCCATCCTTCCCTTCCTTCCATCCTGCTCCCTCCATCCTGGTGCTCCTCCTGCCCCTCTTTCCATCCTGTTCCTTCCATCCTGCCCCCCTCTCCCTCCTGCCCCTGCCCAGGGAGCTCAGAGGGGTCTGGGGCCTCCAAAGAACTCCAGTAATGAACACTGTGGATGAAGCCCAGGCATGTGCTGGGTTTGGGCTCACTGGTTTTACCCAGGGCTTCCTGCAGAGCTGCTCTGCCATGAGACCAACCCCTGGCACACCCTGGGCTGGGGATTCTCCTGAGGGTCTTCCAGCAAAATCAGAGGGATAAATGGATCATTTCTGGGAATCTGTCCCAGTTCCCTGTGGCCCTGCAGACACCTGCCAGGCACAAAGCCAAGCAGACTTGCAAATCCATGGGCTGGTCCCAAAAACATTGGGATCAGCTGATCCCGAAGCAAAACAGAGGGAAGGATCTCTCCCTCTGGAGATCCCTCATGCAAGGCTCCACCAGCTCCCAAACCTATCCTCGTGCCACAGGGATCAGGTGTTCCCATTCCTCCTTGGCAAGATTTACCTTCCCATCTCTCCCACTCCATTCCTGCACTCCCTGGAGCCAGCACCTTTTGGAAATGGATTTTGCATGGAATTTCTGAACTCTTCTCCAAAGCCAGGAGGATCCCCAAGGGAGGGAATTCCCCCCAGGCATCTCATTCCAGGTCCACAGCAAAATTCCAAAGCAGCCATCTCCCCTTTCCCTGCAGAAAAGCCAAATTTATTCCCTGCCTGCAGCTCCTGAGATTCCAAGGCAATGAATCATCCCCTGGGAGCTGTGCTGGGCACTCCAACATCTCTCCTAAAAAGTAAAGGAGCTTTATTTATGGGAGGCAGGACTCTCCTGGCTCTGACCAGGACCCACCACCCTGGTTCCCAGGCACTGGAAAAGCCACCCGTGCTCCAAGGGACAGCCACCCTCAAGCCACCACAGCCACACTCACGACAAGGGACAGGGACACAGGGACAGGGCAGGATTAAAACAGCTCCTGAAAGCTGGAACATTCCTAAAAATGCTGGATCCAGCTTCTCCTGTGATCCAGGAGCAAAATCCCTGCCAAGATGAAGCCAGAGGAGCAGCACAGCACTGGCACCCTGTTCCACAGTTGATCCACGCTGCTGGAAGGGTCTGGCAGTGCCATCCCAGCACTGAGGAGGTGAAGTGCCAGCAAAAGCTCTGGGAACAGCACTTTCCTCATCCCATCTCATGTGTCCAAGCACCCCCAGATGCTGGAGATGTTTTATTCCTCCTGAGCCCCCCCCCAGCCCAGAGAGAGCCAAGGACAGGGTGGGGAAGTGCTATGGGGCAGGAACTGGGATCAGGGCACACAAAGGGAGCCCTTTGCTGCTGTTCCTCAGCCTGCAGCCAAGGAAAATCCCTTTCCACACTCCTCAGCATCTTCCTTGTTTCCCACCACAGCCTCAACCCCACCGGGAGCTCACCAGCCCCAGCACAATTGCCCTGGGGCCTGGCACAGGCAGGAAGGGGTTAAACCGAGGGACAGGGTCAGGGGTTTGTCCTTCTGTCTCTTCCCAGCAGATCCTGCCCTCTCTCAACAGCTCTGGATCCTCCAACAGCAGAATTCCCAGCTGGAGCCAGGGACACAGGGACTGCCTTCCCAAACCCTCAAGGACAGCGGGTGGCAGAGCCACCTCCCCACAGCCACAGGGGAGCCTGGAGGAGTCAATTCCTGTCCTGGGTGATCCCGGGATGCTTCTGCAGCCCCAGGGGCCCAGGAATACTGTGGCAGCCAGGTGGGAGCAAGGATAAATCCCCCAAGACCCTCACTCATCCAGGGCACCCAATAGCCACACAAAGGGATGAGCTCGTCCTCTCCTGAAATGTTCCCTGGACATCACTTTTGCTTTACTATTATTATTATTATTATTATTATTATTATTATTATTATTATTATTATTATTATCCTTACTTTTATTATTAATTATTGTTATTATTCCCTCCAGCATCAGCCACTGGAGATTTAAAGAAGAAAATGCTTTTTCTGGCTGATGTGACCCAAATCAGGAATGAACAATCCTTTACTCTCACTAGCCCTTTTCCTTCCTCTTTTCTCTGTTTTTTTTTTTTTGTTTTTTTTTTTTGTTTTTTTTTGAAAAACCAATGAAAAGGAAAATTTGATTGGAAATTCCACAAAGTATCTGTTTCCACCTAAGACCGATCCAATAAAATTTTCGACAGCAAAGAGCTCTCACCTGTAAAGCAATTTGAGGGGGATATATGGCAATGGAACTTTGAAATCACAGGGATAATTTGCTCCTGCCTCTTCCCAAGCTCAGGCAGCCAGAGCACGGGAACTGCCCCGAGCTGGAGCCTGACAGGTCACAGCCTTTGGCACCTGCCTTGTCAAGCTGATAAAAACCCTCTGGAGCAAAGGCTCCCCAGCCCTGCGGCTTCCAGCTCCTCCTGCCTCCAGGCAGGGCTCCCACAGCACCACAGCCTCTGGGAGAAAGGGACCAGGCCCCGGAATCTCCTGCCTGGGGCTGTGGGGTCCAGCCTGGGGCTCTCGGGGTGTCCCAGCACAGCTCTGCTCCCTGCGTGGCTTTGGGGATCCATGGCATCCATGGGACCTGCCCAGCTCCACAGCTGCTGTGCCAGGATCCCACTGCCCAAGAGGGACACAGGAGGGTCAGTGGCAAAGGGTGACACCTCCAAGGCCACCCCTGAGCTGCCACTGCCCCAGAGCAATCTGGGACCAAACTGGGAGGCGAAATTTCACCTTTCCGCTGGAAGCACAGCAGGGATAGCGTAGAGTGAAGGTGTCCCCAGCCATGGGTGGCCCCATGAGGGGAACAAGAGGTGGCTCATGGCCAGCCATAGTCACACTGCCTCATCCCACCCAGACAGAAAAAGGCAAGAAGCCAAGCTCACCCTCTCAAAACCCATTTTGAGGGGGTTTGGAGGGAGCTGTCAGCTTTTACCCCCAGGACAGGCCCTGGGCACAATCCCAGTTTTCCAAGAGCCACCACCCGGCTCTGATCCAGATGATCCCCAAACCCCACAGGGGAGGGAGGAATGGCTCCCCGTTTGACCCCACACCCACAAGCACCACTGACAGCCCCTGTGGATCCCAGAGCTCCAGGAAATCCAGGGATGGAGCCACGGCCTTCACCTCCCTGTGCGGGACACAGCCCCAAAATGGCCCTGGGCACTCCGGTGACGTGGGGAGCAGAGCAGGGGCACTGGGGACATGGCCCCGAGCCTGCCTGGTGCCACCCAGGCTGGGGTGGCCTCCCGGGGGTCTCTGCAGGAGCAGCAGCGGGTTGGGGGACCCTGCGTGGCCCCGGAGCCGGGCCCGGAGCGCCCCCGCCCCGCTCAAAATGGCGCTGGGGCCGTGGGGTTGGGGTTAATCATTACCCCGGGCACCCCGCGCCCCACGGAGCAGGAAAAGGGGAAACCTCGGCTCCAGGGTGGGGCCCGGCCTGCCGCACCCGCCCTGCAGCAGGAAGGGAGGCCGGAGCTCTGGGGGTAGCACACGGAGCCCGGTCCCCCACATGGGGTGGGCAGCAGGGCCCAGGAGAGGGGTGGGCCTGCGGGAACACCCCAAAGCCTCATCCCGGCCTTTATCTGGGGGGAATGCTGCCAGGGAATTTCGAGGAGCATTCCTTCCCCACGGCGGAGGTGGAAAAGTACAGAGAATCAAATAAAATCGAAAATAAGGTCCCGTGTCCCGTCCGGCACACGCAGGCACAGCAATCCCGATCCCAAAACCTTTCCGGGTGGGAGAGCTCCTGGACACCCCTGGCCTGCCAAGCCCAGGGCACAGGGACTGAACCCTGGAGCGGGAGCAAAGCCCACACGGACTTTGCCGGGGAGTTTTGAAGGCAAAAAAACCCAAACCAAAATTCCCGAACGAAAAGCAACACGCCCAGGAGAAAAGCCAGCGCAGGGGGAAGCGGGAGCCCACAGAGGCACGGAGGTGTCGCAGCCACGACGGGAGAAACAAAGCAGAATTGAGCCCAAAGCCGGCGGCACCTAAGCGGGCGGGAGCGGCCCCTTCCCTCCCAGCGCTTACCTGCGCCAGCTCGGGAGGGGTCTCCAGGGGCCGTGAGGGGCCTTTGATGTCCTCGAAGACCGGGGTGTCCTCGCTGGGCTCCCCGGACATGCTGACGGGTTTGAGCGGTGCCAACACCGCCGCGTCCACCAGCCCGCTGCTCATCCCCCCGCGCCCCGCACGGGACAGGGAACCAGGCCCGGGAAACGGGGAAAGGGGGAAAAAAGGGGGAGAAACAAGGGAGGGGAAGGGAAAGAACCCCCTGAGGCGAGGCGGAGCGAGCTGCGCGGGTGGGAGGCCGGGAAGGCTGTACCTGGCCGCGGGAAGGCTCTACCTGGCCGCGGGAGGAGGAAGCGGCCCCGGAGCGGGCGGTGATGCGGAGCCAATCAGGCTCCCGGCGCCGGCCCCGCCGGGACAGCGCTCATAAAAGGGCGAGGGAGCCCCGGCAGCGAGCCCGGGCAGCTGCAGCACCCCGAACACAGCCCAGGAGTTCTGGCACCGGGTGGGCTCCGGCAGGGAGCTCAGGAAGATCCCACACACCGGGATTCAGTCCCGATCCTAACCCTGAACGAGTGGCCGGGAGCTCTGTCACCAGCCGTGACACCACACAGAGCTCAGGAAGATCCCACACCCCGGGATTCAGTCCCGATCCTAACCCTGAACGGGTGGCCGGGAGCTCTGTCACCAGCCGTGACCCCACAACGTGCTTGGGAAGCTACAGCACACCAGGACTCAAACCTCAAGCTCTGTCACCAGCCGGGCTCTGACAGGGAGCTCAGGACAATCCCATACCCCAGGATTCAATCCCAGCTGCAAGTGGGTGGCCAGGAGCTTTGTCACCAGCCATGATCCCAAGACGGAGCTCAGGACGATCCCACACCCCAGGATTGGATCCCCAATCCCAAACTCTGGCACCAGCCCTGCTCCCACAGAGAGCCCAGGAAGTTCCAGGACTTCAGGATTCAATCCCAAACCCAATCCCTGAGCCCTTCCAGGGTCTCATCAGCCACAGGCCCCAGCCAGCTCCAGCACCACCAGGATGAAGGGATCAGCCCCAACCCCAAGGCTTGGAACACCCCCAGCTGGGCCATTGTCCCCAAACTGAGTCCCCTGCACTGAAACAAGGGGGATATTCCAGTTTTTTACAGACATGGGTACTTTTCAATGAGAAAATGCCATTTTTGCATGAATGGGTCAATTTTTCATCAAAACTACTTTTGAGAGGATAATCCTGTTTGCTCACACTTCTCATTCCCAGGGAGAAAAAGTGAAGGATCAAAAATAAAGGGGAAGGTTCAAAAATAAAAGGGACAAACCCTGAAGGAAAATAAAAGCAACAGTTGGAAAAGCACAGACAGGTAGGAGGGCACAGGGTTCTATGGAGACACCGGGCAACTGTGTTTGGGTTTCACTTCTGGAAAGGAAGGAGAGTAAAGATCCAGAGATAAAGGGAATAGAAATTACCTTTCTGGCAAAGAACTGGGAGAAAAAAAAAAAAAAAAAAAAAAAAAAAAAAAAAAAAAAAAAAAAGCCATTCTGCTCCAGATAATCCAGCTCTGATGGTCCTGAGCCCCTCCCCAAGGAAGAGCCTGGATCCTCCCCTCTCTGTGTTCACCCATCCCAAATCAGCCCCAGATTCCCCTGTGTGTCCCAGGCAGGATCCCACCCAGGCAGGGATGTTGCTGTCACCACCTTGGGGACACCCCAGCAGCTCCAGGGGACCACAGGAGCAGGGAAGGAACTGGGGGGGGCGAGGCTGCTCTGCCCCCCTGGGCAAAGGGAGAGCAGCTGCAGTGCTGCCAGGGCAGGGCAGTGCCTGATCCATGGCGTTCCTGCCACTCCAGGGCCCTCACAAGGGACCTGTGACCGCTCAGAGCAGGACCCACAGCAGAGGTTTGGTGTCACAGCTGCCACCCCACACCAGGGACCAAAACCATCAGCTGGGGAGGCTGAGCATCCCAGAGATCAGAACTTGTGAGCCCTTGGGAGAGCAAACACAGGAACAGCCCCAGCCTTGCAGGGTTTTGTTTCCCAGGGATGCTGTGTTGCTGCTGGAACTCTCACCAGGGCTCCCAGGGACAGGGGAATGTGTCACCAGCACTTCAGGACCACACAGGGACAGGAGGAAGTTTGTAGTGAGGGTGATGAGGGTGCCCAGAGCAGCTGTGGCTGCCCCTGCATCCCTGGCAGCGCCCAAGGCCAGGCTGGACATTGAGGTTTGGAGCAGGAAGATTATGAGGGATGTTAAAATTAGGGCTCATTTGTGTCCTTTTTTTGTCTAGGGGTAATATTAATTGTTTTGTGACTAGGTTGATAAATCATAGCTGGAGGGTTGAGAGTTGGTAAGTAATTCATCGATTGTCTAGGGAGGGTGGTAAGAGAGCTGGGAATGTTATTGAGATGAGGATTAGTGGGATTCCTAGTAATGATGGGCTTGAAAATTGGTCGAAGAAGATTAAGTGGGACAGTGGAAGGTGTCCCTGCTGTGGAGGGGTGGGATGGGATGAGCTTTAAGGTCCTGTCAGCCCAAACCATTCCATGATTCCATTATAAAACCAAAGTGTTCCCTTTCTCTCCATCCCACGCGCAGCCGGGTGAATCCCAGGAGCAGGGCTCACTGCAGGCTGCCCCTGCCCAGGAGCAATCCCCGATTTCCCCAGGCGGAGCTGCCCCTCCTTGCAGGGACGGGCCCAAGGCAGGCAGAGCCCTTATGTGCCCCGGGAGAGCGGCCTTGGGTCCCTCTGTGCCCCGGCCCTTTGCCCGGGGCGCCGCCGGTCCCGTTGTGTCCCCACGTGCCGCCCGCGATGGCGCAGAGATAAGGACGGCTCCCCGTGACCAACGCGCTCCCTCCCCACCTTGCTCACGTTTCCTCCCTCATCGCACGCAGAATTCCCCTCTGAAAAGCCGACACCGAGAGGCTGGAGGGGGTTTGGGAAGGGAGATCCTGTGCAGGGAGGGATGGAGCTGAGAGGGGGTCCCAACCCAGGGGAGAACTGGGAGCCAGCCCCGGACCCGGCACTCGGGGTCCATGGGAATAGAGAGGAAGGACAGCCAGGCCCTCCCTCCTCTCACAAGAGATCGGGAGGCAGGTGAAGCCCCGGATTACAGGGACTTGAGCTAAAAGGCAAGAAAAGCACCGAATTTTGAGGAAACCCGGATCAGGCTGGGAAGCAAACCTCAGCTCCCACTCCCCAAATGAGCCCAGGCAGAGGCCCCTCCAGCCTGTCCCCAGCATCCCCACAGCCACCCTCACACCTCAGCACTGGGCTGGCTCCCAGGGGACCCCCGAGTACCCCACTCAGGTCCCACCCTCACACCTCAGCACTGGGCTGGCTCCCCAGGGACCCCTCAGAGCCCCCACTCTCACACCTCAGCACTGGGCTCTGGATCCCAGGGGACCCCCGGGAGCCCCATTCAGGTCACACTCTCACACCTCAGCACTGGGCTGGCTCCCAGGGACCCCTCAGAGCCCCCACTCAGGTCCCACCCTCACACCTCAGCACTGGGCTGGCTCCCAAGGGATCCCCGAGTGACCTACTCAGGTCCCACTCAGGAAGGGGAGCTGGGGAAGGGTCCCGGCCCTGCCTGGGGGTCCCTGGCCCATTTTCCCTCTTGGAGCAGCTCTTCCCTCCCTGCTGTGCCCCGAGCCCCCCCAGGCACCCCGGAGCACCCACCTGTGTCGGGGCCGTGCTGGACATCCCCAAGCCACTCTGGCTGTGCCTCCCTGGGCCAAGGCCACCGCGGGCTCCCGTGGCCAGGCCCCGCTCTCCTGTCCCCACGGCCGGCACACAAAGCTCTGCAGAGCTGCCGGAACAGCCCCGCGCCTCCCCCGCTCCCCCAGCGAAACCCAAAACCACCTATTTTTGTCTTTTCCTTTCTCCTCCTCGGGAGGTTTGCAGCCATCAAATGCTTCCCGGGAGCCCTTCAAAGGAAAAGCGGCCGCCCCGTCCCATCCACTTGCTAAACCAGTCTGAGCAGTGCTGGGCGGGCGGGCGGAGAGGCCCCGGCACCCCCGACAGGGACAGGGACACGGAACCGTCCGCAGGGATCCCAGAGCCAGGGCACCGCCACCCCACTGTCACACGGGGGGCCACCAGCCGGCAGGACCCCCCTGAGGGCTGCAGAGCCCTCCCAGTCACTGCTCCTTCGGCAGGGAAGCAGTTGGGGATTGCTAAATTCTTCTGCCAGCCATGGAAAAATGCAGGCAGGGGATGGGAAAGAGCTCAGAGGAGATGGGGAGGCCCCCAGTACCCCCAGTCAGGCAGTGGGGGGCACTGGGAGATGGAGCAGCTCCTCCAGGCGTTCCTGAGAGAGGAGAAGGGAGGTGAGGAAGAAGGGCCTGAGGCTGAGCTGAGTTTCCAGGACAAAAATTCAGAGTGCAAGGAAGATGATATTGGCCTTTTTTCCCCCCAAAACCCAGCCTTGGACCTTTGCCAAGCCTGGAAAACGACCAGGAGGGTTTTCTGGGCTCCCACCAGGCACAACCCCAGGCACTGGAGAATTCCCAGGGAATGTGGAGCTGGATGTGCCCCTCATGCCACAGGTCTTTGCTGAGGCTCAGGGACCATCTGTGCCCAGACAGGGGTGGCACAGCCCTCCCTGGGGGTCACCCTGCCCTGGGCATGCGCTGCAGGATAGGCCCAGGTGACAGGGATGAGGCAGGTCAAGGTGACAGCCAGGGAGGAAAGTGGCTGTGAACAGGGCTCAGACAGCTCCAGCACAGCACAGGGAGCAGCTGGAGGCCCCTGTTAAGGCTGAGCTTAAACGGGCCCAGGGATGTGGGTGGGGATCTCAAGGGGGGCTGCTCAGAGCAATTAAAATCCCTCAGGGCCTCACCCAGGAGAGGAAGCTGGGAGGAAGCACAGCCTGGACCCCCGGGATGGCAAGGCCAGGCCCTGGAGAGTGGGTGGCACCTGCTCTTGTGTGGCAGGACCCACACACCGCTGTCCCTTTGTGACCCCCAAACCTCTGCAGCTCCTCCCGGGATCTGGGGGCTGTCCCCCATTCCCCTGTGCCAGCATCCCTGCCAAGGCGCTCGGAGCGGGGGAGCTGCAGCCCGAGCACGGGAAGCGTTTGATGTCCCCGTGCTTGCACAACTCCGAGGCGCAGCGTTCCCACGGCATTTTTGGGGCTCCTCACCCGTGCCGGGGAAGCACCGGGGGCTCATCGGTGCCACGGCGGCCCCGGGCGCTCGGGGAAGCTCCCGCAGCACGGGGATCCCTCGGCTCCTCCTCCGGCCGTGGCTCAGCGCGGGCCGCTGGCGCCACCGGGTGCCCGAGCGCTGCCAGCGGGTGCCAGCAGCGCCCGGCCGGGTTTGGGGTGCGAGCAGCGCCCACCGGGACAGCCCCAGCAGCCCCAGGCACCGCCGGGGTCCCAGCCCCACACACGGACTGCGGGGCGCTGGGGGTGCTCAGGAGGGGGGGGGCACCCCAGGACCAACCTGGGCAATGAACGACAGGAGGGTCCCTCCGAGCATGGCTTTGCCTACCAGCACCCCAAAAAGGGCGAGCACAGAGCCTAATGTCCCAAAGTGCTACCCTGAACCTTAACATAGGGTGACAGCACCCCCAAAGAGCGCCCTGTCCCCCTAAAGAGCACCCTGTCCCCCAAAGGGCACCTCCCGAGAGCCCCCCCGTGCCCCCAGAGGAAACCCTGACACACACTGCCAGCACCCTGTGCCCCCAAGGGACCCCCAGGCTCTGGCTGAGGGTGCCCACAGCACCCCCAGTGACACCCCCAGGGTGCCCACAGGGGAGCCCCGGGGGTGACAAGGAGCCGGTTTGGGCAGGGGGTCCCCGTGGCACCTCATGCCGGGGGCCCCACGCGTGTCCCGGGTGGGGTTGGGGTTCCCGTTTGTCCCCCGCTGTCCCTCGGTCCCGCTGGCCGTGCTGTGGGTGGGGCCGGGCCGGGCCCTTTCAGAAGCTCCACCCTCGGCCGAGCCCAGGTGGCGCCACGAGGCTCTTCAAAAGGTGACAGAATTCCCAAATCCTCCAAAAGTAGGGTTTTTTCATTTCTGTAAGGAGTATTTTTTATCTTTTCTTTGTAATTTTTCTCCCTGGAAGGGGACATCTTTCATACAAAATCCCCAAAAAGCTTCAGTTGAAGAATTTAGAGATTTTTTCCTTAGTACTCCTTAGAGTCCTGTATCTGGGTTGTTCATCAGGACAATGAAGAGAACTGGGATGGGGCTGGAGCCCTGTGGCACCCCAGTAATGACAGGTGCCAGGCTGGTGTCACCCCACTGTGCCATCCTCGGTGCCCAACCCAGGAGCCCATCCCATGTGTTTATCCATCTGCAGCCTGGACATTTTGTCCAGAAGGACCCTGGGTGAGTCAGGATCAAAAGCTTTGCTGGAGTCCAAGAAGATTCCATCTCCTGGCTGTCCTTGCTCAGCCAGGTGGGACAGACACCCTGTTGTGGCAGGAAATCAGGCTGGACAAGCAGCACTTTCCCCTCATGGAGCTGAACCAATGACTGTGTTTTCTTCCAATACTTCCCAGAATCATCTTTTCCATGATTTTTCTGGGCACTGAAGTGACACTGACAGCCCTGGGGGTTCCAGGGTCCTCCTTCTTGCCCTTCTGGAAAATCAGGACAACAGTCCCCAGTTTCCAGCCAGCTGGGACCCCTTGGAGTCCCAAACCATTCAAAATCATCAAGAGAGGCTTTGTGATGGCATCAGCAACTCTTGGAGCATTCTCAGATGAATCCCACCAGGTCCCAAAGGGATATGGAGGGATCCAGCTGGAGCAGGAGATCCTGCACAAGTTCATTCAAGATCATTCCTGCAGTCCTGCTCGTCCAGCTCAGGACACTGGGACCCCCTTGGTCCATCCTCTGCACACAGAGTGCCTTGAACAGCTCTGCCTTGTCGCTGTCCCCTGTGGGAGGTGACATCCCCACCCCAACCAGGCCAATCCATGCTATTCCTACAGTGCCTCTTGCCATCAGTAGGTTTGAACAGGCATTGGCCAGCTGGCAGCTGTGCAGCCCAGCCCTGCAGGGTGGGTGGCTGTGCCAGGGGCAGTGCCAGCACTTCACCTGTGCCCAGGGGCAGTGCCAGCACTTCACCTGTGCCCAGGGGCAGTCCCAGCACTTCACCTGTGCCCAGCCAGACTCTCCCTCAGGCCATGGCATCAGGGACCACCTCAGGCCAGGGACAAGCTCTGCCCAGGCCACACCTGGCTGGTGGATGGCAAAGAGGAAAAGCACTTTCCCAAGCAGCTGTGAGCTGTTTTCAGGGGCCACAGGTCCCTGAAGTGCCCCCCAGCCTTTCCTCACACCAGTTCCCCCGTCCCCACACAGCCAGGGCAAAGCACCAGCTCAGAGGGAGTCTGGGAGCTGAGCATGGGAGGTGTCATGGTCCCCACCACCCAACAGCTCAGAGCATCCAACCCCAAATCCTGACACCCTCCCAGCAACCAGGGGGGTTGGCTGGGGTGGGGGATGAAGAAACACTCCTCAAAAACCATTATTAAAAAGCAAAGCGTGTGGCCACAGACGCTGGTTTAACTTAGAAACACTTCAAGTGGCCCAGAGTCTTCCAAAAAACCCGAGAGCTGCTGGCCCTCGTCCCCCCCACCCTGTCCCACCCCCTTGTAGAATTCCATAAAAGAAAAGTTCCATGTTCCACAAAGTTTCCGTTTGTGTGGTGCTGATGGTCTTGTTTGTGGGTCACTGTTGGGTTGTTTCCCCCTTTCTTGATTCCGCTTTTCCTCCTGGCTCTCTGCACACCCAGCACTTCCCATGAAGCCCAGCACGTGCTGAGGGGCACACAGAGAGGTGATGTCCCTTCTCCTGCTGGGACAGCCTGGGGATGGAGCAGGAATGGCCATCAGCTCCTCCACGAGGGCCTATCAACCCCTGCCCCCGTCCTTGCCACGGCTCCCAGGGAGTGGCAGGGGACAGGGAGCACACGGAGGGGGACAACAACGGGCAGGAGGCTGAAGAGCCAGAGGCAGCTGCTGGGTGAATTCCAGGTGAGGAGTCAAGGAGCCTCCAGGCGAGGACAAACCCAGGAATAAAAACAGCTGGGGACAAGAGAGAAGGGGCAGCAGTCCAGGATCCATTGTTTGCCGTCCCGTGCCGTGCCGGCGGGGCTCCTGCAGCGGGCACGGCCCGGCCCCGGCGCTCCGCAGTCCCCGCCCCGCCCCTCCGGAGCCGCGGGGTGCGGAGGATGGAGGGAGGGAGGCGCTGCCGGCTCCCAGCGCGGCGGGCACCGCTCACATCATGACGTGCCGCCGGCGGTGCAGGGCCAGGTGGTCGGAGCGGGAGAAGCTGCGGTCGCAGTCCGAGCAGCGGAAGGGTTTGATGCCCGTGTGCTTGCGGAAGTGCCGGGTGAGCTCGTCCGAGCGGGCGAACTTCCAGGTGCAGCCTTCCCACGTGCATTTGTAGGGTTTCTCGCCTGTGCAGGGGAGCACCGAGGGGTCAGCGCCGCCACAACAACGGGCTCCCAGAGCCCTCACAGAGATTCCAAACGGGGAATCCCTCTGCACTTCCACCCAGCACCCCCAAAGGGCCACAGCACCATCCCACGGGGAATGCAGGGACACCACTCCCAGCCCTACCTGTGTGTATCCTCCGGTGGGCTTTGAGGTGGGAGCTTTTGGTGTAGACCTTATTGCAGCCCTCGAAGTCGCACTGGTGGATGCGCCGCTTCTTCAGGTCCGGAGAATCGGCCCTGGGCCCCCGCGCCGCCGGCCTGCCGGGAGCAGGGAGAGCTGGAGCCACGGCCCTGCCGCCCACGGGGGCTCAGGGGGGCTCAGGGGATAAAGGGCGGGGAGGCACACGCAGGAGGACACTCACTCTCTCGGCAGGTCCTGGAAGGGCGCTGGGCCGCTCTCGGAGGCGCTGTCCTCGCTGTCGCTGTTCATGTCCATGGGGTACACAGAGCCAGGGTCCATTTTCACTGGAGGGGTCCGGGAAAGAAAAGCTTTAGGGCACAGAGAGGTGAGGGGTGAGGACAGAACAGAGACTTCCCCAAAGCACCCACCCTACATCAGGGTGCAGCCTTCCCCTTGCTCCTGCAGTGCTCCTGGCACAGCCTGTCCCTACAGAGAATAAAAATCCAACTGGGTTGATGGAGAACCCCCAAAGGGAGGAAACAATTTGGGGGCATTACTTTTGGCTGCCTGCTCCTGCCCAGAGCAGGGCAGATCCAGGTCCCCCATCCTGGATAAGGTGGGAAGCTGGGAATGTCCTAGGAAAGGGGATTGTGGGGGGCACAGAGAGCAGCTGAGCTGAAACCAGAGCTGCTGGCAGCAGGCAGCCAGTGGGAAGGGCAGGGCAGGCTGCCAGCAGCAGGATGGGTGGAGAACAGGCAGTGCCATGCCCTGTGTGTCCCTGCCCTCCCCATGTCCCCTGGGGGGCACAGGCTGGGGGCTGAGAGGCTTTGTATGAGAGTGGCACACGGCAGTGGCAGGGACACTCCATGGTGAAAAATTAATCCCCCTCAAGGCTGCCCCTCCACGAGGCAGGACAGACACCCTCCACCCCCCAGATTCCAGCATTCCCCCCAGGTGCCCTTACCAGACCCAGCGTTCTTGCCGTCCCCCCCGATGAGGGGCACGGTAATGGCGGTGACGCCGTCCGTGGGCACGGTGGTGTAGACGACGGGGAGGGACTGCACCACCACGGGGATGGTCTGCAGGTTGCCCATCTTGCTGGGCAGGTTGACGGAGGGGATGGTGTGGATGACGTGGAGGATCTGCTGCCCACCGCTGCCCTGCGTGGAGGCCAGGATGGAGCCGGGCGAGAGGACAGCCGGGATGGCCGAGGTGGAGCTGAGACCGGAGGGCGGGATGGACACGGTGCTGGGAGCGGGAACCGGGGGAGCCACGAGCATGGGGGAAGACTGGACCGAGGTGGTAGGCGGTGGCGGTGGGGCCGAGGCCGGAGCCACTTTGGATTTATTGAGGGAGAGATCGACGGGCTCGGCCTGGGGCTGGCTGCAGTCGCTGGCCAGCAGCTCCTCGGGGGGCTCCGTCTTGATGTCGGCCAGCAGCACCGGGGGGTCGAGGGGGCCCTCAGCCAGCAGCGCCGACGAGCTCATGGCGGGCGTCGCCTTCTCCTGGCCCTGCAAGAGACCCGCAGTCCGTGAGGAACCAGGGAAACTGAGGCACGGGGCGGGGGCGAAGGGGTTTTTTTAACGGGCTCTCACCAACCAACCGACCGGGGCGGCGCCTCGGGGCGGCTCCGGCGGGGCGTGGGGCCACCCGGGGGTCGCCGGGCCGGGCATGGCGGGGCCCGCCCGTCCCCTGAGGCGGGGCCGGGCCCGCCGGGCCCGCCCGTCCCTCACGGACCCGCCCGGCCCCTCACGGCGGCGGCCGCGCGCGCCGAGGGCGGGAACCGCAGGTCCCGCCCCCCCGCCCGCGCCTTTGTGCCGGCCCGGGCCCGCCCCCCGCGGGCGGGGCGTGGCGGGGGCGTGTCCCGCGCGCGGGGCGGTGGCGGCCCCGCCCCGCTCCTTCCCCCCGCGTCTTAAAGGGGCCGCGCCCCCCCGGCCCGCGCGCCCCCGCCCGGGGTCACTCACGCACTGACCCGCGGGGCTCCCACGCGTGTCCGCCGCGGCCGCAGCTCCCCCCCGCCGCCCGCGGCACCATCTCCCGGGCCGCGCCGCCCGAGGTGCGAACGGCCCCGCGGCTCCACCTGGGCTCGGCCGCGGGTGGAGCTTCTTAAAGGGCCCGGCCCGGCCCCCGCGGGAGGCACCGGGCACGGCCCCACCCGCGGCACGGCCGGCACTGCGCCCCCGCGGGACCGCGACACGAGCGAGGGACGAGCGGGACCCCCGGCCCCACCTCACCCCGTTCTGAGTCCCGGGGCACGCGTGGGGACGAGCGGTACGGGGGAACCCCCGGCCCAACGAGCTCCCCGTCACCCCCCGCGCTGCCCCGGGACACCCCGGCGCTGCCCCCGGCCCCCCGCACGTACCTGCCCACGCAGGGACCGTCCCCGCCCGCGGAGCCCCCACGCACCGGCCTCGCGCGGCGGCCCCGCCCCGCCACACCCAGCGCCGCGCCCCGCGCACACGGCCCGGCCCCGCCCGGGGGGGCGGCGGCTACAGCGCGCCCCCGGCACCGGCACCGAGCCCAAAGCACCGGCACCGAGCCCTGCCGATACCGGCACTGAACCCCCGGCACCGGCACCGAACCCTCCCGGCACCGGCACAGGGTACTCGGAACGGGCACCGAACCCTCTCGATACCGGCACCGAACCCAAGGAACCGAACCCTCCCGATACCGGCACCGAGCCCAGAGCACCGGCACTGAATCCCCTCGGCACCAGCACGGAGCCCCCGCTCACACAGCGAACCCCGAATTCACCGTCCCCATAAAACCGGGTTCCCCCAAAGCGCCTCCACACTCAGGGCAGGGATCCCCCGAACCCCGCACCCAGCTAGGGATCCCCCAACAGAGGCACAGAGTCCCGGAACCCCCAAACAGAGCCCCCCACGAATAACCCCGAGGTACAGCCGGGAGCCCCCAAACACACCGCAAAAAGAGCCAGAGACACCGGGAGCCCCCCAAACACACCCCCAATAGAGCCAGAGACACCGGGAGCCCCCCAAATACACCCCAAAAAGAGCCAGACACATCCCCCTCTCCCCAGAACCCTCCTCTTCACCTGGGGACCCCCTGGCGCTCAGTGCCCCCTCCAAATAAACCATAAATCCCCAAACACCCCCAAACAGAGACTGAGACCCCCCCAGGACCCATATATTGGGGCGACCCCCCCCAGCACAAACACTCAGCCAGGGACCCCCACCAAACACCCCCATAACCAGTCAAGGACCCCCAAAACACCCCCCTCGCACACTCACAAACTACCAGCGCCCCCAAAAACCTCCACTCTCAGGTAGGGACCCCCACAGACCCCCCCCAAACCCCGGGATCCCCAAAACACCCCCCAACAAGGAGAGACACCCGTCAGACACCCCTCACTTAGGGACCCCCTGCAACACATCCCCAGGTCCTCGAAGCACCCCCTGCAGCCAGAGCCCCCCAAAACACACCAGGGGACACCCCCAGACAGACACACAACTGCCCCCCGCGCCTGGGGACCTCAGTGTCCCCCCAGAGCCCCCAGGACCGGCCCCTCACACCCGGGGGCTCCCCACAAACAGGTTCATTGAAGGGGGTGCAAAAGGGACACCCCGTCCTCCCCTGGGGGACCCTCCCTTACCCAAATTTGGGGGTCCCTTGCACCCCAAAGCCCCGCGGGGGTAGGGGGTGCGGGATGGGGCAGCGGAGTGGGCGGGGGGTGCTTGCTCGTTGCACCCCAAATTCCAGCACTGCTGACCCTCCCCCCCTTTTTGGGTGAACTGAATTCCTCCGTCCTCAGCCCGGTGCACCCCAAAGCCAGCCAGGGGTGCGGGGTGGGGGCTCGGGGGGCCCCCCCTCAAACCCACGTATCTGGGGGTGCTGTGCACCCCTCCCAGCACTTTATGTGCCCCCACTCCAAGGAAAAAATTGGTGCTCCCCCCGTTTTTAGCCCTAAACAGCTTAAAGAGGCATTTCGGGTGACCTTGGGCGGGGGGGTGAGCGTGGGAAAGCGCCTTCCACGCCCCCCCCACCGCTTTGTCCCCTCGGTGTCCCCAGCCCCTCCCCCCGCTGCGTGTCCCCCACCCGTGGGCGTGGGGGGGTCACACCCCGCCGCCGCCGCCACACCCCCCCGTGGAATTTCCTCCGCGCTCCACCCTCCGCCGGCGGCCGCTGGGGACACGGGGGGAGGGGGGCACGGAGGGGACACGGAGCGGGGACCCCCGTGGGGTGAGGGGCGCGGGGGGGCACGGGGGGGGGGGGTCGGGGCCCGAGCGGGGCCTGTCCCTTTAAGAGCAAAGGGCGTGGGAGGGGAGGGCAGGGCGGGGCCGCTGTGACCTCCCGGCCGCGGGGGGGCGCCCTGCCCGGAAGCGCGCGCGGAGCACGGGGGGCGGGGGGGGGGGCACCCCACGCGCGACCCCGCGTGAGGGGCGAGGGGGGAGGGGAGGCCTGAGGGGCGCGGGGGGCGGGGCCCTCCCCCTCCATCCCTCCCTCCCCTCCCTCCGTGTCCCCTCCCCCCGCCCGACCCCGCGCTCCCATCCCCCCCCCGGCCCCCCAGTCCCCCACGCGCGCCCCCCGCGCCCCCGGCCCCACGCACCGGCCCCCGCGCCTCCTCCGAGCGCATCCCCGGCCGCCGCCGCCGCCGCTGCCCCCGGGGCGGTGCCGGGTGGGGCGGGGTGGGGCCCCCACGGGCGGGGAGGGGCCGCGTGGGGCGGAGCTCCCCTCCCCCACCCTCTTTTTTTTGGGGTGGGGGTGCCCCGCCCTTGAGATGACATCATCGGCAGCCAATGGGCGGCTCCCCTCGCATCCGGCGTTGCCATGGGAACGCGCAGAATTTGGGGGAGGGGGGTGGACCCACCCTCCCACACGGAGTGCACCCCAAAATCGGGGGGGGGGGGGCGGTGCTGGAGGGCTGAGCCCGGGGAAGCTCCTGGCGCTTATGAAGGGGAGCAGAGACCCCCCCACATTGGGGGTTTGGGGTTCTGTGCACCTCCACCCACAGGCGCTGGAGCACCCCCAAACCCAACACCCACGGGTGCCCTGGGGGCGCTGCCTGCACAGGTGAGCCCCCAGGTATGTGGGGCACCCCCTCAGCACCCCGGGTTGGTCTCCCAGGGTGGCAGGGTCCTGCCAGAGCTGGGGGAGCCTCTCCAGCGCCTGCAGCCATGGGGGGGTCTGGGGGTCCCCTGGTCCCTTCCTGGGGGTGTCTGGGGTGGAACTGCCGGTGGGAATCCATCCCCACGCTCCCTGAACCCCACTGGTTTTCCAGCCCTCATCCCAAGGGGACCTGGCTGCTCCCAGTGCTGTGTCCCCAGCCCTGGGTGTCCCCAGCCTTGAGATGTCCCCACCCTGCTCTGAGTTTGCCAGGCTGGGTTAATCACCCCATAATCCCCCCAAATTCAGGACTCTCACCCCCAGTCCTGACCCAGCTCATCCCCAGGGATGGGAAATCCTGCAGATGGGGACTAAGCCAGGTGTCCCCTACCCACGATGTCCCTGCCAGGGGTGGCTCCAGGAGCAGGTCATGGCCACCAAGGGGGTGACCTTGGCACACACAGAGCTCATCCAGGGTGAGGAGGGGCCCCCCGTCACCCCCCCCCCCCCCACTTCTACCATACACAACCAGCACCAAACCAACCTCGTTTTGGCAAAAAAAACCCCTTCCCCTCCTCAGGAAACACCAGGGAGGCCCCAGGACAGGCTCAGGTGGGGACTCTCCCTCAGCCAACCTCCCCTGGGGAGCTTTTGGGGACCTGCACCCACAGCACCCCCAGCCCAATGTCACCGAGCTGAAGGACCAGCAGCAGGCACAGGTGACCTCCCAAAAAGCGCAGAAGAAAGGGGGGAGCTGGGCAGGGGTTCCCCCCAAGGCCCCTCTCCCGCTCCCCAGGGATGGATTTGGGCAGGAGGGGCAAGGAATGGTGTGGATGCTCCTCACGAGGTGCCCACAAGGGCACAGTTCACCCCAGGGTGACTTTGGAGACTCTGTGACCCCTGGATGGACTGGAGGAGCTGGTTCCAGCTGGAGAGCAGCGTGTGGCCACCACAGCCACCCCCAGCAGCTCCTGGGGACAATTCCTCCTGTGCCACTAAAGAGGAAAAACAAGTGGCACCATCCCCAGGGAGACCCTCAGGAATTGTTGACCCTGCACAGCTCATCCTGGGGGAAACAGCCAGGGGCTGACCCCACTGGAGCCACCCATGGTCAAAGGCAAGAAAGAAATGGTCAAAAAATCTGGAATTATCTCCAGTGCAGCCCCAGGGAGCACAGCCTGTCCTGGGAACTCACCCCGGGCCCCAGAGCAGCTCCCAGGGAAAGGAACTGGGCCAAGGGGGGATTTATTCAGGATCTCAGTGACACATGGCATCGAGTTTCTCCTCATTACAAGGTCAAGTGCTGCAGGAAAAGGCTGGATCACGGCCACCTCATCCAGGTTTGGGATGGTTGTGGGAGAAACATCTGGAGCAGGCATCAATATTTTTTTTTTTTCTGAGGGCAGGAGCTGCCAGAGAAAGAGGGATGAGGGTGATGAGCCTGATCTCCCAAATCTCCCTGCTCAGAATGGAAGGGGCCAGAGCAGCTACCGACCCCAGGCTCCCAAAAAGGCCTGGGATTTGCTTTGGGAAGGGACAAAGGACACGCCTCGGTGCCAGGGAGCAGGCAGGGCAGGTGCTGCGACACAGCCACCCGTGTTTGTCACAGGCTGCCACCCCATGAGCACAGTGGCACCTCGGCCACAGCAAAAGGACCGGGCTCATTCCCACAGAGCGCCCAGATCCGTGCACTTCAGGAAAAGGGATTTGGGGTGGGAGAAAAGCAGAACTTTACTCCAACCGCGCTGGGGCACTGTCCCAGGAGCTCCAGCCCGGCCAGGATTTGGCTCCTGACAGCTCCGGCCATTTGTCCCTCACAGCTCTGTGTCACCTGCCCCTCACTCCCCACTCCCCTTTGACATCATCCCGCTCCCATGCGCTGTGGTTTGTTCCCAAAGGAAACCCAACTCCTGTCACCACGGCAACGAGCAGCGTTCCCACCAGGTGCCCCCAGCAGGTGCCCAAAGCCCCTGGAACCGCGGCCTCTCCTGAAGCCCTTCCCCGTGGGATGGCATATCCCAGAGGCTCCAACACAGCTCCACATCATCCTCTTGGGAAGCTCTGACATTCCCAGCAGGGGCAGCTCCAAGGGGGAACAGCGGCTGTGTCGGGGCTGTTCCACGATTCCCACTCCAGCTATTCCACACCTGCACCCCGACAAACACAACCTCTGCCCCTGGCCGGCCATTCACAGCTCTCCAGGGGCTCCCCTGGAGCAGCTCCTCTCCCACGGGGACGATTCCCATGGAGCTCCCCCAGCCCGAGGCACGGCAGCTGCCGGGTGGGCGGTGCGAGACGCGGGTGAGCAATTCCCGGAGGATGGAGCGGGGCTGCGAGCTCTTGTGCGGAGCCCTCAGGTTCTCTGGCCCTTTTATCTCCTCCTTCCCCCTCCCGGACTCAGGTTCTCCGTCCCTTTTATCTCCTCATTCCCACTCCTGGACTCAGGTTCTCCGGCCCCTTTATTTCCTCGTTCCTACTCCTGGACTTGCACCGATGGATTTCTCTCCTGGACTGAGGTTCTCCAACCCTTTTAGCTCCTCGTTCCCACTCCTGGACTCAGGTTCTCCGTCCCTTTTCTCTCCTCGTTGCCACTCCCGGACTCGCCCCGGAGGATCTGTCCCCTCCCAGCGGGTGTGTGGGCAGGGATGCAGGGAAGAGCCAGGCACGGAGGCACCACACCCATTTTTACACAGTAATTTGATGCAGCAAGAGAGAATAAAGGGAGGGAGATGCTGCCAAAGTGATTCCCAGTGAAACTCTGAGTGGCTTTCAGCCAAATCCCCCCAAAACCACACAAGGAGCCACCCAGCCCCTACAGCTCCTGCCTCCCAAAGCTGCCCGGGGATTTGGGAGAAAGCAAACCCACTTTGCAAAGCTCTCCGATCTGAAATCCCTGGTAGCAAAAATTTATTTCCATGACCAAAGATGAGGAGAAATTTATAAACTTTTTCTAGCAACCATCCAAGGAAACAGTAAATATCCCATCAGCCGGCAGGCAGCCTCGCGTCCAGGAGGGCTCAGCCACACCCCCTGCGGGCACAGCACCCTCCTGCCTCCTTCCTTCCCCACCTCCCGTGCCAGGGAATCCGGGAAGCTCCGCGCCGGATCCGGCCAGCCCCCAGCTCTAGTGTCCAACGTGATGAGGAGAAAAAACAAGCAGCACACTCATTTCAAAGCCCAACAAAGACATGGACAGTGTTAGATTCTCCTAAAAAGAAGCAGTCCCTGTGTGTTTTTTCTCCCCCCAAAGCGCCGGTGCCTGGGATCAGCGCATGAGCAGGCTGTGCTTTGGTCCATCCACCCTCTCCAGCTTCTCAAAGTGTTTCCTGGCGTTCCGGATGTTGATCAGCGTGGCCGCGGAAGCTGCGACGGAAAAGGGACAGGGGAGATAAAAAGAAGTTAAAAAGGGTGAGAGTCACCGTGGCCTCAGGGCTGCCTGGCTCCAGCAGCTCTGTCTGCAGGGGCTGGGTGCATCCTGCTGCTCCCGAGCCAGGCAAAATCCACAGGGGGATTTTGGGCAGGGAAAAATTTAGGGTGGGAAGGGCTGGGCAAGGTTTAAGGTGGGATGGTCTGGGTAGAATTCTATGGGGGAATATCTGGGCAAAATTTGAACTGGGATTGGCTGGGCAAAATTTCACGTGGGATGGGTAAAAATCAAGCATGGGAAGGTCTGGGCAAAATTTCATGTGGGATTGGTAAAAAGCATGGGAAGGTCTGGGCAAAATTCAGCATGACATAGTCTAAGCAAAATTTAATATGGGAAGGTCTGGGCAAAACTTCATGTGGCATGGGTAAAAATTAAGCATGGGAAGGTCTGGGCAAAATTCAGCATGGAAAATGGTCTGAGCAAAATTTCATGTGGGATGGATAAAAATTAAGCATGGAAGGGTCTGAGCAAAATTGAATATGGGAAGGTCTGGGCAAAATTTCATGTGGGATTGGTAAAAAGCATGGGAAGATTTGGGCAAAATTCAGCATGGAATGGTCTGAACAAAATTTCATGTGGGATGGGTAAAAAGCATGGGAAGGTCTGGGCAAAATTTCATGTGGGATGGGTAAAAACCATGGGAAGATCTGGGCAAAATTCAGCATGGAATGGTCTGGGCAAAATTTAGTGTGGGAAGGTCTGGGCAAAATTTCATGTGGGATGGGAAAAAGGCATGGGAAGGTGTGGACAAAATTCAGCATGGAATGGTCTGAGCAAAATTTAATGTGGGAAGGTCTGGGCAAAGTTTAGTGTGGGATGGTCTGGGTAAATTGAACGTGGGATGGCCAGGGCTGTTGGCTGATCCCAGCAGAACATGAGGAAAAGCCTCTCCCAGGGAGAGCTGCTCCTCCCAGAGCTGCTCCCCAGCCCAGCAATGCCCAGGGATCCCCCAGTGTCCCTAATTCCCCAAGGAGGAGGCAGGGAAAGCACAGCAGCAGGCCTGGGCAGTGTCCCTGGAGCCCCTGAGCTCCCAGCAGCAATTCCAAGAGCTGTGTAAACAGGGATCTGCTCCCAGGGGCTGCGGGCTGGCACTGCTGCAGATCCTCCTTGGGATAAATAGAGGCTGCTAAAATTAGAGCCTGTCCACCCAAGACAGCCCAGCAACACCCAAACATGAGCCAGCTCTGCTTCCTCCTCAAAAATCACCGGGGCTGCCAGCTCCCAGCTGCCCAAAATAGGCTTTAGGCACGACCTGCTCAGCCAGGTCTGGTTTGGTGGCTCCCTGTGACAGCAGCAGCAGCTTAGCTGTGCCACCACCACCTCTGCAGGGTCCTGCTCACACTCAATCTCTCTCTCTTAATCAGTTCTGTAATTAAAATCTCATTTTCAAGAGAAACACAGTTTAAACTGGACTAATTCCACCTTTTTTGAGGTTTTTCTGGTTTTTTTTTGTCCCAAGCAGGTTTCTCTTGGCTCTGACTTACGTATGGAGGGGTCTGACATGACCACCATCACGTAGGTGTTGGATGTGAAGATGTCAATGAAAGCAGCAAAGTTGGAGTTCCTGACCTCCATGCTCTGGAAAGAAGCTGCCAGCTTACTGAAAAACAAGGAAATAAAGAGTGAATGAAGAGCTTTTGTGCCCACATGGCCAAAATCCCTGATCTGAGCTGTTGGGAACAAGGAGGAGCTGCAATTCCCACTTGGCAAGGTGTGGTTACAGCAGGGCTTTGGCTGGGCTTGGTTTTAAAGGCAAATTCCTCAGTTTGGGGCCAAATGAGGCAATGGGGCAGTATCAGCTGCTTGTGCCTTGAATGAAGGAAATTCCAGACACAACCCCCCTGACCAGGCCTGCTCCCCATGGATACCAGGGCTCAGCCATTCCCAGCTGGACACTCTGGATAAGCAGCAGAAATAAGCATAAAATGGGAATATCTGGAGACATCTGAACATCTGTAAACCCCTCCAGAAACTTCTCCATTCTATCCAGCTCCACACACCCTCACAATTAACCTGGCAGTGGAGCCTGAGGGCTGTGCAAAGCCAAACTTCCCATTTTTCCACTGAAATCAGGGATAAACAGTGCCTGCAAGCCCCATCCTCCCCAGGCAGCCCAGTGGGCCAGGGCTGCAGCAGAGCTCTCCAGCTGCCATTCCCAGGTTCCAAGAGAAACACTTCTGATCACTCCAGCCCTAGAATTCCCCTGCATTGATCCAGAAGGAGGAGACCTGGAACAAAACAGCACCAAAGCTCTCCCACCACGAGCAAAGGAGGAGTTAAATTAACATTTAAATTATTTGTGTTCCAGCTGCTGAGGAGTCAAACTGGGATTCTCTGGAGAGAGCTGGAACAGCCCTGATGTCCCCAGGGCTGATGGGAGCAGCTCACCTGCAGCTCAGCTTGAACTGTTTGATGATGTTGCTGATCTTCTCAAACCTGTGCACGTCCCGCTGCTCCTTGCACTGGTAGTGGGAGATCACCTGGAGAGGGGCAGAGCAGTCAGGATTCCAGCCCAGCCCTCCCACAGCAGCTCTGGGAATGCCTGGGGAGCAGGGGGGATCCCCTCTGCCTTTGGCTGACTGATCTTGGGAGTTTTACACAAATTCTTGTGGCACAGACCTGCCAGGTGACACCACTGTCCCCTGAGGGCTTCACCTCAGCAGCAATTTACATCTTGCTCCCAAAACAGGTGGGAACAGAGTAAAAAATGTGTCCATCACCTCAGGAATGGGCTGGGATGGATTTTCCCTCCCATCCTGCACAGGCAGTGATCCCAAAGCCAAATCAAGCTGCTCCTCCCCTAGAAAAACAGCTCAAAGCTGCTTCCTTGGGAATTCCTTCTCCATTCCTCTCTGACTCCAGTCTGGATGGCAACACCAAGAGGGTCTGAAGGGCTTCAGGAGCCCCTGAAAACATCTCCATAAACATTCCCACCGAGCTGGTGGCCCCAGCCCTTTATTGCTCAGCCACATGGAGTGAGAGCTGCATTTCCTGCCCACACAGCTCCATCCCCACAGCAAAGCTGACAGCAATCTCTCCACAGCCTTAGGCCAGCTGCTTTGAACTCTTCACAATCCCAAAATCAGCTCTCTCTGGATGTGTCAGGAGCCCTTGCACAGGGATCTGGACTGTTCTATTCAGGGAGTCACATTTATCAGGGTTTTTTAGGGTTTTTTCCTCTTTTTTCCCTTAACCACCTTAAGCCCATCACTTTTTAAACTTGCCCAATTATTGCCACAAGCACGGTTTTAGCCACATTCAAGACTTGCAGGTCCCAGTGTTCAATTTCCTTCCTAAACTTCCCAGACGAGGTTTTTCCACTCCAATTTAAACACAATTGTACAATTTAATTCTACAATTTAAATTACAATTTCAGAATAAGATTTCCCAAAGAGATTTTCACAGGAAGATTTCCCATCAAGAGAAGAGAGTCCTGAGAATGTTTAAGTATATGAAAAAAAAGGAGGAGTTTTTTAAGAAGTCACCATTGCATTTAAATTAAGCACACAATTTTTGAAGCAAAGATAATTTCTTTCAGTTAAAAATGTCCTTGTAACAATCACACTGTCACACACCCCAAGGTGGAACTATTCATTATCTCCAAAAGGTCAAAAAGCAGAACTTGCCAGGCATGGCAAGTGTTTGTTTCTGATAGTTTAAGGAGGAAAAAAAAGTCATGGCTCCTTTCCCAAATTCCCTCCATCATTTCCAAATCACCAGCAAGGAAAACACTCCAAATAATTCAAGTATTTCCTTCAGCTCAACAAGAGTTTGGTGCAAAGTGTGAAGAGCCCAGCCCAGCAATCAGGAATATGGCCAAGCACCAAGAGTGGTTTTATCCAGCAGCTTTGCAGAGGGATTGGGAGCACAAGGACCTGGAAAAGCACCACAGTCCCATGGCTGGCCCCCCACCCATGCTCTGGATTTGCAGAACATCAAAAACCAAAAGAAATCAGGTCCAGCTCAAATGCTCCAGCAGGAGGAAGTGAAAAGGTTTGGTTGTGAAGCTCCAAAAGGTTCCTGCCCTGTGCAGAGGGGGATTCTCAGAGCAGTCCCACCACAATGGGGACATGAAACACTCCCAGAGCCTGCAAGAGGAAACCCCAACCAAAGCTCAGCTCAGCTGCAGGGGGGATTCTGGGATGGCCCCATGGGCTAGAGGGTCCCAAGGCCTGGATCAGGGCACTCCTCTCTGGGGCTGGCACCTCCCAACCTCCATGGGATCCCACAATGGCTTGGCTTGGAAGGGCCTCAAAGCTCATTCAGGTCCAACCTGACACCTCCCACTGTCCCAGGAGCTCCAGCCTGGCCTTGGGCACTGCCAGGGATCCAGGGGCAGCCACAGCTGCTCTGGGAATTCCATCCCAGCCCCTCCCCACGCTGCCAGGGAACAATTCCCAATTCCCAATATCCCATCCATCCCTGCCCTCTGGCACTGGGAGCCATTCCCTGTGTCCTGTCCCTCCATCCCTTGTCCCCAGTCCCTCTGCAGCTCTCCTGGAGCTCCTTCAGGCCCTGGCAGGGCTCTGGGCTCTCCCTGGAGCTTCTCCTGTCCAGGGGAGCACCCCCAGCTCTCCCAGCCCAGCTCCAGGGCAGAGGGAGGGAAAGGGAGGCTGCACCCAGGGGATCCATGCCAGGAACTCACCAGGAACGTGGCTCTCTCAAACAGCAGCACCTCGTCTGCCTCGATGATCTGAGCAAAGTTCCTCAGGTTCATCTCCAGCTGCTGCACGTTGGGGATCAGCTGATAGACAATGCTGGACCAGGCCTGCACAGAGAGACACACCAAGGTCCCACAAGTTCCTCTCCTCAGCCCCTCGTGAGAAATGTGCTCCCAGAGGGATTTTTGGCACTTCTGGCTGCTGACAGCCTGGGCAAGGCTGAGCAGCTTCTCCACCCTCCATGCTCAGGTCCCAGAGGGAGCCCAGACCTGAGGAGACCCTTCCCTGGCTCCAGTTCTTCTCCAGCAGGCACAGAAACTGCAGTGCTGCTGAACAGACTGAAATCATCCCTGCTTAAAGCTGGGAATGCTTCTGTCTCCTTCTCCCATTTAAGTTCACAGAGATTTTTAATCCTGAGCAAGGTCAGCACACAGATGGACACTTGGCAGCTCATCCCTGACCCAAACAAAGTTCCACCTTATCCCAACAGGCCAGGAACAAGCCCAGGAGGGGCTGGGGGATGTTGGGATCAACATCTGTGCTCATCCACACTCGGATTTTCCAAGCTCAGCCTCCCCTCCCTGCCCAGCTGCTGACCCAGGTGTGGGGCAGTGGCAACCTCACCCTTCCCAGAGCCAGGGGGATGTTTGGATGCCTGTCTGCCAAGTTAACAATATTTACCACACACTCCTGACTTCTTAAAATAATTAATAAACCCATGACTAATTTGGGTTTCACTGACACCCTGCAGAAGCAGCTGCAGAGCTGAACACAACAGCAGCTCCAGGGATCCTCCTCCTGCCCTGCTCCCAGTGGGATGAGGAAGAATCCTCCCAGATGTGGGGAGGAAGCTGCACCAACCTTGTAAAGGGTCTCATCCCAGATGGAAGTTCTGAAACAAACACACTCCAAGGGCCGGGAGAGGCGCTTCAGGTCCTCCTCACGCTCCTTAAAAATCTGGGGGGCAAGGAGAGTTGAGGGGTTGAGTGAAGTGTTCCTGCCTGTGCTGTGGCTGCTCTATGGATTTATGGGGTGAGTTTCACATGGATCTCTGGGACGCTGCAGGGGAGAGTGGCCAGGAACCCTCCCAGGGAGCAGCAGGGATGTCTTGGTGCAGAATCCCAAAATTGTTCGGGTTGGAAGGAGCCAAGGTGTGCTGGGAGCTCTGGAACCAGGCAGGAAAGGCTTTTCCTGTCCCTAAAAACCAGCACTGCTGTTCTCCAGTGGATGCTAGGATGACACACTTTAAAAGAAGGCAGGAAAAGCTCTGAGGAGATCTGAGAAAGCCTTTGAGGAACAGCCCCAGGGGCTGCCTTTGAGGTGTGACACAAGGGATGCATTTCCATGGCAATGCCAGCTCCTCACCAGATCCCGCTGGTCCTCCTGCACCAAGTCCATCTTGTGCACCAGGCAGAAGATCTTGGCATCAGGGGAGTTCTGCAGGATGGCCTCCAGGCAGGACTGGTAGTAGTGCATGTCCTTCTCCAGCTCCCTGCTCTCCACGTCGAACACGTAGATGAGCACCTCCACGTTGCGGAAGATGTTGTCCCTCTGGCTGGTGAAGTAGTTCTCCATGAAGGTGTCCTGCCTGGGGGGCAGAGCAGGACACTCCTTAGGGCAGCTCCTGGGTTTGTGGGAAGCTGCTCCTGGCAGGAGGGCCAGGCTGGGGTGTGGAGCTGCCAGGCCGGAGCTGTGTGCCCTGGCATTCCCAGGGAAGCTGGAGGCTCCTGGAGAGCACCAACCCCCCAGTGCCACAGGAAAGCAAAGCTTCCCTCACGTGCTGCTGCTTCTGGCCCCAGGCTGGCTTTAAGGAGCCTTTTGTGAAAGCCCACAGCAGCAGGACAGGTGAAACGTGACCCAAAGCATCAGTTCAGCCTTAAATCCCAGGATTAAATCTCCTTAACTCTGGCTGAACATGACTGAGGTGGTCCAGAGGCCATGGAGCTGAGGAGGGGACACATTCCTTGACAAAAGCTGCTTCCAGGAGCCACAGGATCCACCTCCAGCATGGCCTCTGCACAAATCCCACCTGGATGGAGCTGGAGTGAGCAATTCCAGCACCTCAGGACAGCAGAAGGAACATTCCCTTGGCACCACCTCATCCCAGGGGGAGGAGAATCCACCCTGCTCCACCCCTGGTTCCCCAGAGCCTCCCCCAAAGGCTGGACAGGAACAATCAATACCTACCCTCCACAGTCCCACAGGTTCAACACCAGGTTTCCCAGGAATCTGACATGGGAATGCTCCACATCAACTGCAAAGAGACAGCAGGAGCTCACTGAGTGCACCACAGCCAGGGCAGAGCTTGGGCAGCCAGAAACCCTGGAAATCAGCACCCAGTCATGGAATGGTTTGGGCTGGAAGGGATTAACGCCCTCATTCCAACCCCTGCCACCTTCCACTACCCCAGGCTGCTCCAAGCCCCATCCAGCCTGGCCCTGGACACGTCCAGGGATGGGCATTCCTCACAAAGCAGCCCCAGTTTGTAAAATCTCACCAAAATCCCATTTCCCAGAGGAACTCAGGCCTCCCTGCTCTCCTGAGAAGTGCAGTGAGTGTTCCTGTTCACTCCCACATTCCCTGATCCCTGGGATATTGTAGGAATGACTGTGCAGGGCTTGAAGCCATCCCTGACAAAACAAACCAGGAACACAGGGAATGTAAACTTCGGGAAGAGGCCAAATTCATGGCAAAGGGGAAATTTACACCAATCCCTGACATGAAATCCACACAGGCCCCTCCCAGTGAGAAGCACCAGATCCCAACCACTCATCCACCTCTCCCAGAGGAATCACTTCTTGCTCTTTCCCAACAAAGGCTTTGGAAAGGGAAGAAGGAAAGGCATTCATTAAACAAACACAGTGCATCATCCTGCCAGAACCACGGGGGCACTGCAGGATCCCTGTGCTGGAAATCCCTGCAGGAGCAGGAACATTCCACCAACACACAGGAGGCTCTGACAGGTGCAGCTGCACCAAGGCTGCTTCCTGATCCCAAAAATAAAGAGTTAAGGATCAAATTTAAATAATAAAGCAGCAAATGCTGCTTCCTGCTCCCCAAAAAAGGGAGTTAAGGATAAAAGTTGAACAATAAAGCAGCAAATGCTGCCTCCTGATCCCAAAGAAGGGAGTTAAGGATAAAAGTTGAACAATAAAGCAGCAAAGGCTGCTTCCTGATCCCGAAACAGGGAGTTAAGGATAAAAGTTGAACAATCAAGCAGCCCAGCCGATCCCAGCGCTGCCTTTCCCTTCCCTCCCCTTCCTGCCTGTCCCTGGCTGATCCCGAAGCTCCCAGCGGGTGCGGCAGCCGCAGGACACACCCAAGGGACCCGGGGATGGCTGCAGGAGCGGCCCCGCCCTCTGCTGAGGCTGGAGCTGTGGGACGGGGCGGTTCCTTACTCGTGGCCCCCAGGCGCCGCGTGTCCCGGGCGATGTAGTTGGCAAAGATAATGGATCTCATGCTGGTCTTGCCAGACCCACTCTTACCCATCAGCAGCACCTGCACACGGGGAGAGAAGGAAAAATGAGCTCCCACAGAGCACCGAGTGCCCCCCAGCTCCCTCGGGCTGGCAGCTCACTGCCAAAGGCACTGAACGCAGCACTGGCACGGCCCAGCTGGGAATGCACCAGGAGAGGCAGAGAGGAGCACGTGGGGAGCAGGACAGACATCCCAAACACTCCTGGGTGGTGACTGGGCCATGTCATCCCACCTCCCTGCTGTCCCTGGGCCATGGTCACCCCACCTCACTGCTCTCCTTGGTCAGACTGAACACTTTTAACACTTTTCTCCAAAAACGTGGACAGGACTTGGGAAAAGCAGGAGCTGCCTCCCCATTCCCAGCCCCTCCCATCTGGTGGCTTTGGTGGCACCAAAGGACTTTAAAGATGACGAACAGCTTTGTCTCAGCCCCTCCAGACCAAAAACAAGCCCTCAGCTCCTGGTTTTCCACCCCAAACACTCTGTGCTAACCAGACAGGGGTTAAAAACCTTCTAATACTGCTTTTCCCACAACATGACTGTTGCTTTTCCCACAACATGACTGGTTTTCTTTTCCCTAAATACCAGGGACATTCCCAGTTTCAGGTGCTAGAAGACCAGAAAAAGGGGAAAAGCAGATGAGACAACCCAGATCAGCATCCCCAGAGCAGGGGTGAGACAACCCTTTATGGCTCCAGTGATGCCCCTCCAGAGGAGACCCTTGGCTCCATGATGTCCCATCCCTGCAGAGCTCAGGGGAAAGGAGAGGCAGCCAAAAAGCAGGGAATGCTGCTGGGGGTGGGGATGAGGGGAGACAGTCACACCAGAGACAGTCACACCAGGCAAGGCTTTACATTGTGATCTAAAAATAAAAATTAAACAAAACAAACCCATCAGCGGCAGCCAACACAGCCCCGCTCACAAAACCCAGCTGTTAAACAAGTTCCAGTCACAAAGCCAAATGCAGCTCCTGGCAGCAGCCCTGCCAGTGTGCCATCCAGGGGGGATTTCAGGAGAGCAGCCCAGGGAGTGCTGCCCAGCTGCCACCCCCACCCTGGGCAGCAGGGCAGGAGCTGGGCACAAAGCAAGGCACAATTCCCCAGGGAAGCTGCCCACAGGCTCCAGGATTGGCAACAAGGAGGGTTCCCGGCTGTTCCACACCCAGGAGGGCTGGGGAGGGCCCCCAGATGCTGCCCTGTCTTGTCCTGTCCCCTGAGCTGATCCCAGAGAACGGCCAAGCTCTTATTTCACAGCACCAGCACAAAATCCCAGGCAGAAACTTGATCCCAGCCTGAGGCACGGCCCAAACCAGCCCCAATTCCCAAAGTTTAGGCTGCAGAGGCCTTGCAAAGGGGTCAGACAGCAGCACGTAGAGCCAGGCAGGGAACACAACCCCACCTCACCATGGAACAGCAGCCAGATATTCCTTTAAGAGCTCTGGCCGTGCTCCTGCAGGGATACACCCACCCCTGCCATGCCCAGAGCTGCTGCTCCTTCCCCACGTGTTAAATTTCATCCTCCTGGAGCCCCGAGGGGATTCAGGCTCCTGGGACACCTCGGGAGGGTGGCAGGGACAGGGGAGGGACACGAGCAGATCCTCCTCCCTGAGCACAGGGTTTTGCAGAGGGTTTTGCAACAGCCCCAGAAGTGCTCGGGGAGCAGCAACTGCTGGGGAAGGCTCTGCAGCCCATCCAGGCCAGGAGTAAAGCCGGGTTTAACCCAGCCCATCCAGGCCAGGATTAAAGCCGGGTGCAACCCAGCCCATCCAGGCCAGGATTAAAACCGGGTTTAACGCCTGGCACCTCCAGCAGAGGATGCAGCGCTGACTCTGAGAGGCACTGGAGCCCCAGGTGAGGGATGGATCCAACAAACAGTGCTCATGGATGGGGATGGGAAACACAGGATCACCCTGCCCGCCCTTACCTTTTTCTTCATGGCTGTGCTTGGCATCACACACCTGCAGAGAGAAGCCCACCTTGGATCGCTGCTTTTCACACACACATGCTCTGCTCGCCAATCCCAATGCCAATCCCAATGCCAATCCCGATGCCAATCCCAAACCGACACCAATCCCAAAGCCAATACCAATGCCAGTGCTGATCCCAACGCCGATGCCAGTGCCGCTCCCACCCCCGGTACTGGGAAAGCGCTGACACAGCCCCGGCTCCCCTCCCCCTGCTCCGGCCCATGGGGAACTCCCGCTGCTGCCGGGAAACCTCCGGCGCTCCCGAAACCGCCCGGCCCGGCTGGGGTGGCTGCGGCCGGGCCGGCAGCGCCTCCGCAGCCCCTTCCCGGCACGTTCCGCAGCCGCTTCCCTCAGGATCCCCGCAGCCCCTTCCCTCCCTCAGGATCCCCGCAGCCCCTTCCTTCCCTCAGGATCCCCGCAGCCCCTTCCCTCCCTCAGGATCCCCGCAGCCCCTTCCCTCCCTCAGGATCCCCGCAGCCCCTTCCCTCCCTCAGGATCCCCGCAGCCCCTTCGCTCCTCAGGATTCCCCCAGACCCTTCTCCCGGCACGTCCTGCCGTTTCCTCGGGATTCCCCACAGCCCCATCCCCGCGATTCCCCCGGGACTCCCCGCAATGCCCGCGCCCCCCGGGCCGGGCCGCGTCTCGGTACCTCCGGCGGCGATGGGCGGCTCGGGGCCGGTTTGAGGGACGATGCCGGTGTGAGCCCCGGCAGGTCGGGCTCGGCGGGCCGCAGGCGGTGCTCGGCGCTGCCCGGGCCTGTGGCGGTGCCCGGTGCGGGGCTCGGCGGGCCGCAGGCGGCGGCCGGGGCTGTGGCGGTGCGGGGTGCGCTGCCCGGTGCGGTGTCCGGGGCAGTGGCGGTGCCCGGGGCTGTGCCGGTGCGGGGCCCTGCCCGGGGCCGTGGCGGTGCCGGCTGCGGGGCTCGGCGGGCCGGAGGCGGTACCCGGTGCGGGGCTCGGCGGGCCGGAGGCGGTGCCCGGGGCTGTGCCGGTGCGGGGCCCTGCCGGGGCCTGTGGCGGCGCCCCCGTCCCGCCCCCCGCCCCGCTCACGGGACCCAGCGCTCGGCGGCCGCCGCCGGTCACGTGAGCGCGCACGCGCGCGCCCCCGGTATCACGTGATGCGGACGCGGGGTAGCCGAAGCTCCGGTCGCCATGCTGGGTGAGGGCAGCGTCTCTCTGGCACAGTGGGGGCGCTTATTGGGGGGTCCCGATGAGTCCCGGGCATTCCCGGTGACTCCCGGTGTCTCCCATGGAACGGCAGAACGGCGCCCGGTGGAACCTCTCAAGGCAGTGAGCGGGGTGGGCAGTAGCTTTTTGAGGCGCACGGGTGCAGATCATTTCAGCGCCTCCCATATGGTCTAGCGGTTAGGATTCCTGGTTTTCACCCAGGCGGCCCGGGTTCGACTCCCGGTATGGGAAGTTTCGCTTTTTGTCTTGCCGGATCGGTACACACCCTGCCCTCCTTTCTTATTTTTCCGCACGTTCTCCCTCAAAACTCCTTCGGGAGTTGATTTTTGCACCTCTGCAGCAAAATTTCTCGGCGCCAGGAGCTTCCTGAAGCCGTAGGAATCGCTTTGCCTCTGCAAACTGAGCCTCACAGCTATTTAAAACTTCAAGTACATTGGAGCACAGAGCCCCAGCTAATTAACATGCTGTTAATTGGCTTTTTTTCTCTAACACAAGCAAGAAAATTCCTGCTTGTGTCCCACGGTGTGTTTTAAACCACCCTGACTTCCTCAAGGCAAATAGGATTGTGCTGAAGATACATATTTAGAAATCCACATATGACATATAGATTTATACATGTTTATTGCTGAAGGGACTCCTGGCAGCTCCCCCAGATGTGTGGATTTGGAGATCTGGAGAGATCTGCTGGGGTTTCCAGGCTTCCAGAGATCCTGGGAGCTGCTGCTGCCACAGAGCCAGGGCCATCATCACCTTGGGTGTCCCCTCCCAGAGCCATCAGTCACCTTGGGTGTCTCCTGAGAGCCATCACCTTGGGTGTCTGTGAAAAATGCGTATTTTATGACTGGCTTTTTGCAAATATTCAAGTGAATATTACATGTGTTATGTTAGAAAGTGATGCTGTATTAATTCTCTTAAGTAGTGTGTTAAATATAGTTTTAGGTTATAACATAATGTTAAAATAGAAACTGTGCTGTGTAAGATAGTTTTTTTAAAGAAAGGACTCGCAGGGAGATAGCAGCCACAGGACACCTGAATCTTTCAGAGAAAGAGAATTTATTGCTCCCTTATCAAAAGAAACGAACTTCCTGCCTTGCTCAGCACTGAAGATGCAGTCACAGAATTCAGAGGAAGAAGTTGACACTGCCCAGACAGAATCCTGGGTTTGAATGGAATTTATGCATCATGTATGAGGTGTAGGAATATGCAACAGGTTATTGCTTTTAAGGGTTAATCCTCTGTTAATGTGGGTCCTTTTTCAGGCTTATTTTGTCCAGAAAGAGGTACTTGGACTGTCCACAACTCTTTGTTTTGATTGTCTCATATTTTCCTAAATCCTAATTATCCAAATTTTTATTACTCTAATTATATTGCTATTTTTAGAACTATTTTATTACTATGAAACTTTTAAAATTTTAAAAGCAAGTGATTGGTGTTTTTCACAGTGTCCCCTCCCAGAGCCATCAGTCACCTCGGATGTCCCCTGAGAGCCATCACCTTGGGTGTCCCCTGAGCCCTTGCATGTCCCCGTGAGCCCTGTCACCTTGGGTGTCCCCTCTGAGCCTCACTGTCCCTCCCAGAGCCACCAGTCACCTGGGGTGTCCCCTTCCAGCCTCATCACCCTGCATGTCCCCTCACTGCCATCACCCTGTGTCCCCTCGCAGCCTTGTCATCCCTCTCAGAGCCACCACCCTGCATGTCCCCTCTGAGCCATCACCCTGTGTGTCCCCTCGGTGCCATCACCCTGCATGTCCCCTCTGAGCCATCACCCTGTGTGTCCCCTCGGTGCCATCACCCTGTGTGTCCCCTCTGAGCCATCACCCTGTGTGTCCCCTCGGTGCCATCACCCTGCATGTCCCCTCTGAGCCATCACCCTGCATGTCCCCTCTGAGCCATCACCCTGTGTGTCCCCTCGGTGCCTTCACCCTGTGTGTCCCCTCAGTGCCATCACCCTGCATGTCCCCTCGGTGCCACTCCCTCAGAGCCATCACCCTGTGTGTCCCCTCATTGCCACCCCATCAGTACCATCACCCTGTGTGTCCCCTCTGAGCCTTGCCATCCCCCTCAGTGGCATCACCCTGCACATCCCCACAGTGCCATCACCCTGTGTGTCCCCTCAGTGCCATCACTCCCTTGGGTGTCCCCTCTGAGCCCTGTCATCCCCTCAGTGCCATGCCCCTGTGTCCCCTCTGAGCCATCACCCCATGTGTCCCCTCAGTGCCATCCCCCTGTGTGTCCGCACAGAGCCTTGCCATCCCCTCAGTGCCATCACCCTCAGTTCCATCACCCCGTGTGTCCCCTCAGTGCCATCACCCTCAGAGCTATCACCGGCATGTCCCCACAGTGACATCACCCCATGTGTCCCCTCAGTGCCATCACTGTGTGTGTCCCCTCAGAGCCATCACTCCCTCATGTCCCCCCTCAGAGCCGTGCCCCCGTCCCTTCCTTGGCACCGGGCAGTTTCAGGCAGCTCCAAGGAAATTCCAGCCTGGCACACCTTGAACTGTTCAATGGGTGGGAAAGACAGTGCTGGTCCCACAGGATTCCAGGTTTTGAACCTTTTTGAAGCTTTTTTCCCCCTCATTCCTTAAAGCTTTTAAAGCAAACATGGACATAAAAATGGGTTTGGATTTCTCCTTTAAAAACCAGGAAATGTCAGGAAAACACATTTCCCTTCCTTCTTGCACTGGATTGTAACAAGTGTTTTCTATTTACATTTCAAATATCCTTGTCAGAGCCTGAAGCCCAAATTGCAGAATTTGTCTGACTCTGGGTGTGTTCGTGTTATATTCATGCAAAACAATTCCCAGGAGAAGCTGTGACAGTAACTTTGTGTCCCCTAAAACTGTGCCAAGGTCCACGAGAGTTTGGAGCCATTTTACCTCTTTGTTCCTCTTGCTGAATTCTCAGATATCCCAATTAAACAGAAAAAAATTCCAAGTTTGATTAGCTGTGAAGGGGGAAGAGAATAAAATGAATAAAATGTTTTTTTTTCTCTCCCACCCCCCTTCCTTCTGGACCTCTCCTCTATTTTTAAAGCAGATTTTTGAAGAAAATGATCCAAAGTCAGAATATTCTGATAAAATCTGTCTAATTCCCTGATGTTCTTGCAGGAGAACAACTTGTCTCCAATTTTGGAACTCAGTTTCTAACGAAGCTGCACAATGACAACATTCACTTGCTGCCAGCAGCTGCTCTGAGCTGTCCTTGTTCAGCACGAGCCTTCTGCTCACAGATCCTCTACACTCAACTTGGTAATTTTTGAAGTTTTATTGGCCAGGTTTTCACTGAACAACCCAAAAGCTGTAAAAAGTGCAGCTCAGGGGCTGTGCAGAGATAACCCCTCACTCCAGGAGCCAACACTGAGCATTTCAAACTCCTGCTTTTGTGCCACAAAGAGCTGAAGGAGGTGGGGCTCAGCTCCTTCCTTGACAGACTGCCCTGGATTTGGGATTTAGGGCTGTTGGCACAGAAATAAAAAGATAAAGGCACCAGCATGCCCTTCATCTTTAGCAGCAGCACAGGAAAGCAGGCAGGAAGTTGTGCTCACTCCCCAAAATATCCCAATTTATAAATTCAGCCCACAAGACAAAAATAGCTTCAGCAGCAGGTATTGTTTAATTCAGGAGTGCTCTGAAATAAAGCAGTGACCCCACAGAATCCTTACTGTCAAGGAGAAAAACCCCAAACTGAGCTGTCAAAACCCAAAGACTGAAACATTTTGTGTAAAATGTGCCCAAAAAGCAGCCTGGGGTTTGCTGCTCTGATCAAAGCTGTACTCAGGGCTCAGCAAATGTTCCAAGGCTCTCCCTGCATTCACTGGAGGGTTTTCTTCACACACTGAACATTTCCATGGTTTTAGGGAACAGAGAGGCACAAAATGAGCAGGAAGGTGTTTCACACAGGCACAAAGGGCTATCAGTGCTCCCACCTCTCCATCTCCAGAGAAATGAGGTGCCTTTAGAGCTCTGGGCAATTCTGAACCAGGAGAAGTCACCAGCCAGGCCTTCCTTTGTCTCCTTGGCCCACCCTGATCAATAAATGTTATTCAAATCCAGGGCAGCAGTGCCCTGTGTGCAGCACTCAGTCCCTCCAATGCCCCAAAAATCAGCAAAATCCTCTGAAGGAGGTGAGGTGGGCTGAGTGAGAAGTCTTTGTGTCAGTGCTGCTGTGGGTAATTAGCACAAAGTCTTTAATTACTGAATCCCAGACTGGTTTGGGTTGGAAGCACCTTAAAGCTCATCCAGTTCTACACCTCCCACTGCCCCAGGGTGGCACTCCCTAAGGACACTGTGGTGGCTGTCACAGAGCTGCTCTGCTGCTCCACAAGCTTTGTGTCCCCTTCCAGCTGTCCCTGTCTGCCCTGCAGGAGCTCTGAGTGTGCAGGGAAAGGAGGGGAGCAGGGATGATCAGAGGCAGGTGCTTTGTGTCCTGGATTGCCAAGCAAATTTTATTCTATTTGCCATCTTGGCATTTGTGTTCTGTTCAGTGGGCAGTTTTCCTTATTGTTGGAACTCAGGAAATTCCTCTGGCTGCCCTGGAGAACTTGAACCCCTGCTCAGGGGGCTCAGAGACCTTGGCACAGAGCCCCAGACCCCTGTGCCTTTGATTTTAGCTCTTGGAAAAAAACAATTACCAACCTTGTATGAAGAATGACAAGCCACGAAAGTTTAAGAGAATGATAGTGAATTTATCATGGGGTGAAAAATAGGTTTTTGAGGTTTTTAGAATGGGGTTCAGGGGGCAAGATGGAGGAATGTAGGCATGTCCAGCCTTTCTCCTTCTCCTTCTTGGCCTCCATCTTCTGCTGTGATGTTGGCGCTTACAGATTGGTTTAGAGTAGAAGCTCACTGTCTAACACAGGTGATGGGTATTGGAAAGTAACTGTAAACATTGTACACATAGTTTTTAGTATAAAGCCATAACACTGCCCTGGGGCAGGCAGAGTGCCTGGAACTGTCCTGCTGGATGGACCTCGGCAGGGCAGGAGAAAGAATTTTATAGATAAGATACAATAAACAACCTTGAGACCGAGAAATGAAGAGCCCTGACTCCTTCTTTGAGTGCCAGGCTGGGAAAAGAGACTTTCGAACTCTTCTCAGGGTCACTGTGAGCAGCAGAGACCCCGAGACCTTATCTCTTCCACACCCCCTCCTCCCTCAGGGGAGACACCTGCTGATAACAGCTATTGAATGTCCCTGCATGGCTGATAAGAACTACAGCATCCCACTGGGAGATGTGAGCCCAGAGGGAGGAGCCAAGCATTCCTACCCAGATATAATCCAGAGGTTTTGAGACACCAGCACGGCTTCTCCACTGGATTCCCCAGAGGAACAGCAGCTGCCTCTCCTTCCACTGGATCTTCAGAGGAAGAATCCATCCTTCTCTACAGGATCCCTGCTCCAACAGAACCACCCCTGACACTGCAGGAGGGCTGAGCCACAATTCCAATGGGACTGCCACCAACACCCTGACCCACAGGGTGTCAGGTTGGGTTCTGACTCTGCCAGTGTTGGTTTAGTTTACTGTATTGTTTATCTTTTAATTTTCTTTCCTATTAAAGAACTGTTATTCTTGCTCCCATAACTATGCCTGAGAGCCCCTTAATTTAAAATTTTTAACAATTTGGCAGGGGGTGTGTGTTTACATTCTCCATTTCAGGGGAGGCTCCTGCCTTCCTTAGCAGACTCCTGGCTTTCCAAACCAAGACACCTTGTCAGAGGGAGCCTCCAGCAGCACACAGAGATTCCCCTCTATTCCAGCTCTGCTTGGAAAGCTGTGTGTGCCTCTGCTGTGTCCCCAGCCTCAACCATCCTCCTTTCCTGTAACACTCCTGTCACAGACATGTTTTATGAAAAATCCTTTCCTTAGGATTTTTTCTCCTGAGAAGCTGAGAGGCCTCAGGAACAAAATGTAAACAATGGTTATCTGCTGCTGTGGAATGCAACAGGTGCATCTGGGATTGGTCTCATGTGGTTGTTTCTAATTAATGGCCAATCACACCCCAGCTTGGACAGAGAGTCTGAGACAGCTGCCTTTGTTATCACTCTTTACTATTCTATTCTTAGCCAGCCTTCTGATGAAATAATTTCTTCTATTCTTTTAGTATAGTTTTAATGTAATATATATCATAAAATAATAAATCAGCCTTCTGAAACATGGAGTCAGATCCTCGTCGCTTCCCTCATCCTCAGACCCCTGTGAACACCATCACACACTCCTGTCTCATCTCCTGCTTTCAAGGCTGCAGAATCCTCCTGCAAAGCTGCCAGGATTGCACGGGGCAAGTGCAGCTTGTACAGAGCTGCTAATGAGCCTGTCAGATCCAATGCCAACCAGAGGGTCTGCCTTAACCATCAGGGTGCATCCGCCTGTAAATCAGCACAAAATTCACCCCAGCTCAGGGTAAGGGCTGCAGATTCCTCCTCTGCATGCTGGGAAGTGTGGGGGGTATGCCAGCAGCTGCCAGCCAGCAGCAGAACAGGGTTTGGGGAACTCATCATAGATAAACCACAGCCTGGAGCAGCTCCTTGACCTCCTCCAACTCTTCCTTTGCAGAGGATTTGTGACCGGGTTTCTGCCCTTCTCCTGCTGCCTCCAGCTCTGGGACACGAACAGGGCTGCAGCTGCCTCAACCAGACCCAGCCTGGAAAACTCCCCCGGCACCAGCACAGCGCCAGCCTCCTCCACGGCGTGTCCCTCAACCGAGACCTGTCACCCACAACCGGCGACTCTTCCCTTTGATCTTCCTAAAGAAACCGTGTGACCCCTGGGACGCCCTGGACCAGCTCCCGGAGCCCGAGGCCGCTCCCGGAGCCCAGAACTGTCCCCGGAGCCGCTCTCGGAGCCCGGAATCGCTCCCGCAGCCCAGGGCCGCTCCCGGGGCTGTTCCCGGTTCCTCCGGCGCCGCTTCCCGAAGCGAGGCTCCCCCTCACAGCCCCTGTGACGTCACCGCCGCGCCGCCGGCTACGATTATTCGCTTCTACTCTCGCGCCTGCGCACTGCCGCGGCTAAACCGGCGTTTCCGTGTTGCTGGGGTTCGGCACCGCCTCTGCCGGTGCTCCCGCCGCTCCCGGTGCCCGTGGTGCCCTCAGTGCTCCCGGTGTCCCTGGTCGGGCAGTGCGGCCCCTCCGCCTCCCGCGCGGTGTCTGAGGAAGCGCGGACGGGGCCGCGGACACGGCAGCGAGCGCTGCGCGTGCGTGAGGTGCGTTGCTCCTGGCGCCCCCTGGCGGCCACGATCGGGGCCCCTCAGTCGCCGGGAGCGCGCGGGGCCGTCCCGTCCTGTCCCTGAGGGAGCGCTGGGGCTGGAAAAGCGCTCCGGGATCATGGAATCCGGGATTAGCAAATCCGGGATTATCGAATACTGGGTTAGCAAATCCAGCCTGTGTCCCGTCTCCACCTTGTCACCAGCGCACAGCCCTGAGTGCCACCGCCAGGCGTTCCTTGGCCACCTCCAGCCATGGGGACTCCAAACCGCACCGGGCAGTTCCAATCCCTGACCGCCCTTCCCATGGGGAAATTCTGCTGATTTCCACCCTGAGCTTCCCTGGTCCAGCCTGAGGCCGTTCCCTCTCCTCCTGTCCCTGTTCCCTGAAGCACAGCTCGACCCCCCGGCTGTCCCCTCCTGTCAGGAGCTGTGCAGAGCCACAAGGGCCCCCTGAGCCTCCTTTGCTCCAGGCTGAGCCCCTTCCCAGCTCCTCTCCAGCCTCAGCTCCTTCCCAGCTCCCTCAGCCCTGCCCTGCGGCCCTGCCTGGGAAGTGCTTTGGGCTGGGAGGTGCCAGCCCCCGGCCGGGCAGAGTTTTCCAGGTGACTGCACAAAGCAAAGGTTCCCGTGTGTCCCTGTGGGAGGGACGCTGGTGCTGGGGGTTCCTGCAGAGCTGTGCCACGCTGGGGCATTCCATGGGGGGGTTGTTGTTGTCCAGGTGCTGCACACTCACAGAGCACTGGGGCAGGGATGGTGTCCCCCTGGCTGGTGACAGCCACTGCTGTCTCCTTTTCTCCAGGCTGAGCCCCTTTCCAGCTCCCTCAGCCCCTCCTGGGGCTCAGCCCCTTCCCAGCTCCGTTCCCTTCCCGGGACACGCTCCAGCCCCTCCAGGTCTTGCTGGGATTGTCCCAGAGCTGTTCCCAGCACTGGAGGTGCCCAGCAGTGCCAGCTCTGGGGATGGGCACTGCCCTGCTGTCACACCATGGCTGGCACAAGGTGCCCTTGGCTTTGCCCACCTGGGCACACCTGGGCTCCTGTCCAGCCACTGTCCCCAGCACCCCCAGGGCCTTTCCCAGTTTTCCAGCCCCTCTTCCCCCAGCCTGGAGCATTCTATGGGGACCCAGGGGCAGGACCAGGCACTTGGCCTTGTTAACCCTCACAGTTCTGCTGTCACCCCACAGATCCAGCCTGTCCTGATCCCTCTGCAGAGCCTCCCTGCCCTCCTGCAGATCCACATCCCACCCAGCTCCGTGCCACCTGTGAATTATCCCCTAATCCAGATCATCAGTAAAGATATTGAGCAGAACTGGGCTCAGTGCTGATCCCTGGGGGACACAAGACTAGTCCCAGCTGGACATGGCTCCTTTTCCACCATTCCCAGCCCTCCCTGGGCTGGCCATCAGTCAGTTTTCAACCCTGCCCAAATGACCCTGTCCATTGGCTGCAGCTTTTCCAGCAGCTCCAGCACAGCAGCACCCTGGCAGGGCTGAAATGAGGCACAAAGGCAAAATTCCATCCCAAAGAATAACCTGGAAAAGGGAAAAGCATTGGGAAAAGCCACAGAGGATTCTGAGAAAAAATGACCCAGCTTCTGGGCCTGGCCCAGGGACAGGGAAATGTGTAATTCCAGCCCAGAGAATGTGTGCTTCTAGAAATAGAAAAATTATAATACAAAATTAGACACAGAGAGAAAATTAACTCCCTGCACGTGTAAAACAGAATAATTGGGAGAGGTAGGAAAGCTCAGGCAAATCCCTCCTGTGTCCAAATGCTGGAGCAGGCTGCACCCTGCAGGTGTGGCTGTCAGTGCAGGGATCAGTGCTTGGATCCACCCATCCATCCATCCATCCATCCATCCATCCATCCATCCATCCATCATCCATCCATCATCCATCCATCCATCCATCCATCATCCATCCATCCATCCATCCATCCATCCATCATCCATCCATCATCCATCCATCCATCCATCCATCATCCATCCATCCATCCATCCATCATCCATCCATCATCCATCCATCCATCCATCCATCATCCATCCATCATCCATCCATCCATCCATCATCCATCCATCCATCCATCCATCCATCCATCCATCCATCCATCATCCATCCATCATCCATCCATCCATCCATCCATCATCCATCCATCCATCCATCCATCATCCATCCATCATCCATCCATCCATCCATCCATCATCCATCCATCCATCCATCCATCCATCCATCCATCCATCCATCCATCATCCATCCATCCATCCATCCATCCATCCATCCATCCATCATCCATCCATCCATCCATCATCCATCCATCATCCATCCATCCATCATCCATCCATCCATCATCCATCCATCCATCCATCCATCCATCCATCCATCATCCATCCATCATCCATCCATCCATCCATCCATCCATCATCCATCCATCCATCCATCCATCCATCCATCCATCCATCATCCATCCATCCATATATTCATCCATCCATCCATCCATCATCCATCCATCCATCCATCCATCCATCCATCCATCCATCCATCCATCCATCCATCATCCATCCATCCATCATCCATCCATCATCCATCCATCCATCCATCCATCCATCCATCATCCATCCATCCATCCATCCATCCATCCATCCATCCATCCATCATCCATCCATCCATCCATCCATCATCCATCCATCCATCCATCCATCCATCCATCCATCATCCATCCATCCATCCATCCATCATCCATCCATCCATCATCCATCCATCAGCCATCCATCCATCCACCATCCATCCATCCATCCATCCATCCATCCATCCATCCATCCATCCATCCATCTCTCCTGGCAGAGCAGGAATTGGCTGGGTGGCAGCCAGGTGTCCCTGTGCTACAGGCAGTGTGATGCTGGGTGTGTCCTCGCTGGTGACAGGGACATTTCTGTCACTGCAATGACCCAAAGCTGGACAATTTCCATTGGTGACAGGGACATTTCTGTCACTGCAGTGACCCAAGGCCGGACAATTTCCGTTCCTGTCTCCAGGGTCAGGCCTGGGGGCAGTCTGTGCTCCAGGGAGGGATTCCCAGAGCAGGGATGAGCGCAGGCAGCAAAGGAGGAGGCTGTGCAGGAGCTGCCCTGTGCTGCTGCCCACAGCTGGGCTCCGAGGTGTCCCAGCACCTCACCACAAGGGGCATTTTGTGGTTTTAGTGAAAAAATCCCTTTTCAGTGAGTGCCCAGGTGCTGGGGCTGGCTCTGTCCCATCCCACAGCCCAGAACAGAGGGACGGAGCTGAGGCAGGAACACCCCACAACATCCCGTGGCTGGAATTCAGCCTGGACTTTCCCTCCTTCTGGAGGAGGTTCTGGTTCCCTAAACTGTCTTTGTGCTCCATTATTTTATCCACTTCAGCAGGGATCACTCAGAAAATCCTGTTCCACTCATGTCACCTAGCTCCATTTGTTATCCTTGGTTCCATCTCTAGAGCAAACATAATCTGTGAGATTCTGTAAAATTTCAGCATCAGTTTTTACCAACTACTTTGTCCTTTTCTTTTCATCTTTTCTTTTTTCTCTCCTTTCTTTTCTTTGTTTTTATTTTGCTTTCTCTTTTTCACTTTCTTTTTCTGTTTTTACATTTATTTTTGTTTTTAATTTTATTTTTACATTTAATTTTCCATCTCTTTTCCATCTCTTTCCCTTTCCCTCTTCCATCTCTTTCCCTTTCTCTTTCCCTTTGCTTTCCCTTTCTCTTTTCCATCTCTTTCCCTTTCTCTTTCCCTTTGCTTTCCCTTTCTCTTTTCCTTTTTCTTTCCCTTTCTCTTTTCCATCTTTCCCTTTCTCTTTCCCTTTGCTTTCTCTTTCTCTTTTCCATCTCTTTCCCTTTCTCTTTTCCATTTTCTTTTCCTTTCTCTTTTCCATTTTCTTTTCCTTTCTCTTTTCCATCTCTTTCCCTTTCTCTTTTCCATCTCTTTCCCTTTCTCTTTTCCATTTTCTTTTCCTTTCTTTTCCATTTTCTTTCCCTTTCTCTTTCCCTTTGATTTCCCTTTCTCTTTTCCATTTATTTCCTTTCTCTTTTTATCTTTTTTCCTTTCTCTTTCCCTTTCTCTTTGCCATTTTCTTTCCCTTTCTCTCTCATCTTTTTCCTTTTTCTACTTATTTTTCTCTTTCCTTAAGAAAATATTTTAGCGCACCACTTGCTGTTTAATGGACAACTCAAAATTTTTTTGGAAGCAGTAAATTCCACATTTAAGCTTTGATTATTGGATAGGAAGTTCCCCAACACCCTTTAGATCAAATCTCTTCATTTGATTCACATTTATCTCTAAAAACCACAGGGTTCAAGTTGCACCCTCTTTGCTGAGGAGCAAAACTCTCAGACCAATCCCTAAAATTTTACTGGAAAATTCAGTTTCTCACTCAAGTGCTGGAGCTGTCCCATGGGGAAATCTGCCAGGAACAGGGAGTAAAATATCCTGTAAAATATCCCCTGAGCCAGTTAGGTCAGCAGCTGTGCCCAGTGAAGGTCCAGATCGCCTTCCCAGGGTGTGAGAACAGCTCTGATCAAGGTAAAACCCCCTCTGGTGCTTCCCCTCCCTCAAAACCACCCAAACTCCCAAATCTGAATGGGATGGGTTGCATAAATCAGGATTAAAATCACATTTAGGGCATTTGTATCTTAACCAGCCTGGGTGAGATGGAATCATGAATTCAGGGGTTCACTAGGGGCATTCCCAAATTCCCTGGAGGTGAAGGGGTGGCCAGGAGCTGGGTCCTGCAGGGACAGGGGGTGTGGGGACGCCCCAGTGCTCCCCCCCTGATCTCTGCATGTCCATTCAGGCCCACGGGGCTGTGGGAGCTGCCCAAAGAGAAGCAGAAGCTCCTGTGGATTTTGGAGTCCTTGTGCTCACACAGAGCAAGAGTCCTTGTGTCCAGAGCCTGCAGGGAGCAGGAATTAGAGAGAATCACCCTGTGGGATTCATTCTCTGAACCTGGGAGAAGCAGTGAGAAAAGCAGAGAAATTAATGACCAGAACAATTCTTATCTCATTGGCTGCTCCTGTGTTGTGCCAAAGCAGAATGCAACATGGAGATTGTTCACCCACAGTGATGTTGTTTTGTTTCCTTGGCCTGTCAGGGCCAAGTGTGTGCACGCTGTGGGTCAGCAGACAGTCAGGAGATTCTGGGCAGTTGAGTGCTTGTGCAGTTTCAGTTTAGATGTGGTGTAATATAGTGTAATATAATATAGAATAATATAGTATAATGTAGGAAAAGAATGTGGCTGTTTCCTTAGAGCCCACATGCACACCTGGCCTGTCACACCAGGCCCCTGCCCAAAGTCCCTCTCTGTGGGATTCACATTCCCTGAGCCTGAGAGAAGCAGAGGAAACAATGATCAGAACAATTCTTATCTTATTGGCTGCCCCTGTGTTGTGCCAAATCAGAATGCAACATGGAGATGGTTTACCCACAGTGATGGGGTTTTTTTTCCTTGACCTGTCAGGGCCAAACACATATGGAGACTGTGGGTCAGCAGTCACAAGATTTTGTTGAGTTGAGTGCTTGTGCAGTTTCAGTTTAGATGTAGTGTAATACAGTATAGAATAGTATAGTATAATGTAGGAAAAGAATGTGGCTGTTTCCTTAGAGCCCACATGCACAGCTGGCCTGTCACACCAGGCCCCTGCCCAAAGCTCCTCTCTGTGGGATTCAAATCCCCTTAACCTGAGAGAAGCAGTGAGAGAAACATAGAAATTAATGATCAAAGCAATTCCTATCTCATTGGCTGCTCCTGTGTTGTGCCAAAGCAGAATGCAACATGGAGATTGTTCACCCACAGTGATGTTTTGTTTCCTTGGCCTGTCAGGGCCAAGTGTGTGCACACTGTGGGTCAGCAGACAGTCAGAAGATTCTGGGCAGTTGAGTACTTGTGCAAATTCAGTTTAGATGTAGTGTAATATAATGGAATATAGTATAGAATAAAATAGTATAATGTAGGAAAAGAATGTGGCTGTTTCCTTAGAGCCCACATGCACACCTGGCCTGTAACACCAGGCCCCTGCCCAAAGCCCCTCTTTGTGGGATTCACATTCCCTGAACCTGAGAGAAGCAGTGAGAGAAGCAGTGAAAGAAAAGAATGATCACAACACTTCTTGTCTCATTGGCTGCTCCTGTGTTGTGCCAAAGCAGAATGCAACATGGAGATTGTTCACCCAGTGATGGGGTTTTGTTTCCTTGGCCTGTCAGGGCCAAACACATGTGCAGACGGTGGATCAGCAGACAGTCAGGAGATTCTGGGCAGCTGAGTTGAGTTGGGTGCTTGTGCAAATTCAGTTTAGATGTAGTGTAATATAGTATAGAATAATATAGTATAATAAAGTTATTATTTAGCCTGCTGATATTATGGAGTCCTCTCTGACATTTCCTGCCTTCGTGGGCATTGCCCTGCTTTCACTATAACATCCCATAATGTTTCCTCACCCTCCTGAAACCCTCTCCCACACCAGCTCCAGGAACATTTCTGCTTGGAAGGCTCTGGTTTGTTTTTAGGGGTGGACAGGGAGGGCTGGGTTTTCAGAATTGTGTGATGATGCTAAAGGACTCCTGTTATTCCCAAATTCCACAGCTCCTTCCCACTGATCTTTAACCTTTCCACACCCATGGATTTTCACCTCCTCACCCCAGCACCACCTTCTGGCTTGGCAAATTGGTTCAGGTTCCCAAAAGCCAAGGGTTTGTAGATCCATCCTCTGGATAAACCACCTCCCATGGCAGACAGGAATGAATGAGGGAGGCAGTTTCCAGAAAATGGCCAAAAGTCCTGGTCCTGATCCCTAAATTTGCAATTAGCAGCTCATTATTTAAGCAGGGCCTTCCTGGATTCACTCAGACACTCCCAAACCTTTCTGAAAAGCTCCTCCACTCTCAGCAGGTCTGAGTCACTTGGAATAATTCCATCTGCATCCCTCAGAAGAGATTTTAACAAATTACATTGTAACCTCTGGATTTTAATAATTGCAAAAGCTGCAGGGGAAGAAGTAAAACCAGAAGTAAAACCACTTTCCACTTATTATGAGTTTGCCAACATCATCTGTAATGTTTAAAACCCAGCAGCAATAAACCCACACAAACACACTCCCCCTAAAGAACAACCCCATCCTTTAACAATCCTTTTTCCCCCAGATTTAGCAGGGTAAATGACACAAGATGGAATTAGCACAACTCCAATAACAAGACTATTTCTGTGTTCTTCAGCAGCTCGGGGCTCTAAAACCATTCTGGTGTTGGGAGGATGAGCCTGGGCTTTCAAACACACACCAGCAGCAGGTCTTGAGCAGATTAGCCTGGAGTGAGGCATTCAGTTCATTATTCATGGTTCTTGAGGGAATTTTGGTTCACTTGTTATATTTGGGGCACTTCTGGTCAACGACACCTGCCAGGTTCACCCTCCTGCCAGGTTTATCCTCCTGCCAGATTCTTTCTTGCCCCATTATCCTGCCAAGCAATTCAGCTCTTTCTTAGTGAATTGCTCATGAATTCAGTGGGTCTTGCTGGAGGAATGAGTCACAGAGTGCAGGGAATGCTCTGTGGGGTGACTGCAGCCCCCTGAGCAGAGCCTGACAGCTCCACCCTGCTCAGGACAGGGCTCCAGCAGCTCCTGCCAGGCTCTTTGGGCCCAGTTCTGACTCCTGAGTGGAAAGCAGGAGTGACTGCCCTGAAATCCCTGTGTTTCACAGGACAGAGAATTCCCATTTACAGAATTCTCTTATTGTTCATTCTGAGCTCAATGGAATTTGTCCAACCCTTCCTTGCTGGTTCACAAAACGCCTCAAGTCCAGAACAAAAGAAACCACCAGTGTCCTTTCCAGAACCTTCCAGGGACACTTTCCACCATCCCAAGCTGCTCTAAGCCCTGTCTAGCCTGGCCTTGGACATTTCCAGGGATCCAGGGGCAGCCCCAGCTGCTCTGGGAGTTCCAGCCCAGCCCCTCCCCGCACTCACAGGGAACAATTCCCAATTCCCAATATCCCATCCATCCCTGCCCCCTGGCAGTGGGAGCCATTCCCTGTGTCCTGTCCCTCCATCCTTGTCCCCAGTCTATTGTAAATGCAGGGCCACCAACAAAGGCAGGAATGATTGATCTGACTCCATGTTCTCAGCAAGCTAATTTATTGCTTTATTACACTATATTATGTTAAAGAATACTATACTATACTAAAGAATACAGAAAGGATACTTACAGAATGTTAAAGATAATAATGAAAACTCCTGACTCTTTTCAGAGTCCTGACACAGCTTGGCCCTGATTGGCCATAGAGTGAAAACAACTCACAGCAGAATCCAATGGAACAATCACCTGTGGGTAAACAATCTCCAAACACATTCCAAAGGAGCACAACACAGGAGAAAATGAGATAAGAATTGTTTTCCTTTTCTCTGAGGCTTCTCAGCTTCCCAGGAGAAAAGCTCTGGGCGAAGGAATCAAGTTCAGAGAATGTGAATGCCACATCCAGCCCCTCTCCAGCTCTCCTGGAGCCCCTTCAGGCTCTGGAACCTGAATCTGCTCCTTCATTCTGCTCCCAGGTGGATTCACCAAACCTCTGCACTCTCCTGGAACTCCGGGGTTTGGAGCAGCCTGGGATGGTGGTGGAGGGGACAGGCTCAGCTTTAAGCTCCTTCCAAGCCCACCCAGGCTAGAATTCCTTGGTTCTGACATTTTATACCCACAGGGGAGAACTCTGAAGGTTCAGTGGGAATCAGCATCCAGCAGAGCTTCCTTCAGTTCTGCCCTTTCCATGGAATGAGGGGAGCACTGGGGTGGGAACAGTCTGCCCTGGAGTTCACTCACCTGAATGACCCTGCTGGAACCCCCCCAGAAACCCCAAATCCAGCAGCTCTTGTGCACCCCAGAGTGGAGAGTCCCTCGTGTGACACCCACAGACTGGGAGCAATTATTTCTATTATTTCTATTTATATTTAAAGGTAATTTCTATTTATATTAATGGGTATATGTGCATACATATTTATATTTATATTTATATTTATATTTATATTTATATTTATATTTATATTTATATTTATATTTATATTTATATTTATATTTATATTTATATTTATATTTTTGCAGTCCCTTAGCTGTGTTGGCCAGGAAAGCAAACCTCCAGTTGTTGATGAAATTCATCCCTGGATGAGACACAAATGAGGAAATGCAATAAATACAACTGCAGGTTTCATTGTCCAAGGGAACTGCTGGAAGTGTGAAGGGAAGCAGATTCCCAGTTTTTTACACATTTATAATATGAAAACCTTCCTCTCCTACAACTGCCAGCTCCCATGGCCATATTAAATAACCTAATTTTTAAAAAATGCGTTTGGAGCATATTGATTTGCTCTCTTTTGCCTGTTTTCATTCTGTTTCCCCACAGTGACAGAATATATGACAGACAATAACGACAAAATCCAAATGTGTGTGGCTGTGGCTGTGAGGAGAGAGAAAAGCAGGAGGCTGGGGTGTGCTTCCCCATTTTCCCCATAAGGGGATGTCTGTGTGTCTCCTTAACCCTTCAGGCAGCCCTAAGATATATTTAGAGAGAAGCCATGGAAAAGGAAGGCTCTAAATAGCTTCAGTTCCAAACCTCTGAAATGAGAAACTGGGGAAAAAGAACGATTGACAAAAGAGGGGAATGTGGTAAAGATATTCTGAGATGGTTCCAGCACTGAATTCCTTCTGTTCCCTCCCACTGTGGGGATAAAGAGAGATTATTACATTTATAAAATAGGGAATAAATGAACCACAGGGCAGGGTGGGGCAAAAAAGGAGCCAGAGAACAGAGCCAGAGGTTCCTGCACCCACAGAGGACCTGGGCCTGCTCAGGGCCATTCCTGCTCCCTCACCTCCCTCTTTTCCCACTGAAACCTCAGGGGGGAATAAATCAGTTCTGAAACAGAGGGAAATAAATCCGTTCTCAAGCAGGGGGAGATAAATCAGCTTCTCCTCCCAGCCCTGCCTGTGTTCATCTGCATTTCCCACTCATTTTTCACTCTGGGTACAGCTGGAACTGAACAGCCCTGCCAGCAGCACCTGGCAGCTCCAGCTCTGCCTTCCCACATTTATTCCCATATTTAAGCCATAGATCCCAGATTTAAGACATAATTCCCAGGTTTAAGCCATAATTCCCAGATTTAAGCCTGGCCTATCTCCTGATCTTCAGTCCAGGACCTGAGCTCTGTCCTTCAGGATAAACCAAGCCCAGCTTTACCTGGCAGCAGAGTTAGGCCCAGCCTTGAGGACAGAATATTTTCAGGATGTTCCTCTGCACATTTTCTCAGCTTCTGATGAGCTGGGCTTACCTGGACAATCTTAAACTTCCACCTGAGGGGAAAATGAGTCAGAGCTCACCTCTGTCTGGGTTTATTGGGGCATTTTTAGGCTGGTGAGCTGTGAAATACAGGATTTGCTGAGGGCACAGCAGCTCCAGGATGGATCCTGAGCCTCTCTTTAATTTTGCAGTCTCCTTGTCCAACAACCCTGTAAATAAAGGGTTTGAGGGCATTTCTGTGGAGTTCTGCTGAGCAAGAGCACAGAGAGCTGCTGGGTTGTATTTTCCAAGGATTTTATAGCCATAGAAACAATGAAATGCTTCAATACCCTTCAGTCCCTGCTCACTCTGAAGGCAGAGCTGAACTCTTGTGCTTTAATTCTTGCTGCCAGTGCCAGCTCCAATTCTGCCCAGTCTGAAAAAGCCACCCTGGAGCATTTATCCCTTTAGAAAACAAATTAAGCACTAGGGAAGGCAGTGCTCCCTGAAACCTTTGAACAGCAGAAATTAGAGGCACCCCAGAAGGTTGAATCAACAAAAGTGAGCCCAGAACTGAAGGAGATGAGAGCAGGGAGGAAAATAAACCTGCAATAATCCAGCTCTCAGTCCAAGGGATGAACACATGGCACCTGAGGACGTGGATTGTGTGACCATGGTGGTGACTGATCATCTTAAAGGTCTTTTCCAGCATTAAAACCCTGCGATTCCAGGATTTTCTGCCTTTTTCTCCTGCTCTGAGGCTGAGGAACCCCTTGAGTGGAGCCCCAGGCTGCACATCAGAGCTCTGCAGCATTTTCAATCCATCTCTTTGTGTTTATGGAAGGTGGCACGGGAAATCTCTCAGCTGTGACCGTACTCACAGGGGTCTGAGGATGAGGGAAGGGACGAGGATCTGACTCCATGTTTCAGAAGGCTTGATTTATTATTTTATTGTATATATTATATTAAAATTATACTAAAAGAATAGAAGAAAGGATTTCATCACAAGGCTAGCTAAGAATAGAATAGCAAAAAATGATAACAAAGGTTTGTGTCTCAGCTCTCTGTCCGACCCAGCTGACTGTGATTGGCCATTAATTACAAACATCCAACATGGGCCAATCCCAGATGCACCTGTTGCATTCCACAGCAGCAGATAATTAATGTTTACATTTTGTTCCTGAGGCCTCCCAGCTTCTCAGGAGGAAAAATCCTAAGGAAAGGATTTTCTATAAAAATGTCTGTGACACTCAGCCCTGGAGCATCTCCCAGCTCTGCATATCCAGGACAGAGCTGAGGTGAATGATCCTCTCCAAGCTTGTTCCAGAGCCATCCCAGTGGCGATCAGAGGCAGCAATTCCTGGAGAAATAGCTCCTATCAAATTTAGGAGCCTTCCCTTGGGGAGGAACATCCATTTCCTCTTCTACCTGTCATTCTTCTTCATTTATGGGCTGAATAAGGCACCAAATCTGGCAGGCTTTAGGTAAAAAATGAGCTGTTCATGGCAAAGAGAGCCTCAGTGAATTAAAAAAACCCCAACCCAACTGTTGGAATAAAGATGCAGTTAATAGGAGCAAAAATAAATAGAAACAGGCTCTAAATGTAAATGAACATTACATCACCACTGGCATTTCAGCTCCTTTTCAAACACAGAAATAGAAGCAGATTTCACTTGCAGAAAGTTGCTGTGTTCACACAGCCTGAGCTGCTTTGGGGGCACAGCCCTGAACCTTCTGCTCCCCAAAACAATCCAAGAAAGGAGCAAAGAGGGATCAGACAGAGGGGACAAATCCCAAATTTCTGGTCAGAAGAGGTTGAGAGAAACATAATTAACCCTTGAGCCCTGTGGGGAGGAGATTTGTTTGTGTTTGCCAGCTCCAGTGGAGCTCATTCCACCTCAGGCAGATTGCAGGTGAAAGCAAATAATTCAATTCCAGCCCAGGAGAAGGCTGGGCCCTTAATGAACTGAGAGAGATGACAGAGAGAGGGAAAGAGCTCCAGAGCAGCTTTAGCAGCAGATTTCTTTCCCAGCTGTCACCTCAAATCCTCGAGATCCACGTTGGCCATGCAAATTCCTGCCACCATTTCCAGCCTGGAAATGAACTCAGAGTGTTCTTGGAGTGAGACCTGAAAGCTGGGGCACCTCAGGAGCCCCTGCCCAATCCCTGTTCCCAAATATTGCCAATGCCACCCCATCCCAGGGGCCAGAACCTTCCTGGAACTGCCCCACTTCCCAATCCCATGGCACTCTGCCCATCAGTGGATTTCTCTGGTCCTCATGCTGGATATTGGGAACAATTCCTTTATGGAAAGGGCTGTCAAGCACTGGGATGAGCTTTGAGGGTCCTGACATGCTCAGGGCCAGGAAAAGGTGAGGGAGAACAAGGAGAACTCTGCAGCCTTTAACAGGGTGCCTCATCCTCCATCCTCCCAAAACACCTCCAGGTGTTTTAAGGGATTTCAGGGAATGAAGAGTTAAAGGGCAGCAAACAAAGCCAGCTAAAGACTTGAGATGATTTCCCCTCATCCTTACCCACCTCAGACATTCAATTTTACACAGGTTTGTGTCTCAGAGTTAACACCAAATTCTTCCCTGTGGGAAGGAGGAGATGGATCCCGGGCTCCCATGTGCCACAGCAGGAGTGACAGAGGGAAGGATGTTAATTTAGGAAGGATGGCACACTGACATTTCATCCTGTCTGATATGGCAGAGAGATTTCATTTTTTTTAACAGGAAGAGCTTCAATATTTCACAAAAAATGTGTTGCCTGTGATTATTTGTAAAGCATCGAGGATGGGCTTGGCACTTCCCTGACAGAAACACTGGCAGGTCCCTGCCTGGAGGGATCTATAATTGGAGCAGAGCAAGGGAAGGTGATGGGAAGAGTGGATGGGAGGACAGGGAGGCAGCAGAGGGAGATCAGGAGGAGAATCAGGGATTTTTTATTCTTCCCTGGATTTTTTTTTTGGTTCTTTTAATGTCATCTGATTTAAATCCAGGCTTAAGATCTGATTTTACTTTGGATTTTTTTTTTTTTTTTTTTTTTTTTTTTTTGCTGCCGAAACTTTCCTCTGGCCCTGACTGGAGCAGAAAACCAAAATGTTGAGATTCCTGCTGGAATAAAGAGGAGGGTGGTGTGGAAACAGCCTGCCTTTGCCAGGTGGGAGCATTTCCCTGCAGGTTCATCATTCTGGAACAATTCTGGCCCACAGGAGGGGAAGCAGAGAGGGGCACGCCAGGGAGTGACACAGCAGGGCACAGGGAGGCCTTGGGATGTCTCCAGGTTTGTTTCTGGAAGGTTTGGGTGGTCCCTGGCATTGGGGCTGGAGTTTCTGATAGAATGAATTGGAAACCAATACCCCTGTGGATCCCCAGCTCCCTCCCAGGGTGCTCCTGCAGGGCAATCTCCACAGAGTTCATGGAATTTCTGCTTTTCCCTGCATGGATAACAGAGCACAAACCCTTTCCTGGGTTCCTGCAGGAGCCCCAGCACTAAAAATCCCTGAGCAGCCCCAGGGAGCTGCCCAGGAGCCAGGCAGGAGGGGAAGGGCTGTGTCCTCAGCTCCTGGCTGCCAGCTGGGGGATATTCTGGGATTTAGGGAAAAGCCTTGGGCTCCCACCTTTTCCCTGCGTGGGAGGAAGTTTCTGCCACCAAGGAACGAGCTGGGAGCAGCAATCCCAGCGTTCCTGGAGAGAAACCGTGAGGATTAACTGGGGATGACATGAGCTGCTCCATTCCCTGTGCTTGGGGACACCAGGTGAGGGCAGGGCAGGAGGGATGTGCTGGAGAACCAAATCCCACAGGATCCTCCTTTCCCTTCCTGTCAGGTCCTGTGGAGGACAAAGCTGTGCTGCAGCCCAAGGCTGGGTGCCAAAAACCCCAAGAGGCAGCTCAGGAAGGGCTAGGTGGAGGGGTGAGCTGAGGAGGTGCTAATTAGATTAGGTGCTAATTAGCTGTGCTGCTCAGCAGAGCTCAGCCTTCAGCTGTCACTCACCCACTCCCAGCCTGTGGAATACATTCCTGGGAGAGGGAGGCTCTGCCACCACTTCCCTCCCCCTGCAAATCACAGGGATCCTGTCCCTGGGTGGCCCTGGGGACCAGGGCTCACGAGGGTTCAGAAATGTGGATGTAGCACTGGAGGACAGGGTTGGTGGTGGCCATTGTCCTGGTTTGAAAAGATGCTGAGGAGGATAGGAGCCTTCCTTGAAATGAGCAATGTAAACCCTCCCCACCCCTCCCAATTGCTATAAATCTTAAATTAGAGGCTCTCAGGCAAAAAATATGGCAGCAGGAAATAACAGTTCTTTAATAGGGAAGAGAAAAGAAATAAAAGGATAAAATAAACAATGCAGTACAGTAGAACAACACTGACAGAGTCAGAACCCAGCCTGACACCCTGTGGGTCACGGTGCTGGCAGCAGTCCCATTGGAATTGTGGCTCAGCCCTCCTGCAGTGTCAGGGGTGGTTCTGCTGGAGCAGGGGTCCTGTAGAGAAGGATGGATTCTTCCTCTGAAGATCCAGTGGAAGGAGAGGCAGCTGCTGTTCCTCTGGGGAATCCAGTGGAGAAGCCGTGCTGGTGTCTCAAAACCTCTGGATTATATCTGGGTAGGAATGCTTGGCTCCTCCCTCTGGGCTCCCATCTCCCAATGGGATGCTGTAGTTCTTATCAGCCATGCAGGGACATTCAATAGCTGTTATCAGCAATGTCCCCTCCCAGGGAGGTGTGAATGTGGTCACTCAAAGAGAGAGATAAGGCAAACTGCCCACTTGACAAAGATAATCTGCCAAACAGATGGTAATGGAAAACATCTTGCCTTGGAATCTTCAACAGAGGGTCTCAGGCAAAGATACGGGAATAGGAGTAACAGTTATTTATTATAGAAAAATAAAAATACAAGTGCAGTGATACAAACCAACACTGCCAGAGTGAGAGCAGTCCCTGTCCCCTGTGTGCCAGGGCGGTGTCCCAGCCCCATGCCATGGGGGCTCAGCCCTCCTGCAGTGCCAGCTGTGGCTCTGCTGCAGCAGGGATCCTGCACAAGGGGGGAGTTTTCCTCTGCAGCTCCAGGGCTGCTGCAGATGGGCCTGGGCTCCCTCTGGCCACGCAGGGCAGCAGAAAGCTGCTCCTCTGGCAATGCAGGGGGCAAAGGCTGCTGTGCTGTGCCAGGCTCAGATTGTGCCCAGGTAGGAATGCTTGGCTCCTCCCCTGGGCGGAGCAGCTCCCCATGGGATGCTGGCATTGGATCAGCCCTGCAGGGACACTCAGTGGCCATGGACAGCAGAGATCTCCTGCAGGGAGGGTTGGTGTGGGAGAGAGAAAGGAAAAACTGCCCATGGACAGCAGAGAACTGCCCCAGCTCTGACAGATGGGACAGAACACACACCCCAATAACAGCCTTTCACCTGAGACACTGTGCTGTGGGTGCTGGTGAATCACTGGACTTGATGGCCCCAAAGCCCTTTTCCAGAAATTCTCATGGAAATGGAATATTTATATTAAATAACACACAATTCAGAGCTCATTAAACAGTTACATTTCAGTCAGAACTCTGGACACAGTCTCTGTGAGAGGTGTTTTTATCTCCCCCTTCCCTCTGCAGCAGCAATCCCATGATTCCAATATGGATCTCCAGCCCCCTTTTGCATTTTTTGATTTCCAGGCAACACGTCACAGCTGCAAAAGCTTTTGTAGATTGAATTAAACTTAGACTGAGTCTAAAGTGAATTCAAGCAGGGCTTTCAGGTGTGATGGATGCTGTTGGAATGACACCAAAATCTGGTGGCTCTAATCCAGGTGTCACATCCCATTAAACCTCCACCTCCCTGAATTAGAAAGGAACTTCAATGGTTGGAAAAGAAATCCCCCAACTGAATTGGGAATGAGTGAAGGACTTGGAAATCATCCAAACTGGAAGTCAGAGGGATTCAGAGCTGGCTTCAGGTACTGGCACAGGGAGGGGAGGTGTAGGCTGCAGACCCTGCCCTGGTTCCTCTCCCAAGGGGGACAGAAAGCTGATGGTGTTCCCAGCTGATGTGAAATGCAGGGAGAGAAATGCAAAATTCAGATGACGAGAGGCAGCCTGGGAACACTAGAGGGAGCAGAGACAGGAGCAGGAACAGGGGAAGGAGAGAGCACTGCAGCTGCTGAGATGCTTCCAGGGCATGGGGAAGGGAGCCCAGGAACAAAGGGATGTGTGTGACAGGGAGTGCAGGACAGGAGGCACTGGCTGGCTCCTCCTTTGGGGAGCACAGGTGGGCACTGCCCAACCCAGCCTAGCCCAATGTCTTGGTTTGGAAAGCCAGGAGTCTGCTAAGGAGCCTCCCCTGAAATGGAGAATGTAAACCCTCCCCACCCCTCCCAATTGCTATAAATTTTAAATTAGAGGCTCTCAGGCAAAAAATATGGCAGCAGGAAATAACAGTTCTTTAATAGGGAAGAGAAAAGAAATAAAAGGATAAAATAAACAATGCAGTACAGTAGAACAACACTGACAGAGTCAGAACCCAACCTGACACCCTGTGGGTCAGGGTGCTGGCAGCAGTCCCATTGGAATTGTGGCTCAGCCCTCCTGCAGTGTCAGGGGTGGTTCTGCTGGAGCAGGGGTCCTGTAGAGAAGGATGGATTCTTCCTCTGAAGATCCAGTGGAAGGAGAGGCAGCTGCTGTTCCTCTGGGGAATCCAGTGGAGAAGCCGTGCTGGTGTCTCAAAACCTCTGGATTATATCTGGGTAGGAATGCTTGGCTCCTCCCTCTGGGCTCCCATCTCCCAGTGGGATGCTGTAGTTCTTATCAGCCATGCAGGGACATTCAATAGCTGTTATCAGCAGGTGTCCCCTCCCGAGGGAGGTGTGAATGTGGTCACTCAAAGGCAAACTGCCCACTTGACAAAGATAATCTGCCACAGAGATGGCAATTGAAAACAACTTGCCTTGCAATCTGGAACACCCAGCCAGGTGAGCAGCTCCAAGGGATGGCTCTGCCCAGCCTCAGCCAAATCCCAGCTCCCTGAGTCACCCTCAGTTTTAGTTTTCATGTTTTCCAGATTGTGTCCTGCATTGGTGTAGAACTCTGAACTTAATATTGTTAAAATTCAACACATAATTCTACAAGCTAAAGTTTAAATGCTTAATTCATATTGCTAACTCAAGCGAACTCCAAAAATCTCTATTTCAGTATAAAGTGTCAGCAGCTCTCCTCACAGCTCAGTCACACAGAACATTCCTTTTCCAGCCCCAGAACCAAGGACACCACTGCAGCTTCAGGCACAGAAAGTGCAAACAGCAGAGAACTGAGGAGAGCAATGTGGGAGGATGGGACTGCATCACCTGGAGCTGGAATTGGACAATTAACCCCAATATGGAAATGGACCAAAACTGATAAAAGTGTGAGAACTCATGGCCCTCATCCAGCTTGGGTGTAGCCCTGGCTGGGCTCTTGTTCTGCCCAAGGTGGATCCTGTGAAGGCCTTTTAATAAATCCCCACTTGATTCCTTTAATAAATCCCCACTTTATTCCTTTAACTCTGTTATAGGCAGCCTCCCAAGGCATCACCTGCTGGGGAAGGAACAGCAGGAATGAGTTTTGCTGTGTCCTGGTGAGCCCAGGAGGGACAGACGGACACACCTGGTTCTGTCTCAGCTTTGGGCTGGAACTTCTTTAAACTTCCCACACCACTTCCAGGCTTTCCCTCTGTTTTCCCCTGTGAAATCCAAGCAGCTGCACCTCCCTCTCTCTAAATAACCAGGGTATGGCAGGGCTGCTCTCACCACAGTCCAGTTCTCTCTTTCAGAGCTATTAGGAGCTGTTTGCACCTCAGTTTTCCCAGCTGTGTCTCCAGCTCTCCCTGGGCTGCTCCTGCCTTGTTTCAGAGTTCATTTGTTTGGAAGCAGCTCCAGGCACTGAGGAGATGCCAATTAGTGTCCAGGCAGTTAATTTGGAGAGGGGCAGGAGGGAGCAGAGCTTTGAACTGCTCCAAGGCTTCTTCCTCCTGCACTGGAGAGTACAAGCAGCACCCGAGCTGCTCAGCAGGGCTGGTTTGGGGCCCTGGGTGTGAATTTGGAGCTGATTTATTGCTCAGCAGATGCTGGCCACGAACTGTGCATGTGCTGCTCTGTCAGGATGGAGCCTTCCTCAGCTCCTGATACATCCTCACCCTCTCCTTAGCTCTTAATGAATCTCCACCCACTCCAGCAGAATGCTGGCACAGCCTCTGAGAATATTCCATTTTGACAGGAATATTTTATTTTAATCTTTAATTTTTGTTTGCATGAGATTTCCCTGCAAAGTGCTGGATCTGCATTGGGGTGAAATTCCTCAGTGTGGCTTCTCATCCCAAAAATACTCTGAAAAAGGAGATTTGCCTTCTCTGGGTACACCCTGAGAAAGCCTTTGGAAGGGATTTATCCCAGTCTTATCATATTAATATGTATTTTAATTATTATTATCAGTAGAACTCATAATTAATAATAATGGGATATCTACACATTAACAGTGATCAGGAGCAGCCACACAATCCCATGGAGGTGCCAGCAGCTCTTTTGTGGCCATCTCAGCCCAGTTCCAGCTGTCCAAGGGCTCCTTTTGCTGGCACCAAATCCCACTTTTGGCAGAGCTGTGCAGCTCAGTGATATTAAAGTCAGCAGAATTCTCAAGTAAAACTAATTTTCCAGTTTTTTTTTCAGGAGGGGACGTTCCTGAGGTCAGCCCTGCCCCGTTTGCTGAGGCAGGATTTATTTCAGCCTCCCTCCAAGGGAAGGAAAGCTGGTTTGGACAAATCCAATCAAACTGTGCTGGAGGGAAGCAAACACCACAAAACCTGGGATTTGCTGACACAGGGGCTTGGCCAGCACACTGCTTTCCCTGTTCCTGGTAATGGAGTTATCAGAGATCTCCTGAGTAGCTACACCTGCAGAAAAGTAAAAAAAAAGTAAATACACCAGTAAAAAAACAGTGATTTTTGCAGCCCAGGTGCAGCTGCATAAAGGTTTGGAGTGGCAAAATAAAAATAATTTGAAATCCCACCTTGGAGTGAATGGTGCCACGTCCTGCAGCTGGGTCACAACAACCCCAGAGAATGCTCCAGGGTGGGAAGAGGGGCAGGAGAACTGGGAAAGGGGCTGGGAGTTCTGGGGACAACCCTGGGAGAGGGAACAACTGAGAGCCACAAGCCACCAACAGGCTCCTCAAGAGTGACAGTGGGTGGGAAGTGACATTTGTGACATTTCCCCCCCAGAACTGAGAATGCACAGCCCAAGGCACGTGCACACCCAGCAGATAGAAAGTGTATTTTTATTCCCTGCAAGTGCTTGGAAATGAAAAAATGAATCAACTAAAGCTTGATCCCCAAACAGCAGCACCAGAGTTACCAAACAGCTTCAGGAGGAGTAAAACACAGCAAAAACAAAGCAGAGAGGAGCAGAAACTTGTCACCATCACATTTTCTGAAAAATCCCTTCGCCAGGATTTCTTCTCGTGGGAAGCCGAGAAGCCTCAGATAGAAATGAAAACAATAATTATCTGATTGCTTCTCCTGTGTTGTGCTGCTCTGGAATGTGGTTTGGACATTGTTTACCAACTGGTCATTGTTTGATTGGTTTCATGTGAATTGTTTTGACCTAATAACCAATCACTTGTCAAGGCTCTGGAGAGAGTCACGAGTTTTTCGTTAATATCTTGTTAAGCCTTTTGTAAGTATCCTTTCTCTATTCGTTAGTATAGAATTCTTTAATATAATATAGTAACATAATAAATTAGCCTTCTAAAAACATGGGGTCAGATTCATCATTTCCTTCCTTTGTCGAGGGACCCCAAAAATCCCACAGAAACTCCTGGTGCTGGCTGTGGTTGTGAGGGTGACAGGAGCTGCTGTGAGGGAAAACTGGGAATGAGCACAGACCACAGAAATCCTTCTGCAACCCCTGCATCTCCCTCCCACAGGAGGGACATGGATATTCCCATGGGGATCAGGAGTGCAGGACCCCCATCAGTCCCTCAGGAACACCCAGGGTTTGTGTTTCCAGTTCTGCCTCCTTAGGGCTGCCCAGAGAGGTGGGAATGTCCCAAATCCCTGCAATGTCCCAAATCCCTGCAATGTCCCAGGTTTGGAGCACCTGGGACAGTGGGAGGTGTCCCTGCCATGGCAGGGGTGGCACTGGGTGGGCTTTGAGGTCCTTCCCAGTCCAAACCAGTCTGTGAATTTTATAATCCTGAAATTATCATTACAGAGGTGGAGTTGGAAGAGCCTTAAGGTCCCTTCCAAAAAAAAAAAAAACAAAAAAAAAAACAAACCAAAACCCCAAAAAACCCAACAAAAAACACAAACCATTCCCCGACTCTGTGACTCCTGGAGCTGTTGGTCAATTGGAATCCAATTTCAGAGCAGCTCAGAGGAAATGGTGTTTTGGGAAGAACAGAGTGGATGGAGCAAAGGAACAGGAGCAGTCTCCTTCAGCCACCCCTTGTGACTAAGAACAGCATCACTGGCTGTTCCTGGAGCACCTGGTGGCTCACAGGAGATGGAAATGTCCCCTGGTCCTGAAAATCCCTCCCCAGAGCACGAGGTGGGGCTGGGAGGAGGCTGAGGGGCCTCGGGCCTGGATTTAGGCAGATAACCCTGCTGGGTTCTGGTAAAACATTCCTCCTTCCCACCCCTGCTCAGCCTGTGTCCCACTGCCAGGAGTGGCCCTGGAGAAGCTCCTTGACCACTGACCCCCATTATTAAAAGGGAGATTAATTAAAACCCTGAAGCATTAATCATTGATTTGCAGGCCTTGCTGCAGTGTTACACCTCCTGCCTTCCTCAGCGGGTTGAACCTATTGCTCTTGCTTTTGTGTCAAGATTTAGGAGATTTAGAGCAAAGAATCACTTTTCATTTACACTCAGGATAAACAGAGCAGAAGGACTCCAAGATAACAATTTCCTTAACTAAGGAGATGGATTAAAACCTCTTTGTTTCAAAGTCAATAAAGAAACCCCACAAGCTCCTATTCACCAGCCCTGCTCCCTGCACCTGCCCATGCTAATGATGAACCCAAATTTGGTGTTTTGCCTTCTTTCAGCCCCACAAGGCTCTCAGGGTGGGAGCTGGGCTCTGTCCTGGCCCAAACACGGGGGCAGAGCCCAGTTCACCCAGTTCTGCTTCCCAGTTCACCCAGTTCTGCTCCCCAGCTCCACCAGCCTGGCCCTCACCCCACACTGAGCTCAGAGCTGGCAACTGGAGCCCCCAAATTTGTATTTAGGGAGAGCATCAGATGGAGAGGCAACAGAGTGAGTGCCAGCAGAGCCACCAAACACCTCCCATGAAATGTTTACACTTTGCTCCAGAAAACAGCGTGGGGAGCAGTGGGAGGAGTGAGCAGCCAGGAAAGCTGACATTTGTGTCATTCCTGCCAGCAAAGCTGACATTTGTGTCACTCCTTCCAGGAAAGCTGACATTTGTGTCACTGCCTGCCTCCAGTCCCTAACCCTGCAGGTTGCACAGTCCATCCCTTGTTTTAGCACACCAGCTGCCTCTCCCTGGCAGCAGGGCTGTGAAAACCCACCCAGCTCCACTCCAAAACAACATTGCTGTGCCTCACACTCACTGCTGCAGCTCACAGAACCCCTCTGAACGTGCTCAGGTGAATTTTGGGGTATTGCCAGGGTCAGCCAGCCCAGGAGGGGATGGCCAGTGCCATCCTGTCAGTGCCAGCTCCTGTCACCTCCTCTCCTTCCCTGCAGGACCCTGCCTGGCTCAGTGGAGGGTTCTAAATTAACGAGCAGCAATTCCATCTCTGTTTTCTCTCCTTGTGCAGCCCATCTCTGGTGCCTCCCCTCCTCAGGGGTTACTCAGAGCAGCTGAGCACCTCCCTGCTGGAATGTTTTATTGCAGAACAAGATCATTTCCTCCCTGCTCAGTTTAACCCACTTCACTTCTCCAAACTCCCGTTCTGCTCTGAGCACACATTGTTAATTTATCCCTGGTTTTTCCAAGGTTCACATCACAAATGCATTTTTGATTAACTTATTGTCCCACTTTTATCTCGACTGACTGGTGAATAAATTGTTAGGAAGGGTGTTGTAAAAGGGTTGGTGAATTTGGGATTTCCAGTTTGGCCTTGGCAGGAATGGGGACAGCAGGACAGAGTGAGGGACACTGGGAATAAGAACTGAAGGTCTTTAGGATTGAAATGAGAGCAGAGATGGATGCACAGGGAGTGGAAACCACAGGGGTTTTGTGTCACAGAATCCCAGAATGGGTGGGGTGAGGTGGGAAGGGACCTTACAGCCCATCCAGACCCCCCTGCCATGGGACAAGAGGGACTGAAAGGGAATTCCAGGGGTGGTGCTTGCAGGGATTGTCCTGGGGTTCCTCAGGGTCATCTCAGAGAGCACAGGGGCCTCCTCAGCAGCCCTGACCTTCACACCCCAGCCCTGCAAACAGGGCCTGGCACGTTTCCAGAACATTCATCCTTTGATCCAGGCTTTTTCCAGGAGGTTTTTCATCCAGCAAAGAAAGGGAACTCAGCTCTCCAGTCACCAGCACTGGGGATTTGTGTGCACAGAAGGACCTCAGGGGAAATCCAGATTTATCTTCCTGTTGTGAAGCTGAATTTCCTCCTCCTGCAGCAGCCAGGAGTGTTCATGGAGAGGGAGCAGAAGTGTCTGCAAGGATGGATCCAGGGCTGTTTGTGGGATGGATCCAGGGCTGTTTATGGGATGGATCCCGGGCTGTTTGTGGGATGGATCCCAGGCTGTTTGTGGGGTGGATCCCAGGCTGTTTGTGGGATGGATCCCGGGCTGTTTGTGGGATGGATCCAAGGCTGTTTGTGGGATAGATCCCAGGCTGTTTGTTGGGTGGATCCCAGGCTGTTTGTGGGATGGATCCCGGGCTGTTTGTTGGGTGGATCCCAGGCTGTTTGTTGGGTGGATCCAAGGCTGTTTGTGCAGCCCCAGCTCCTGACCCTGGGCACCCCCAGCTGCTCTGAAACTGCTTTTGCACCCCCAGAGCCAAAGGGATGCAGGAGATCTGCCCCAGAGGGAATTTCCTCTTTGCATGTGCTGAGTTACAGCCACAACCAGAGGCACTGCTGACATTCTGGGTGCTCCCACTCCACAAGGCACCTTCCCCGGAATCCTTCAGGGCTTCCAGCCCCAGAGCACATCTGCAGCAAGGAATTCCATGGGGGAATTCTGTGGCCTGTGCAGCAGCATTCCTGTCCATTCATATCACCTGTAATACCTTTAAATTCCTTCAATCATTCCTGTCCATTAATATCATCTTTCCTTTCACATCCTTTCTATCATCAATGCCTCCTCTGGATTCCTCCTCACTCTCCCCAAATGGCAGATTAATTAGGAATTGCTGATTTCCTGCCCCAGGTTTCTACATTTCACACCCCCTTTTCTGCCTCCTCTCTGGAATGAAGGATTCAGGAGCTGTCAGTTTTCCTCAGGAGCCGTTTCAGGGGTGGGGGAGCAGCCTGAGAATTCCAACAATGCCTCAGACATCCCAGACCTCATTCCACGTTTCATGATCAGGCTGAATGCAATTAAAATTAGTGAGACTGAGAGATCAGCAGTGCTGGCTAAGCCACTTTTACATTATGAGCTCTTAACTGTTTTTTTTTTTTTTATTAAGTCAATTTTATCTCTCCTAATAAAGCCAATCCTTCCACTAGGATGGAAGGGAACAACAACCCCGCTCAAACTTTCTGCATGATGAGCTTTCATTTCACTCTGTTTGCCTCTAAATTTTGCTCTTCCCCTGCAGTCAATATTTATAACTTCATCCAGTGAGGAGGAATTTGATGGTCTGGTGTTGATGGGAAACTTTGCTTTGAATAATTCTGGTTTTACTGCCTCCCTGCTCAGTTGGGAATAGGAAAAGCCACATTCCTGACTCTCTGCTCCAAGAGGAGCTGGGACCATTAAAGGTGAGGAACCTGCTCCAATCTCTGCATGAGAAGAGCACCTTGACAGCAGCATGGACATGGAAAAACAACATTTCCCTGGGTGTGAAAACCCAGAGCACCACAGGGACTATTTCTGTGTCTGCTCTGGGGTGCCCTGACCCCCAGGGCAGCACTGACTCTGACCCTCATTCATGGAGAAAGTTTCCCAGACTTCAAGATAGACTGGAATCCACTAAAGTGTGAAATAGATTATAGAGAGCAGTGCAGGTGTATCACTTGGTGTGAAATTGAGGTTTTGGGATTTTTAGTGTGTTGTGGATGGAAGCAAGATGGGGGCCACAGGGTGTCATCCTGGGCTTCTTCTTCATGCTTTTTCTTCCTCCTTCTCCATGGGTTTGGGTGGCATTTTGTAATTGGGCAGAAAAGTCCTCATTGTGGGCTTCCAGGGATCAGTTATTGGGTTAAAAGGGGAAATAATCCAGGTGTCAGTTCTTAATTGGATAGTTTAGTCTTAAAAGACCTTGTAACAAGAGATTGTTGGCCATTTTGTGCCTTCTAATGAAAAGCTGCTGAACTCATGGTTGTGAGGCTGTTTTACTGATAAGAAATAATAAACACCTGAATCTGAACATGAACTATAAGAGATAATAAACACCTGAGTCTGAACATGAACTACCTCCTCAAGTGCCTTCAATCCAGACCCAGAGAAACCAACAACTGGGAATCCTCTCCTGGGGCCACCCACCTGTACCCAGGGACACTTCCACTGTCCCAGGGTGCTCTAACCTGGCCTTGGACACTTCCAGGGATCCAGGGCGGCCACAGCTCCTCTGGGAATTCCATTTCAGGGCCTCCCCACCCTCACAGCCCAGAATTCCATCCTCAACTCTTACTGAAATCAAGGTTTTCCCAATTTTCTGGGAATTTTAAATTTTGGAGGAGGCAGAGCTGTGCCATATCAACCCTGTCCCTGTCCCTGGCCAACACTCCCTGAGAGCCACAATCTGCAGATTATTGATGCAATTCCTGACCTGTGGCAAGCCTTAAATAGAGGAGATTCAGGAAGTGGAGATCTGATAGTGTGAGGAATGTGAGTGGATTAGTCATAGAGGATTAAGAGCAAGCATTTGAAGAAAAGCTTAAATGTAGCATAAAAATATATTAGAATCTTTTCAGACATTCCTTATGGGCTTAGCTCATTGGCAAAGTGTTGGGGAGGGTGAAATGTAATAAAACCAGAGGAAAAACTCCCCTTGCACCAATGCAAACAGGGAGGAATTTGCATTCCCAGGTCTTTGCATATGTATTTGGGTGAATTTATATAAATATGCATTTAGACACACGTTATGTATAGATTTTCACTTGACATCAGACACTTCAGCAAGCAGCAGGGTATAAAAATATAAAAGGAAAGTTTCATGAAGTGCAGAAAACTTCAGTTGGTGAGGAAGGAAGAACTTGGGGATGAGATATAAATAAAGGGTGACCAGGGCTGGGAGAGCCTTTGGCAGGTCCCCTCCTGCCTGGCAATGCAGAGAGATTGTCACAAATTAACCCCAAACAGCTGGAACAGCTGTGCACAGGGATGGATCCTTGAAATCCAGGCCAAAGGAAGCTGCACACCAAGCTCAGCCCCCAGGTCCCAACCCCAGGGAAATCTCCCTGTTTGAGAAGCCAGGTGTGTGCTGAGGAAGGCAGGAGCCTCCCTTGAAATGGGAAATGTAAACTGTGAAACCCCTCCCTTTGAATTGTTATTGTTTTGAAATTAAGGGGCTCTCAGGCAAAGATATGGGAGTAGGAATAACAGTTCTTTATTAGGAAAAATAAAGATAAAAATCAGTAATAATAAAACCACTGCCAGAGTGAGAGCAGTCCCTGTCCCCTGTGTGCCAGGGCGGTGTCCCAGCCCCATGCCAGGGGGGCTCAGCCCTCCTGCAGTGCCAGCTGTGGCTCTGCTGCAGCAGGGATCCTGCACAAGGGGGGAGTTTTCCTCTGCAGCTCCAGGGCTGCTGCAGATGGGCCTGGGCTCCCTCTGGCCATGCAGGGCAGCAGAAAGCTGCTCCTCTGGCAATGCAGGGGGCAAAGGCTGCTGTGCTGTGCCAGGCTCAGATTGTGCCCAGGTAGGAATGCTTGGCTCCTCCCGTGGGCGGAGCAGCTCCCCATGGGATGCTGGCATTGGATCAGCCCTGCAGGGACACTCAGTGGCCATGGACAGCAGAGATCTCCTGCAGGGAGGGTTGGTGTGGGAGAGAGAAAGGAAAAACTGCCCATGGACAGCAGGGAACTGCCCCAGCTCTGACAGATTTAAATAGAACTCACATCCCCATTTCCAAGCCCAGGCACCCCAATTTCCCTGTGCCAGGCCCAGGCTGGGGCTGTGCAGGAGCAAAGCTGCAGAGAGCTCCCTGCACTCTTTATTTGCCCTCCAAAGAACCAGCTGGGGCTGAATTCTCCCTCCAGCATTTTCCCTCCCTGAATTCTCCCTGGAGCCTCTGGAAACAGAGCCTGGGTCAGCTTCCCCCTTTTCTGGGAGAGGAAAGCAAGGAATGGGGAGTTCTGCTCCAACCAGGGCTGCAGTGCCCACCGAGGGACTCAGCTTTGCCTTTGGTGCTCTCTGATGTGAGGATTGTTTTCCTGGTGTGACATCCTCATTTACATCCTCTCTAATCCAGAGGCTTCATTAAGAAGTTGCCAAGAATCAACATTTTGACTGTTCCAGCCTTTAAGTGCCAAGGCTGGATCATTTTCTGCAAGCTGGAGGAAGGAAAGTCCCTCTGTAGGCAGCTGCCACTTGTTCCATGGCTGCTCGAGCCATTTTTGGCTGCAGCATTCGCCCTCCCTTGGGTTTTTACCCTCCCAGGACACATCAGTGGCAATTCCCCTTGTTCCCAGCTCCCTCCATCGGTGTCCTGCTCCAGGATGGATTTTCTGTGGGGCAGGATGGAGTTTCCTTTGGGCAGAAAGCTGCTGGCAGCAGAGGAAGGAGCCAGCCTACTCTGCACAGCTCATTTCTGTCTCAGAGCGTGGACATGAGGAAGGTGGAGAGGGTGGGATGTGACTTCGAGGCAGATGGAAATGCACCAGAACAGTTGCTTAGCACCTATAAAAGTCAGGCCCACTCCTTCACAAGATCCGTGTGTATTTAGGGATCCACACTTGAATTCTGGCCTCTGAATAACCCAAACCCATGGCAGCTCTTTGGGAGTGTGTGCTGATGGAATAAACAATGGTATTAAAGTATTAAAAGTCACACAGGGCTCAAATTTGCTGGCCATTAATTAGTGAGAAATAGCAGGAAAGGGACTGGAGGAGCCCAAGGATTCCTCAGCCCGTGGGGCAGCAGGGATCAGCAGCAGCTCCAGCCTTTGTCTGAGCAGGAGATGCAAATTAAAGACAGAGAGATGCAGATTTGAGACAGAGGTGGATGTTCCACCTGGGCTGTTGGATGTGGGGCTCGGGAATGGGTGCAGCATCAATTTCTCTGGGGCTGGATCCATGCAGCCAGAAACGGGCAAAGAAAAGGCTGAGAAACGCTCGACAGGATGGATGTGCTCAGAAACGGGCAAAGAAAAGGCTGAGAAATGCCCGACAGGATGGATGTGCTCGAAAGCGCTCGGGAGCTGAACACATCCCTTTCACATTGCTATTTCCTTCTTGATTAGGAAAGCTCACCTGATGAAAGGAGCGGGAAATTTCCGTGTTCAATGGGCAGAGAAGGGGAGAAAGCCGCCGAATTCCCGGCTGCTCCCTGCCTTTGTCTCGGCTCTGTGCCGGTGGCCGTGGCTGGCTCGGCTCTCTGGCGGTGACCTGATTCCGCACCGCACGCTCCTCCCCGCTCGGTGAGGCTCCCATGTGATCCATTCTTCCCCCTAAATAAAGTTGACAAATTCGGCCGGGCTCAGATGGTGCTGCCGAGGGGGTGTGCGGAGCTCCGGGCTCGCTGCGGCTGCGGCAGCGCCGGCTCGGGGACACCGGGGGGATCGGGGCTCCCGGGGATCCGGGGCTCCCTGCTCGCTGCCGGGGAATCCTGCCTAGCTCGGGGCTCCCTGCCCGGGCTGCAGCCGCGCTCAGCCCCGCAGCCGGAGGACGCGGCCGGAGCAGGTGAGTGAGCGGCTGCGGCGGCTGCTTTGTGCTGGACGGACAGAGGGACGGAGGGACGGAGGGCAGGGGCCGCGGGGCGATGCCCAACCAGCCCCAGCCCCGGCCCCGTGCCGTGCCCGGAGGGATGCGGGGATTCCCGGGGAGCGGCGGCGATCGCGGGGCGCGGGCAGCGCCTGCGGCACAGCCCGGGGATGCTCCGCTGCATCCCGGCCCCGCAGCCCGCGGGGACACGGCTGGCACGGCTGGCACGGCACCGTGATCCCGTGTGCAAGGCTGGCACTGGGTTGGCGCGGCACAGCACCGGGCAGCGTGGGATCGGTGTGCCGGTGAATGGCACGGCACGGTACTGGGGCAGGCTGGCGCGGCATGGCACGGCACTGGGCAGCGCGGTACCTGCTTGGCACGGCACTGAGGTACCTGCGTGCAAGACTGGCACGGCACGGTGATACCTGGGCTGTGAGGCTGGCACGGCGCGGCACCAGGACAGCCAGGGGCCAGACTGGCACGGCATGGTACCCGCGACTGGCACGGTCCCTGGCAGGCTCTCGGGCTGCCCTGCCCACCCGCTGCCCCCAGCCCAGGCTGCTCCCTGTCCCCACCGGGCTCCTGCTCCTGTGCCAGGTCTGCCCCTCCTGCTCCTGCCCAGGTGTGCCCCTCTAGGACACCCTTCTGCTCCTCCTGCCCAGGTGTGCCAGGTGTGCCCCTTCTGCTCCTCCTGCCCAGGTGTGCCCCTCTGGGCTGGGTGCCCCTCCTGCCCGAGCTGCATCCCCGCTCCCAGAGCTGTGCCGGGCACCCCTGGGCACCCCTGCCCTGCTCTCCATCCCTGAGCCCCCCATCCCTCCTCCCGCCCCCGAGCTGTGCCCTGGGGTGCCCGTGCCCTCCCAGCCTGGCAGTGCTGCCATCCCCACCATTCCTGAGCCCACACCGGGGCTTTTCCCGGCTGGAATGGGGTTGGCAGCCCAGAGGAGGGGCAGTGCTGGCAGCACGGGATGCTCCAGGCTCCATTCCTTGCTCACCAGCTCAGCTCCCCGGGCTGCAGCTGGGCACACAGCTGGGCACACAGCTGGGCACAGCTGGGCAGCAGCTCCTGCTCACCTGCAGCTCCCAAATCCCACAGAAACTGTGCCCAGTCTGTGCTGTGGGAAAAGAAATGTGATTTCATTCCAGAAATGTACAGACAAAGTAGCTGCCTCTAAACTGACACTCATCACTCCCCCTCCCAGCCCCTGCTCCCTCCCACACCCTTTAACTTCTTCTTTCCCTGCACAATTTAAAGGTGAAATTCCCTGAGCAGTGAATTTATTGCAGTCCCAGACTGGGCCTGTTCATCAAGAGCAGGAGAATTTCCCTTTGAAAGGAGATGGACAAAAACTGGAACGTTCAAACAATCTCTGGCTCTTTTGCAATATTTTTTAAAAGAAATCTATTCCTGCAGGAGTTTCAGTCAGATTTTAGATCCAAGAGGAAGGCTGCAGTGTCCCAGCTGTAATAGATTTCCTTGCTCCTGGTAGGGCAGGAGAAAATGGGAAAGGAGAGATTGAATAGGGAGGGGGATGCAAACCCAGATCTGATTTGTTCATCCCTTCACAATTAGGCCAGAATGAAATCCCTCCTTCACCTGCACCAAATGAGAATTCTCACAAAATGAGAATTGAACAAAAGGCGATTTGTTGGCCCTGGTTGTATTTTATGGGGGTTCTTGGGTTTGGGGTTTTCATTTGAGTTCAGCTCTAAACAGCTTTAGTTTCCATTTTCCTTCTGACTCAACCATTAATCATCCACCTCTACCTGCACTTCTTGTCCTGGCTCCAAAATCCTGGAACTTTGGGGCAAACTGAGCTTAAAAGCAGCAAATGGGAAACAAAATATCACTGTGCAATTTAAGCTCAGTGCAGGTTTGGAGACTGCTCACCCCAGGGTTTGTGTTTGCACAGAATAAATTCTAAATCATGGGCCAAGGGGAAATTCCCAGGCTGCCTCTGCCATCACAGGATGGAGCTGCCCCTGGTTTGGGAGGGGAACAGCAGCATAAAAAAATGAGTCTGAAGCAAATCAGCAGTGAGTGAACCAAAAAATATCATCTCAAAGGGACAAAGAATCCCCATTTTGCAGGGTGTGCTCTTGAGCTGAGCAGGAAAATCCACCCTCCAAAAGCAGGAATTGGGGTGCTTGGAGAAAAACAACCCAGCAGAGCTTTTAAAAGGAGTGAAGCCTCTTTGGAAGAAAACACCTGGATACAGCACTGTTCTCCAAGCTTAAAAGGGGGAAAAACCAAACCCTTTCCTAGAGAAATAATAATAATAATAATAATAATAATAATAATAATAATAATAATAATAATAATAATAATAATAATAATAATAATAATAATAATAATAATAATTCCCTGCTTTAGGGAGGGAATCCATCAAATGTTCAGTCTGCCCATGGCTGGGGTGCAGTTTGCTCCTGGAACAGGAACCATTCCAGAGGGATTTGGACTTTGCACAGAGCAAAGCTGAGATTTGCCAAGGCAGGCAGTGAGAAGGAGGCTGTGATCACACCCTCAAAGCTGCTGCTGTTTATCAGATCACACTTAGGCTAAATTAACACATTAAACTATCAGAGGTCACCAGTAAAATCAGTGGGATGGAGATCAGCTTGAGAGAGAGCCTAAAGCCAGGCACACCTGTGGCTTTAATTAATCTCCACTTCAAGGATTACTGGACTAAAATGAAAACCAGAATTACTCACGTGGGTCCTCTGTGAAACAAACCCCAGGAAAGCAGCACCTTACATTGATGGTACTGCTGAGCACAGCCATAAATTACATTTATGGCCCTGCTAGCACAGCCCCTGCCCACAGCAGCTCCCAAAAATGGAGTTCTCTGGATCCCAGAAATCTCCAGGGGTGGTTTTGCTCAGGATCCTCCAAACAGAGGGAAGATGGGATCAGGTTCTGCTCTGAAATTTCCTGGTTTTGTTGTGCACAGAGTTCTCCCAGCCCAGGGAGAATGAGGATCCCACCAGACACTGATCCTTTTATAGGCACACATCTTTCCACTGGCTCGTGGATCTGGAATGAGAGATCCCAAACCTCCCAGCCTTTTCCTCTTCTTCAGGAATAACAAAGGCCGAGCACCTGAACAGCAAAGGAGAGCAGAGATTTCGGTTCACTGGGGTAAAAGCAGGGCTGGAGTTTACTAATTAACTTAATTAAAAGGTTAATTGGCCTGCTCCAGCCCTTCTCTAAGGTGCCAGCTCTGGCACTGGGGCAATCCCAAGGGAATTGTGCAAATAATCCTAGGGGTGACCACTTGGAAAAACTGAACCCAGATCTTGGTTCCTCTTTGGAGATTAATGCTGCAGAAGAAAGAGGCACAAAGAGGTTTAATGTGAGGGCTTTGCAGGGGAATCTGTGGTGTTGAACACCCACAAACCTGGTGACCCTACAGATGCAGTGCCTGGGAGCAGCACACACCCCAAAGGACACAGAACCCCCCAGGAATTAAACTCAGCAGCACTTTGGACACTTGAAACCTGCAGATTTCAAAAAGAATGTAACCATCCAAAATTAAATACATATATATTTATGGGCCTATTTTAAACACTCTCAAAGCCTGGCCTTCTGTTCCTATGAGTTTATAGAAGATGCAGCAAGGCTGAAACATCTCCCTGTGTTTTTCCAAGCGTTTTCTGCCTTCTCCCATCCCTTCCTCCTCCTTGTTCCCCTCCCACTGCTCCCACTCCCTTTTATCTGAGCACAAGTGCTGGAGTTGATGTCTCCAGCTCAGGGGGAGGAGGAGAAAGGGCCCTTTCCAGCCCAGGTTGAAGCATGAGGGACACCTTTCATCCCAATGTTTTCACATCAAAAAGATGCAAATGCAGAGAGAGGAGCTGCATTCTTCCCTAATGCAATTAAAATGGAAGAGGCAATTTGAAAGGCTGCGGGGGAGATTTACAAGGAAGCTGAAGGCAAAAGGGAAGAAAGCAAGCCTGAAACTATGTTCAAAAATCAATATATATTTAGGGTTACATAAATGAAGGGAGTAATTCAACAGTGGGAAGAGCACAGTGAGGGGAGGATGAGGAGGTGAGAACAAAGACAGAACCCAAGGCTCTCCTGCTGTCAAAGAGATTTTTTCTATCAGCTCTCAAGGAGGGTTTGTGGTTTCAGGGCACTCACCTCTCCTTTGGAAGCTGTTTTTGTGTTCCTTTAGAGCAGGGCTGTTCCTTTTCCCCAGGTTTGATGTCCTGATCAGCCCCATCAGGAGGTGTGAGTTATCCCAGGGTCAGGGATGTGCCATCAGCTGCAGCAGCTCACTGGATTCCTGCCCTTCATCCTTCCAATAAACCTGAGTTATCCCAGGGTCAGGGATGTGCCATCAGCTTTTCCCTTTGGAGCTGCAGCTGCTCACTGGGATCTCACTGGGATTCCTGCCCTTCATCCCTCCAATAAACCTGAAATTCCCAGACATTCACTGAACTCAGCCACTCAGACTGAAATCAAAACCAGACTCCTCCAACTACATAGAAGCCCCAAACCGTGTCCAGTAAAACTTAAGTCTGCTCTTCCACACATTATTTGGATTTTTAAATTTATTTATTTTGGGGAACACAGTGCAAATTGTCATTTCTGTCTTGACTGCAACACTGATAACATCATTGTTGCCATGTCTGGCAAACAGAGGCAAGGTTTGCCCTAATGAAAGGGAGGACTCCCAGGGAAATCAAAAAGCTGTTGATGAACATTCTTATCTCTTTTCAGTAATTCAGTATTTGACAGATGCCAATAACCTGAATTCATCTTGAGACACTGCCTTTTTTTACTGTCATTTCCTTTGTTCCTCTCACACAAATCTCTTCCAAGCCTCTCTTACTTTCCACCCTCAAAAACTGTAAAAGAACCTCAAAAATCTATTTCTCTCTGAGGTTCTCAAAGGTCAGACTTGGAGAACAAAGGGAAGACAGTGCCTGTCCTAAGGATATTGCAAATCAAGGAGCAGATTTTGTCTTCCCCATCTTGTACTGAGTTGTACTTTACTTTATAACTTGCTAAAAAAGACAAGGGAACATGAGCCAGGGCAGGAAGGTCCATCCCAAAGCAAGGACGTGCTACACCAAGAGCCTGAGCTTGTGTAAGTCCCAGAGTAAAACAGGATTAGTTCATTAAAAGCTTTAAAAATGAATTCAACTTCCAGATATTCTAATGTACTTGCACAAGAAGTTTATTCTAACATATTTCCAGATTTAAAAAAATAACATTATTTTTGTCAATACTTGAATCTTTGTAATATATTTTAATGGGAATTAAATGTGCCCAGCCCTGAGCTCCTGATTGCAATGTTTGCAGTGCTCAGGCCAAAGCCACTGAAGGCTTATGACTCACACAAAGCCAAGCAAACAATCTCAGCTTTATTTATTCTCTGCTGCTGGAATTCAGCTGAAGCCTGGGAGAGGAGGAGGTTTGGGGGATTTAAATGGGAAGTGCCTCCTGAGGATGTGCTGCCCCTTGTATTTCTGGGTTCCCAGATGGAGGAAGGAATGATGAATCTGAGTCTGTGTTCTTAGAAGGCTCATTTATTATATTATGATTCTATATTATATTAAAGAATGCTATACTAAACTAGACTAAAGAATACAGAAAGGATACAGACAGAAGGCTCAAAGGATAATAATGAAAACTTGTGACTCCTTCCAGAGCCCTGACACAGCTTGGCCCTGATTGGCCAAAGAGTGAAAACAACTCACACGAAACCAATGGAACAATCACCTGTGGGTAAACAATCCCCAACCACATTGCACATGAGCTCAACACAGGAGAAGCAAATGAGACAAGAATTGTTTTCCTTTTCCTCTGAGGCCTCCCAGCTTCCCAAATTCTGGGCCAAGAGATTTTTCAGAAATTTGACTACCCATGGTGTGCCAGTGAGATTCCAGAGGGTGGGATGGTAGCTGAGCTGAGGTTCCCAAGGGCTGAACCCCTGAACCCCACCGTGTTCCTGTGCTCTGGAGAGGAGCCCAGCCCCTCTGCTGGCCCTGCCAGGCTGCTCTGTGCCAGGGGCAGCTCCCCCAGCCCTGTGCCACCCCCCTGCCCTGCCCACAGGAGGAGCCTCTTCCTGGGCCCTGCTCCTGCCTGTGTCCACACCAGCCCAGCCTCCAGCCATGCATGGCACTTTTGGGGTCTGTCACCATTGCTCTCCAGTCTGGGTCCCCAATCCTTCCCTGAGCAGCAGCAAGGAGCATTCCTGGCCCTCAGGCAGCAGAGGTGGCACTGCTGTGACCCACAGGAGCAGAGGTGGCATTACTATGTCACCCATGGGAGCAGAGGTGGCACTGCTGTGTCACCCACAGGGGCTGTGCTGGCCCTGCTGTCACCCACAGGGGCAGAGGTGGCCCTGCTGTGAGCCCCAGGTTTGGTCACTGTCACTCCAAGGTCACAGCACAGCACCAGCAGAGCCCTCAGGGGCTGTTCCCAAGGGATTTACCCAGAATTGCCCTTTCCTTCCCCAGATGGAGCCGAGCCCAAGCAGAGCTTTGCAGATCTGGGATTTAAAAGCTTTCCTGGTTTGGTTTGGATGTCACCTCCTGCCCTGGTGGGGCAGTGACAAACTCACCCTGCCCCTCTGGAGCAGCACAGAGCCAGCCCCATGGTGACTTTGTGTTCTGTTCTCTCCTCCCCAGGAACCCGAGAGCTGTGGGCACAGATGAGATGAGACCCAGGCCAAGGCAAGTGTGACAAGATCAGATTCCCCCTGTGCTGAGACATTCCCCAGTCTGGATTTCCCTGGCCAGGTGGGAACTTGGCTGCTCCATAAATCAGAGAGCATTTCTCAGCTCCTCAAGTGCTTTTATTGCCGTTCCTTTCTGCTTGAGAGAGATGTTGAACACACAGGGAGCACTGCAATGTTCTGTTGTCACCCCTCCTGATGCATGGCTTGCCAGCAGAGCCCCTTGTAGACATTCATCAAAGGTGGGCCTCTGGGTCCCTCCTGTGAAATGAGCTTTCCTTCAGCTCTCCCTCAGCAAAATCTGAGTTCTGAACTCCCTTGAAAATCCCCATTTCTGACTCTGTGAGCATATTGTTCCAAACTGGCAGGAACTGTTATTTACATCTTTTAGCACCAACAGAATGCTGAGCTATATAAACAGTGGTTATTACTAATCAGAACGTGCTGTTAATTAGGAAAAGAGACCCTCGGTTCTCTGTGAGCCTGAGTGGGATGAACTTTATTTCTATAAAGAGGATGAACTGCATCCTATCAAACACAGCATCTCCAAACAATGATGCTCCAAGATCTCTGAAACCTAATTTTGGCCTCCAAGCATTTGGGAGGAGGGTGGAGGGGGTTTGGAGCAAGCTGTTTCTTGAAATAAATAGCCCTGAACGTGCTTACAGCTCCTCAGAGGAAAATATCCCGAGGCAAATCCCCCTGTCCCGACTGGAAATGGGAATGCAGAGCAGAGCAGCCTCGTTCCTCAGGTTTAACTCCAAAATGGGATTTGGATCAGGGAGGGGATGGGGAGGGCAGAGCAGCTTTGGGCTTCATAACTGCTCAGATGAGTGAATTTTTTAGGATTTGTCACACACAGCTCATATCAAAGGCAAATGATTTAAAAGTCTCTGAAATTCCAGCAGAACTGTGGAAGGGAGGGGGGCTTAAATTCAGTTTACAGCTCAGTGCCTGTAGGGGAGCTCACCTCTCCACTAATCCGGGTGGTTTTTCACCCAGGACCTTTCTCCTGATCCCAGATTTGCCATCAGTGTGGAAACCTCCTCAGTCCCACTATAACTAAAACTCCAGAGGATTTAACCCCAAACTCCAGCCCAATCCAAGAGCAGATACATAGAAGAGGGGAAATGAAACCCCTTCATTAATGTCAGAACTCCCATTTGCAGCTGATTTTGTTACTGTGGGTAACGTACAAAACAGGCCTTTGATTTCCCTCTCTTCTGGGAACATTTTGGGAAAGAAAAAAAATCTTCCACTGAAACAATTCCTCTGATAGAAAGTTACACTTGTTGCAGCACTTGGTTTGCTTTCAGCCCCAGGACAAGCTCTGCCTCAGCAGAAAACTGATTGGATTTTCTCCAATTATCTCTTGCAGAAAACAAGGATTCCCAAACTGGCAGCTGGCTGAGCTGATGAAGAAAGCAGCACATTCTTGACCCAAATCAGGGAGAAAGCTGGGATATAAAGTTGGGATAGAGCTGACCCACCTGGGATAAAACTGGGATAAAACTGACCCACCTGAGATAAAGCTGACCTGTGCTGAAGGCTGCAGCTCCTGCTCTCCACTGCTGAGTGTCCCCCATGCCTGCAGCACCCAGAGGTGGCTCCTGGATGTGACAGGGCACTCCTAAATCTGCTTCTCCAGGATCCTGAGAACACTCCCGAGTCCCAATGAGGCCCAAGCTGAGGGAGGCTCCTGGAGCTGCCCTTGTGGCCCCAGCAGAGTATGAGAACTTTGCTGCTGTGAACTCCACCGGGGACACGGAGAGCGAGCAGCTGCAGGGCTCCCTCTCGTCCACCATCGCCCTCATCGTGGTGCTGGTCATCCTCTTCTCCCTGGTCATGACGTCCCTCGTCACCTACTGCTTCCACAAGTGGAAACTCAGAGGGAGAAGACTGCAGAAAGCACAAGAGGAGTATCAGAGAGACCAAGAAAAGAGCATTTGCCAAAGCACACCTGAACTTGTTTCATAAAAAGAGTAAACCAGGATCCACCATGAAGGACTCTTGAATTACCGAAAATGAAAATAATGAGAGAACTGCAAATTTGGGATTTCCAAGCAAACACATCCTTGTTTTATCTCATTTCTAAGAGTTGTTAGCAGTTTGGAGATTTCCTACAGCTTTATTATACATATATATATATATATTTATACATTTAGTCTCATTTGTGCAAAGTAAAACCAATGCAATGATGTATTTTTAATCTCTTCTGTCATTTTAATCCTTGCTGGGCAAACTGGCAGTGCCTGGCAGGGTGGGCAGGCCCTGGCACAGGTGCCCAGAGCAGCTGTGGCTTTCCCTGGATCCCTGGCAGTGCCCAAGGCCAGGCTGGAGCAGCCTGGGACAGTGGGAGGTGTCCCTGCCATGGCAGGGCTGGAATGGGGTGAGTTTTTAGCTCCATTTCAAACTTAACCAGAATTTTCTGTACATTTTTCCAGTATTTTAAGTATTTCAAATATTCCAAATTTCACTCTGTTGCTCTCAGTCTTTCACAGAGCCCCTGGAAGGTGAAGAGGCAGATTTGGGGTACCCAGGGGGGCTGAGCTGTGCTGGGGGTGCTGCAGCGAGAGGCTCCCAGCCAGGCCGCTCCCCCAGAGCTGCTCCTGGGCCACATTTCAGTGACATTTCAGTGCTCCCTTCACACCAGGGCTGTGCTGAGAGCTGCTTGTGGCATCCCAAGTGGATTAAGGACATCCAGTGTTAATGGAACTGAAATTCCTAAGGGATAAAACAGCCTAAACCCCTTTTTTAAAATTAACCACCTTTTTAAACCACCCATACCACAGAGTGTTTCTATTTCCATAGCCTGTCCTGTGATGTCACAGAGGAATGACAGATTTCTTGTGAGTAGCACATCTAAGTAATCTTTTCTAACCGAGTGATGGATGTAATATTAATAAATGTCATTGTTTTATAAAGTAGGAACCATGTGAAGTTGCCACCAGCCCCCTGCTCAAGTCTCCAGCTTGCTTGCAATTACCAGTTCTGCTGTATGTATTTTTAAACAAGCTATAATACTGTGATGATGCTGTAAACTTACCTCTGTAGGAAAAAATGTTCTATTTCAAAATGTCAGGATGAAGAATGTAAATGTTCTGAAAGTGCTATCAACAACAGCAACAACAAAAAAAGAATTTTCACAGAATATTCTAAGGGATTCTGTTACATGCTACAAATCTATTTTACAAGGGTATTTATGGATCATACAGCCTAGTCTGTGAGAACAGGACTATTTTATTACAGAATAAATAAATGAATAAATAAGCAGTGAATATCCATGCCCAGAAGCTGGAAAATGTTTGGTTTGTTTGTTTTTTTTTAAGTACCCTGATCAATTCTTTGGGTAATCTGGAAAATGGAGGACCCTGACAGAAGGAATCCACTCCCCCTCATCTCCCATCCACATCCTGGTGCTGTCAGTGCTGCCAAAGAGCTTCAAAATCAGTTGTGGAGAAAAAGAAATGGACAAAGAGTTGCATGAAACCAATGCAAATGTGATGTTGATAGGATTAATATCAGTGGGTAGGATTAATATCTGTGGATAGGATTAATATCTGAGGATAGGATTAATATCAGTGGGTAGGATTAATATCTGTGGATAGGATTAATATCAGTGGGTAGGATTAATATCAGTGGGTAGGATTAATATCTGGTTTGCCATCATTTGAAGGCAGAGCAGGCAGGAAAGCAGCCCTGGGGCAGGCAGGGCTGATCTGCACACTCCCAGTGCCTCCCTCAGGGGCACAATCAAAAGTCACTCTCTGAAAATCACATCCAGTGGTAATAAAATCACAGCTTGAGGAATGCAAGGAGATTGGAAAATGCTTGAAGAACGCAGAGCTGGGAGCACTGCAGCCCTTGCTGGAGGATGTGTGGATGGTTTGAAGTGCTCTCAGCTCAGGGTTCACTGAGAGCTGGGTGCCCTTGTCCTTGGTGCCAGCAGATGAGAACTTTTGTCAAGTTCCCAACAGGAATAAATGAGTTCAGCTCCTTTTCTTGGAACCTCATCAAATTAGCTGTGGTAAAAAATAGAATTAAAAAACCACCCAAGTCTCACCACACCCCAACCCTGCGAGGGGAATTTCTGAGGAGGCACTGAGGGACCCCAGGGGAGCCTGGAGCATTGCAGATATTCCTGGAACTTCAGGGAAATGTTCAGGATTAATGGAAAGAGGCCACAAAGGTGCTCTGAGGGCTGGAGCCCCTCTCCCATGAGGAAAAGCTGAGCTTTGGGAGTGTTCAGCTGGAGAAGGGAAGGCTCCAGGAACGTTCCTGTACCTGAAGGGGGTCACAGGAAAGGTGGGGGACAGCTCTGAGCAGGCCCTGAGGACAAGGGAGGGTGGGTTAACCTGCAGGAGGGCTCCTTTAGACCAGATACAAGAAGGTTTTTACACTGAGGATGGGCAGGCCCTGTAATAAAATTCCCAGAGAAGCTGTGGCTGCCCCTGGACCCCTGAAAACGTCCAAATCCAGGTCAGACCAGCCTGGAATAGTGGGAGGTGTAAGGTGGCCTTTGGGGGTTAGGTGGCCTTTGGAAGGTCTCTTCCAACTCAAACTCTTCTCTGATCCTACACTGGACCACTGGGACCACAAAGAATTTCCTCTACTGAGGAAATCCAACTTTAAATATCCCAGAATTGTGGGATGGTTTGGGTTGGAGGGGACCTTAAAGCTCCTCCAGTGCCACCCTTGCCAAGGTGAGGGCCACCTTCCACCAGAACAGGTAATTTGGGAATGTTCAGCTGTGTTGCCAGCTCAGATCCAGGGAGTGAATGCCACTAAAACCTCATTCCCACTCAGAGCTGCTGGGACTGAGCTGGAAGTTTTTCTAGAGATACAAATTCCCAGAGCAGGAGAGATGGCTGGAAAGGGGACAAGGAATGAGGGAGCCCGGAGTGCAGGGTGGTTTTTATAAAGCTAGAGCAAATGAAAGGGAAAGTTACAGTGCTGCAGTCCATGGGAAACTGATTTTAATGATAATGTGAGGAATGCAAGTTTCTCCAAAGGCTCAGTTATAAAATCCAACACCCCAAAAGTGGATATCAGCACACACAGAGCATGAAACAACTGAGATGGGAGAAACCTTCTCTGTGAGCACAGAGCAATGAACCCCACCACATCAGCAATCACCCAGAAGATGAAATCATCCAGGCTCTGGGTGCCATGAAAGCCACAAAGGCAAAGCTGCAGAGCACTTTGAAGAGGCAGATTGATTTGTTTCACAGCCACAGCCGCTTTTCCCAAGGAATCCCTCTTGAGCCACCCTGCTCCTTTCATGCCCCAGCAAGCACAAACCAGGCAGCAGATGAGCCAATATTCCTTGACCAGAGTTTTGAGGTTTCTTTGGATCAAAAGAAAAATCTCCTGCTGGAGGGAGGAGCTCCTGGAAGGGGAAAAAGGAGGATACGTCACCCACCCTCTTTCCCACATGGCAGAGTTTTGGATCTCCAGCCTCAAAAAGTGCAGGATTAGAAAATAAATTATTTAGGAGATCAGATCATCCATTCCATTGGCATAAAGAAAACACTCAGATCTCAGAGTCACTGCTGATAAAAGAATGAAACAACTGTAGTGAGCAGCAGGAAAATGCATCCAACAGCCATCAGCAAAATCTGCTTTGATTTTGCTGAGGAGTTACCTGAGTTCTGTTTGTAACATTTATGCAAACAAACGGGAGCTGTGCAGGCACTGTGTGTGAGCTCCACAGACAAACACTGTCAGACACATAACCCAGATAACTCACAGTTCAGATTTACAGAAAGGCTGACAGCAGCTGCAAAGGAATTTCAGTAGCTCCAGAGAGGTTCAGTGTTCTGAAAAACAGATATATCAACATGTGCATGGCAGTCACTCTTTGTGGGTCTGCAAGGGCTGAAATCTGTGCTACAAAATGGCAGTTTCCAAGGATTCAGTTCCTGATCACCCCCTGTACACCTGACAGCCCTTCCAAGGCCCCACCTGAAATTCTGGGTGCCTCTCCCAGTGTGTGCAGAGACTTCCAGAGGCTCAGAGAACCAGGGAGTGCAGAGCAAAACAAGGAACAGAGGTGGGGCACCCAGGAGGAGATTGGAAAGCAGGAGATTTAAGGGTTTAAACATTTCCAAGGATCCCAGAGCAACAGGAAGGAACAAGCAGAGTTTATTCATTATCCAAGTGCCCTGCAGGACAATTCCAAAGGGGATGCTGTTGGGGCAGTATTTTTGATGGACCATTGAAGCTGTTTGCAAGGACAAGCAGCACTGAGGAGCTCAGGGCTGGGCTGGGCTCCCACCTGGGCTTCACCTACTCAGGATCCACTCCCAGGGAAATCACTCTGAGCAGATTTTTAAGCAGCAGAAGGCAGAACTTTACTAACACTTCTGTTTATATCCCAGCATTTCCCTCCAGGTTTTCCATGGTTTGTGGGAAGGGAGAACAAGAGGCTAAACAGCTCTCAAGGACTCTGATAAACAATCCAGAGCAGAGGAGGGAAACAACCCCATGAAATACAAAGCCCCCTTAAGGCAGCAGTGAGGGCTCTGGTCCCAAAATGGGGGAAGAAAATGCAACAGGGGGATTTGATTCCATCTGCTTTGGCACAAAAATGCAGTGTGGGTTCACAGATAGGGATATCCCTCCAAGGTTTCCACAGAGATGGGAATACAGAGAAGTCAGGATATGGGAGGCTGAGGAGAGTCAGGCCATGGCTGAGCCCCTGCTCTCAGCTTTGGTCACAAAGGGCTGCAGAGGTGCCCAGAGAGCAGTACCAGGCTTTGGAGGCCACAGTGAGGATGATTTCACTGTCTAACCCAAAGATTCCCACCGTAATTCCATTTTATTTGGATGTGTACTGAACCCCAGATCCAGTCTTTGAACAACAGTGACTTCCTAAGCTTGAAAAACTACAACAAATTCCAAAGTATTTTCTTGCAATTTCTCTCCCAGTTTTCATCTGTTGCTTGTTTTTCTCTATCCTATATAGATTCCATGATTAATTTATTATCATTTCTCATCCCATTGGCACCCCCAGTCCTGCTGATTAATTTCTGTTACAACCTCATTAATTCCCTTCTATAAATACTTCATTTCATTTTACTGCTTTTTATAGTTAACTTTGCTTTTTGTCTTCCACCTGGGGCTCTCACTTTCAATTTACCATGAGGCAGTGGGCAAAGCCTGAGCTGAGATGCAGTAATTACACCTCCCTGCCCTGGCAAACAGAATCATTTATTTTCCTTATGGATGGAGGCAGCTGGGAGCTGCTCTGCAATCCCACAGCAATCCCCCAAAAAACAATTCTTCTGCCTCGCCAGATTAATAATGGAAACTGCTGGCTTCTGGAATTTGAGAAACCCATGGAGATGGATTACAATGTCCTGCAACATTTGCATTGAGGAGAGGTTGACTCACACCCCAGGCAGGCAGATCTGGTTCTACCTGCAGGAATATTAAAGCTGCACCCAATCCATCACTGCCACAGCAGCTCAGATCCAAAATCATTGGAATTCTGGAGCTGACTGCCCACAGGAGGCTCTCCCAGTTCTTCACCCACTGGAGTTATGGTCCATTCAGTCTTTCCATTCCTGACCCTTCAGCCTTTGCCACAAATCCCTGGGATCCTCTGAAGGTTTGGGAAAGCTTCTGAGTGCTTCTCCTAGAAGTGTGAGCATGTCCTGAAACAGAAAGCAAACATGGGATTATTCAGGACTGTATCCCTGCCATTTCTCATGGCCTGTAGCACACACCCAGCTCCTCAAGCCCAGCCAGAGGGGCAGCACTCATCCACACACTGGTGGGTTTGAAAGGATTCTGATTAAAAACTCTGGCCCAAAAAGCAGACTTCTTCCCTGAGGAGGGACAGGGAAAAGCAGCTGGCCTTGCATGGGGGAAAAATGGGAAAAAGTGAAGCCTCACCTGAGGCTGAAGCTCTCAGATCTTAGGTAGGGAGTGAGGAAGAGTCAAAATGCTGAAAACTGGAATTACACTAGGGAAGAAAGGAATGTGTGGTACAGCACAAACTCCCAGGTTGTTCAACATGAGAAGAGACCTGGGAGCTGCAGGAAGGCTCCTCCCTTCAGGCTCCCCCTCCCAAGGAGGGAGAGAAGAGCTCTTCCTTCAGGAGGATCTGTGACAGTGTTCACAGGGGTCTGAGGATGAGGGAAGAGATGAGGATCTGACTCCATGTTTCAGAAGGCTGATTTATTGTTTTATCATATATATTATATGAAAACTATACTAAAAGAATAGAAGAAAGGATTTCATCTGAAGGCTGGCTAAGAAAGCAGAGAATGGAATGATAACAAAGGTTTGTGACTGACCAGACAGTCCAAGCCAGCTGACTGTGATTGGCCATTAATTAGAAACACCCACATGAGACCAATCCCAGATGCACCTGTTGCATTCCACAGCAGCAGATAACCATTGGTTACATTTTGTTCCTGAGGCCTCCCAGCTTCTCAGAGGGAAAAATCCTAAGGAAAAGATTTTTCAGAAAATACCATGGCTGCAAGGATCCTCCTGAAGAGCAGCCACGGGAGGCCCAGGGAATTCTGCACATTTCACTGCTCCCCCAGCTGCTCCAGAGGCAATTCCTACCAACAAAGCTTCCATCTCTGGGACACTGGCACAGAGACAGGAATTGCAAGCAGAAATCTCAGAGTATCCCAGAAAAAATCCCAGTATTCCAGAAAAACCTCAGCCTCCATCAGTGTCCTAATGCAAGATTCCCAAAGGGTGAGCAAGGAAGCCCAGTAGGGGCAGTCACCCCCTATCACATCATTTAATTTGCCATTTCAGCTTGGACAGAAAACAAACTGGGGAGGTACAATCAAAAGGGACCCAAACCCATTCCAGGACAGCCTGGGAATGACCTTCAGCTTCCACAAATCAGCAACTCCAATGACTTGAGGAGAATGTTGGTCCCAAGCACTTTATTAATGAAATGGACCCAAATTCTATTTTGGTTTGCACTGATCTCAATGCCATAAATCAGGGAGAATCTGAATTACAGATTCTTTCATTACAGCACCTATAAAATGTAGCATGAATTTTTTTCAACAATAGTTGCTTACCCTGGAGTAAAACTGTTCTTCCAATTTCTCTTGGATTAAAGCACCTTCCAGCAGAGTCTTTTTTTGCCTGAGAAAGGCAACCTTGGCCAGCTCTGCTTCCTTCTGCTGGCAGCCAGGACAGGTTGAAACCTCATGGATTTCAGCTTCTGTCACCTGGAGGAGGAAACTTTGATGCCATGAGCAATGTCTGGCCTGGCAACTTTAAGAACAATAAAAAAAAATACACTAAAGACAAAAATTGGCTTTTTAGGCAGTGGTAAAATAATTCAGAGTCACAATTCCATCATCTATAACTGCTCCTATGCTGACTGTGTGCAAGGCTTTAAGCAGCAACCAGAGGAGTTATGATTATAAATTATATTTATACATTTTATAAATAAATTAAGAGGCAAATAAACTCTGGACCCATTAGTTCAAACATGCAGCTCTGAGCCAGGATCCAGCCCAGACTCTGCAGCTCTGTCTGTGAGATAATCAGTGCTGCCAGTGATTCCTGGGTCAGGTTATCCACCATGAAATCTTAGGCTTATTTAACAGCATTACACAAATCCCAGGGTTTGTGCTTTTATGAAATATCAATGGTTTTATCTGATCTAATTGACTCAGATTCCATCTGGCTCCATAAACACATTCAATTGCTACAAAGACAGAGGAATCAGCCCAAGGAAGTCCCATCCCAGGCCTCTGTCTCCTCTTCCCTGATTTCTCTGGACAAAAATGTTGTGGGGAACTACAACAGAACCAAGCAGATGAAGTCACTTTTCTCAGGGAATGTATTCCCACAATGGAAGACAAAGAAAGATAAAATAAAAAATTCCACTAAATTTGCAAGGTAGATTAACATTAACAGAAATTTTAAAAGCAGATGGCTGAAATGTCAAAATTGTTTTAAAAGACAGGAAGGCTGAAATAATTATCACATCAGAACTGACTTTAAAGTGTTGTTTTTAGATGCAGGGCTGAGGGGAGGAGCTGGACATAAAACCCATCCTGTGGTGGGAAAAAACCACTGGACTGGTGACAAAAAAAAAATATTTGCATAGGGTAAAGATGAGACAGAGGCTGAGGTCAGCAAGATTTTATTGGAACAGTTTTTATCAATATTATCTAATACCTGAGAAAGCTGGGAACACAGGGAGGTTTTGTTTTTGGAATTCTTCTAATCCTGGAGTCCCAAAGACTTCACAACAAATAATATGCAGAATAATTTGATAAATAATAGGAGCAAACACAATCAGAGAAAAAGGCTTTTTCCTCTAGCTGGCCCAGGGCTTCTTGCAAAATAAATTATGACCCCAGCCTTGCTCAATCACACAAATTAGGATTTTATCAGCAGACAATAGTTTATGGTGATTATTTGCTACCAACAGTTGTACAGTGATGTATTGTGACAGTGTTCACAGGGGTCTGAGGGTGAGGGAAGAGATGAGGATCTGACTCCATGTTTCAGAAGGCTAATATATTTATATTATATTATATTATATTATATTATATTATATTATATTATATTATATTATATTATATTATATTATATTATATTATATTATATAATATTATATAATATAATATAATATTATATTATATTATATTATATTATATTATATTATATTATATTATATTATATTATATTATATTATATTATATTATATTATATTATATTATATTATATTATATTATATTATATTATATTATATTATATTATATTATATTATATTATATTATATTATATTATATTCATACTAAAAGAATAGAAGAAAGGATTTCATCAGAAGGCTGGCTAAGAATAGAAAAAGAAAGAATGATAACAAAAGCTTGTGGCTGGGACAGAGAGTGATTGGCCATTAATTACAAACCACCACACGAGACCAATCCCAGATGCACCTGTTGCATTCCACAGCAGCAGATAACCATTGTTTGCATTTTGTTCCTGAGGCCTCACAGCTTCTCAGGAGGAAAAATCCTAAGGAAAGGATTTTTCATTTAATGTGTCTGTGACAATGTCTGAGAAATGAGAAGATTAAATCTTGGGCTGTCAACCCAAAACCTCTTCCAGAGGCCTGAGCCTGGCATCAGTAAGGTCTGCCTGCCTTGATCCTCTAATTATGGCTTTTTTCTGCAGTGGTTCTCCAGAATTTAGGGGAAATCTCCCTTTGCCTCCCCCAGTACCTGTTTCAGAGCCTCCCTGGTGTTTTCCAGCAGGATCCTGTTCATCAGCTGGGCAGGAACAGCACAGGACTGTCCTGGCTCAGTCTGCCTTGCTGGGGCTCCCCAGTGCAGCCTCCTGCCCCTGCGTGCCTGCTGCTGCTGCATGCTGCTGATCCTGCTGCTGCAGAAACGGCTCAGAGCTCCCAGCTCTGCCTGGGAGAACCCAGAAACTCCTGAAAGCAACAGGGAAAGGCATCAGTGGCTGTGCCAGGGACAGAGGAATGGCTGCTCTGCACCTGTGTGAGCTCCTGTGGGCCAAGGAGTGTCGGTTTCTCGGCTGTTTTATGGCCTGGAAAGGCCCGGGGTGGCCTTGGGCAGCCCGCGCTCCAAAGGACGAGAAGAGGCTTCAGGTTTTTTCTCGGTCTTCAGTGTTTATTAGTTTTTTATCTAAAAGATTTTCTCTTGGCCCGACAGAGGTCTGCACAGCAGCCAGCCATGAGCACACTGCGAGCCCCCGGGGCGGTCACTTATCTTTATACTCAAAATTATGTATACAATATTTACCTATTTTCCCCAATACCTTTCACCCTTATTGACCAGTGCACTTTTAGTAATAACCAATCCCAAAGTGCCACCACCACCACAGAAGATGGAGGCCAAGAAGAAGAAGAAGAAGAACAGGACACGCCCCAATTCCTCCATCTTACTTCTCCAGACCCCCCTGTACAGAAATCCTAAACCCTGTGTTTCACACTCCAATTAACTTATCCCTTCACCATTCACCCAGTGAAATCCTCCCATCCTCATACAGGTGTCGTCTCCCGTGCAGGATCAAAGTCCAGCCACCAGACACTTCTGGCAACATTCCAGGACTCCCGAGCCCCCCAAGGGTGGTCTCAGCCACTCTGCACATCAGTCCTGAGGTGCTGAGATCCCACAAAGGAGAGCCAAACCCTGCCTGCAGCAACGCAGAGCACGGCTAAACACAAACGGGGTGGCAGCTGTGGCAATCTGCACGGTAAATGGCTCTAAAATAATAATTTACACAAGTGGGGATAGAATCTGTAGGAACCTGCACAATAAATGGCTCCAAAATCAGAATTTAAACATAAATATGGATGGCAGCTGCAGGAACCTGCACAATAACTGTCTCTAAAACAGGCTCCAAAATCAGAATTTAAACACAAACGGGATGGCAGCTGTAGGAACCTGCACAATAAATGGTTCTAAAATCAGAATTTAAACACAAATGTGGATGGGAGCTGTAGCAACCTGCACAATAAATGGCTCTAAAATTCTAAAATCAGAATTTAAACACAAATGTGGATGGGAGCTGTAGCAACCTGCACAATAAAAGGCCCTAAAAAAGGCTCCAAAATCAGAATTTAAACATAAATGTGGATAGGAGCTGTTGGAACCTGCACAATAAATGGCCCTAAAACAGGCTCCAAAATCAGAATTTAAACACAAATGGGGTTGGGAGCTGTAGGAACTTGCACAATAAATGGCTTAAAAATCTGAATTTAAACACAAGTGTGGATGGGAGCTGCAGAAACCTGCACAACAAATGGCTCTAAAATCAGAATTTAAACACAAATGGGACAGCAGCTGTAGGAACCTGCAAAATAGTTGGCTCTAAAATCAGAATTTAAACACAAATGGAGTTGGGAGCTGTACGAACTTGCACAACAAATGGCTCTAAAAGAGGTTCCAAAATCAGAATTAAAGCACAAATGTGGATGGGAGCTCTAGGAACCTGCACAATAATTGGCTCCAAAATCAGAATTTTAAACACAAATGTAGATGGGAGCTATAGGAACTTGCATAATTAAAGGCCCTAAACAGACTCCAAAATCAGAATTTAAACACAAATGGGAGGGAATCTGTAGGAACCTGTACAATAAATGGCCCTAAAATCAGAATTCTAAACACAAATGTGCATGGGAGCTGTATGAACCTGCATAATAAATGGCTTTAAAACAGGCTCCAAAATCAGAATTTAAACACAAATGGGGATGGGAGCTGTAAGAATTTGCACAATAAATGGCTCCAAAATCAGAATTTACACAAATGGAGATGAGAGCTATAGGAACCTGCACAATAAATGGCTCAAAAATCAGAATTTAAACACAAATCTGGATGGGATGGGAGCTGTAGGAACTTGAACAATAAATGGCTCTAAAATCAGAATTTTAAACACAAATGTGCATGAGAGGTGTAGGAATTTGCACAATAATTGGCTCTAAAATCAGAATTTTAAACACAAATGTGCATGAGAGGTGTAGGAACCTGCACAATAAAAGGCCCTAAAATAGGCTCCAAAATCAGAATTTAATCACAAATCTGGACGGGAGCTGCAGGAACCTGCACAATAATTGGCTCTAAAATCAGAATTTACACAATTGGGGATGGCAGCTGCAGGAACCAGCAAAATAAATGGCTCTAAAATTCTAAAATCAAAATGTAAACACAAATGGGGTTGGGAGCTGCAGGAACCTGAACAATAAATGGCTCCAAAATCAGAATTTAAACACAAATCTGGGTGGGATGGGAGCTGTAGGAACTTGCATAATGAAAGGCTCTAAAACAGGCTCCAAAATCAGAATTTAAACTCAAATGGGATGGCAACTGCAGGAACCTGAACAATAAATTTGGAGCCTAAAACAGGCTCCAAAATCAGAATTTAAACACAGATATGGATGGGAGCTGTAGGAACTTGCACAATAAATGACTCCAAAACCAGAATTTAAACACAAATGTGGATGGGAGCTGTAGGAACTTGCACAGTAATTGGCTCTAAAATCAGAATTTTAAACACAAATGTGCATTGGAGGTGTAGGAATTTGCACAATAAATAACTCTAAAACAGGCTCCAAAATCAGAATTTAAACACAATGTGGATGGCAGCTCTAAGAACTTGCATAATAAATGGCTCAAAAATCAGAATTTAAACACAATTGTGGAAGGGAGCTGTAGGAACTTGCATAATAACTGGCCCTAAAACAGGCTCCAAGATCAGAATTTAAACATAAATGTGGATGGGAGCTCTAGGAACCTGCACAATAAATGGCTCCAAAATCAGAATTTAAACACAAATGGGATGGCAGCTATAGGAACCTGCACAAAAAATGGTTCTAAAATCAGAATTTAAACAGAAATGTGGATGGGAGCTGTACGAACTTGCACAATAAATGGCCCTAAAACAGGCTCCAAAATCAGAATTTAAACACAGATGTTGATTGAAGCTGTAGGGACCTGCACAATAATTGGCTCTAAAATCAGAATTTTAAACACAAATCTGGATGGGAGCTGTAGGAGCTTTTACAATAATTTGCTCTAAAATCAGAATTTACACAAATGGGGATGGCAGTTGCAGTAACCAGTAACAATAAGTGACTCAAAAATCAGAATTTAAACACAAATGGGGATGAGAGCTACAGGAACTTGCATAATAAAACACCCTAAAAGAGGCTCCAAAATCAGAATTTAAACACAAATGTGGATGGGAGCTGTAGGAACCTGCACAATAAATGGCTCTAAAAGAAGCTCCAAAGATGGGAGGAAATAAAAAGACAAAAGGTTAATGGCACAGGATAAACAGATTAGCAAAGCAAGCAGTTAAACACTATGACATTAAATAAACTGGCTGTCAATAATACAGATTTAGCACCTCACCACCTGAAACTGCAACTTGCTAAACCCAAATGAATTAATATATCAAGAGAGATCTCATCAATAACTCTAAGGAGCAATTTGTAAGAAAAATTAGAGGCAGTGTCCACTGAAGGCACTCTGGAAACACCTCCAATAAATTCCACAAACTACAGAAAGGCAATTTTTTTTTGGAGGAAATGCAATTAGAAAACACTTCTTATCTAAAGCTTCAACAATCATTTCCTAAATTCTTTAGAAGATCTTATTTCAAAAACATCATTCCCTCTTTCATCTTCCCTTATCCTTCCCAGTGGCACATAAAAATAAATAAAACAGAGATTAGACTTCAGCTGGGCGGGTTAGGATGGATTTACAACTTCATTCAGGGCTTTTGGGGAGATTTTCCAGAGGCTCAGAGCACAAGCAGGGCAGTATTTCATGGCCAGCAGCTCAGGATGGGGCTCTCCAGGTTTCCATGGGCAGATTTCCCCCAAAATCAGGCAGTTGGTGACTCCAAAGTGTTTAACCCCAAGGATTCACACCCAAATTCCTGCTGGGAGCTTGGGTTCTATCATTTGAACAACCCCTCCACATTTTCTCTTTTCAGGATTAAATTCAATTTCCAGACTTGGCATTCCAGTGCCACAACACAAATCCTCAAAAGACTGAAAAACTGGAATATAAAACTTCCCCCAAACTTCCCTGGGATTTATTTAGTCCTGAGTGCACAGGACACAGTTGTGGAATTCTGCAAAGAAACTGAGCATCTCCTCAGAAATCCAGTGTTTCTAAAGGATAAGGGAATCCATAATTAAAACTAAAACAGGCTTCATGGACAACATGGAAAATATGTTTAAGTTCAGAATTGAGCACCACAGAGCAATTTACTCCTCCTAAGAAGATGATGTTTCAAAATTATTAAAAAGAAAGACAATTTATAGACATATAACTGAGAATTAGCAACACCTTAAAATGAAATTTAATTTAAAAAAAATTCTGAGGGAGCATCAGAAATATCTGAGTGGAAACCTCCATTTCAGTCATCAGGTGATTTTCCTTACAAGAATTGTGTAAAAAAGTGGAAATCCTAAGATGATGTATCAAAATGATTAAAAGGAAAGACAATTTATAGACACATAAACAAGAATCAGCAACATCTTAAAAGGAAATTTAATTTAAAAAAATTCTGAGGGAGCATCAGAAATATCTGAGTGGAAACCTCCATTTCAGTCATCAGGTGATTTTCCTTACAAGAATTGTGTAAAAAAGTGGAAATCATGTGCCACTTCTGGGTTTAATCTCACTAATAAAGCAGGTTCATTTATGCTGAACACAGAATGAATAAAAAGATTAAAAAGTTACCATTGTGAGGGGGGAAAAAACCTAGAACAAAAGCATTTGAGTACTCAGAGGGAGAAGTAAAACACATCAGGTCCACTGAGCATTTAGTGACAGTTTAATACCAGCCTGAATAACTCACTTAAGGTTCTTCTGACATCCACAAGTGCAATTTTATTAAGAATTGGTTTCTAATAATGCATAAATCCTGTGCTGCCACACACCCACCCATCTGCTCATCTGCACTTCCAGACTTCAGAAGAAACACTGGCAAACACAGCAATTTTTAAACCTCACTGCACGACTCAGTGCTGGAGTTATTCCTCCACATTAACTCACACTTAACAGGATGTTCAGAAAGAATTTAAATTAGGGATCAAGGACTAGAATTTTTCTGAAAGAAACCCAAAAAAAGATGAGGAAAGTTTGTCTTTTAACTGAAGTATTTGCACACTCAGATCTCCCCCAGGCGTGGGAGGTTCACCTGCCCAGGGGATCTCAGCTCCTGCTTTGGGTTGGGTTTATTCCATGTAGATTCCCTGTTTTCCATGTGTGATCCAGACCTGCTGCAATGTTCCTTCTGCAGTGCACAGAATCCCTGCCAGTGCCCATGGCTGCTCCACAAGCACATTTTCTCATGTTTGTTACTCCAAATCCAGTGTTTCCTCTCAGTAAGGCAGAGTAGGGGACAAAAGCAGCCCAAGTGACAGCAGCACAGCTCAACCCCAGCCCCATCTCACCCAGGAAGGTCACAAAGCGTGGAATGTTTAGGCAGAAAAGCTCCACAGAGTGCAGGAAGCAGCCCAGGAGAGACCAGCTAACCCTCATGTCTGCACCCCAAACCCTGCTGAGGGAACTCAGTGACCTGTGTAGCTTTTGTAGGTTTTTTCAGTGACCTACGTAGGTTTTAACTCCAGCCTTAAGTGAAACATTTGAAATCCACCAGGAGGGAGGAAAAGAAGAAAATATTTATGAGTTTCCTTTTCCTTTGATGTTTAACTTTGATTTAACAGGGAAATTGGCAGGCATTTTGTTGTTTTTATTCCTTACCAGTACTCTATTTTAAAGAAGGTAAAAAGAGATAACTGTGAAAAGCAATAATCAATAACTGCTCTGCAGTAAGGTTTTACCTCTGCAGCTCCAGATTGCATCTTCATAATGCCCTAGATTGATTTTACAGTTCAGATGAACATGCTGACAGCCTGACCAAGAAAGACCCCTGCAGGTACCACAGGGCAGAGAAACAGGTTGAAATGTCAGGCTGTTCATCACAAACAGGAATTTCAAATGAGTAAAACTCCTCCAGCACAGTGAATCATCCCAGAGTCACACAGCAACCTGGGTTGGAAGGACCTTAAAGCCCATCCAGTGCCACACTGGGACACATCCCACTGTCCCAGGTGCTCCAAGCTCCATCCAACCCAGCCTTGGGCACTGCCAGGGATGGGGCAGCTCCAGCTCCTCTGGGCAACTGTGCCAGGGCATCCCCACCCTCCAGGGAACAATTATAGGAGCAGGGCAGAAAAATAAACAGGCAAAGCATTTGATGGAGAGGCAGCTGGTGAGCACAGCACCAGCCAGGGCGTTACAGAGCCCCACCTGAATTCTCAGACACAGCCAAGCTGAAGAATTGCCTTTTCCTGAGTACATTTTAAAGATGACTAACATGGAGCAATCTCTGTGGAACTGAGGATTTACACTCATGTTGTGATGCATTTGCCTAATAACAGCTCGTGCTTCCACACTGGGGTGCAGGGACAAAGAACTCTGATGAAAATTCCTCACTTCACCTGAGGCCAGCATGTTTTCCTTCTTTCAGCCCACAAAGAAAACCATGAAAAATAAAAATGACATTCCAGAGTGTTCCTACAGGCAAAGCAGAACCTTTTGCTCCCCCATCACATCTAACCCTATTAGCAGTAAGATGAGAAGGAAAGTCTTGAGGCAACAAAACAAACCCCAATTCAGAGCACCCTGTGTGCTCAGTGATTCACTGAGCTGAGTGTTCTGAGGGGACTCACTGTGCAGCAATCCACTTCCAGGTGAGCTCATCTGCTGCACTAAAAAAACATCTCCAAGCTGCTAAAACAATACAAGAGTTGGGGGCTACCATGTGCTGAAGGATTAAGTCCAAGAGAAGCATTTACAGATATCAGAAGAATTGCTGTGGCTATTTTGTGGTAATATTCTGCAATTAAAAAATGCAGAATATTATGATTGATTTGGGGATAGCTGATTATGATTGATTTGGGGATAGCCTGGCTGGGTACTGTGCTTGCATCAAAGAAAAGCAGAAACCATATTTTGTGCTGCTCATATGGATCATTGGAAGCACCAAAGTACCTGAGGCTGCCACAGGGACAAGTGACAGGAGCAGCAAGGACAAGCCAGCTCTGCATCCTTCACCTCAAGATCATTTGCTGCTCCAGCCTCAGTGCTCTCTCTGACTCCCCCTGCCCTCAGCACCCACCAGCCAAAGGCACAAGTTCCCTGGTGAGGAACTGCAGGGATCTGCCAGGGATTCTATGAATAAAATCCTCTGAGTGAGTGCAACTTCCAAGGGAAATCATCCCAACCTTCAGCTGTGGCTCATCCTCCCCTCAGTGCCTCTGAGCCCACCAGGTCCCGTTGTCTGTCTCCAGGAATCAGTCACAGGGCTCTGGTGTATTTTGGGAAGATTCTCCTGTAGGAGCAGCCCAGGATGAGCTGCTCCACACTGCCCTGACTGCAGAGCAATGCAGGAGATGAGCCAGGAGCCCCAGCACTGACACTGGGGAAGGAGCTCTGCTCTCACCAGCCTGGCAGGTGCTGCTTCCTTAGGGCAGATGGGTGCTCTGAGGATGCTGGAGCACAAATCCCACACCATGAAGGGCCCAGGCAGGAGGATCCCTGTCCCACAGTGACCTACAAAACTCCAAGTGTGCTCACCTCCCATCAACATGGAGATTGAGGAAGGTTCCCCGTCTGCTCCCATTATTTTTTGCTCAGTTACAGCTTTTTTGCTCTTTTTTCTTAATTAAAAATAGCATCTCTGACCCACTTTTTGACAGACTTTAGCAGGGCTTGCATCCCACCATCTGCTCTCACAGTTCCTTGCATAACTGGTACATGGAAATGGATCCTTCCTCCCTCCTTTCCCTTCTCCTCCTCCCTGCACTCCATCGTTATTTGGGTAAAGCTGCTCCATTGTTCCTGCCAAAATTGGAGCCCTACTGCCTCCCTCAGCTTGGGAAAGGAACTAGAACAGGGCAAACAAATAATTCAATTATCAATACTGTTGGTTAACAAGGGGGAAAACCTGTGTCACACAATAAATTCTGAAGTCATGTTTATTTCGGAGGGGAAAATGCCCAAATTTCCTCTACAGCTGGAGAGAAAAAAAACTGAATTAAATTAAACAATTAAATGTCAAACATGGGGACATTTTTGAATTTTGTGGTAATGCCTCACCAGGATAATGTCACTACATGGGGGGAGCATCAAAGCCATGTGTGATATGGGAGACAAGCTGCACTCCAAGAAAGCATAAAAGAGAAACTTTGCACTTAATTACTTGGCTAATTAAGCCAGGCTAATTAGCTGGCTTGATTTAATCGCCTGTGTATAAAATTTAAGTCAAGTTTACATCTCCTTCCAAAAGAAACAATTACAGGCTCTGCTGAAGTTACCCAACTCACCAGCAGGAGTTGTGATGGCAGATTTGTCTGGCCTAATCCCAGTGTCTTTATTTTTCAGATCAATCCACTTTCCCAGGGCATCAATCCATTTTCCTATGGCAGCTCTTTCCACAGCTGCAGGATCCACTGCTTCAGACTCCTCCTCTGCAAGGAAAAAAGGCAACTTTGAACACACATTGTGAGGAAAGCAAAGTGGGTGGCAAATAATCCTCCACTTGAATGTGCCAGTTCTCCCTGCTAGGGAGGAGAAACCCTGAGCCACAGCAATACACAGATGAGGCCACAGATTTCAGCTCCTGCTTTATCCTTCCTCTGCTGCAGCTTTGAGGTCCTACCCAGCCCTCTTCAGTATTTTAAATCATGGAACTATCCCATGGAAAAATTGTTTTATGGCCCAGCTACTTTTCATTCATGGTAAAAAGTAGCTTGGAGAACTGTTTTTTAAGGTGCCAACAGAATTTCAGCATCACAAGGTTACTAAGGAAGGATTTCTATGGCCAAGTCCTTCCCATGGAGCTGTCTGAAGCATGGATCTGGTGGGCACTCTGCACAGCAAGGACACTGCATGCAGTTTTCACATGTTTATTTTCACTGATCTGAGTCCCCAGTGCACTGACAGGAGCTGTGGAAGGCAGGCCTCAAGCAGGGAGAGCTCTGCATACCTGCAGCACTTTGCCCTGCCAGTGATGCTGAGCTTCCCAAAGCCTCTGACACAGCTGCCCCCTCCACATCCTCTGTGGAACACCAGGATCCAGGTGCTTCACTCTCCTCCTCCTCGCTAAAGGACTCAAAGGTGTCTCCTGAATAGTCCAAGGCAGAGCTGCTGTGACTTTGGCTCCGCTCCAGCCCCTTCCCATGGCTCCTGGAGCTCTCTGCTGGGGCAGCTGCCATGGGACAACACTGCAAATAAAAACAAAAACAAGGTCAGTTTCACAGGATTACTCACCGCAACATGGGAGGTACTTTGGGATGTTACAGCCACATCACACCAGATTTAACCACCACAACAGGTGGGTAAAATCACAACTCAGTCGTGACCAAGCCAAAGCATGGATTAGAGCAGCACACGCTCAGATCCACAGGGGAAATGTACAGAACCAACTAGCACTGAACAATAGCTGTGAAATCTGAGCGGCATTCTTTGCAAATCTGTAGTGGATTACAGTAATGCTTGGATTAAATTTTTCATTAAAAAAAAATCAAATTTTCCCCTTTCTAGTATCTTAAAGGAACTTACAGGAAAGAAAAGGTAAGACTATTTACAACACCAGGCAGCGTCAAAACAAGGGGGAATGAGCTGAAATGGAAAGAGGATGGTTAAATGAGATAGTGGGAAAAAACCTTCCACCATCCCAGGCTGCTCCAGCCCCAATGTCCAGCCTGGCCTTGGGCACTGCCAGGGATCCAGGGGCAGCCACAGCTGCTCTGGGCACCTGTGCCAGGGCCTGCCCACCCTGCCAGGGAATAATTCCTAATTCCCAATATCCCATCCATCCCTGCCCTCTGGCAGTGGGAGCCATTCCCTGCGTCCTGTCCCTCCATCCTTGTCCCCAGCCCCTCTGCAGCTCTTCTGGAGCCCCTTCAGGCCCGGGCAGGGCTCTGAGCTCTCCCTGGATTCTCTCCCTCAGCTCTCCCAGCCCGGCTCCAGCGCTGCAGCTGCTCCGTGCCCGGCAGCTCCCCCAGCCAGGGCCGTGCCCGCCCCTCACGGGCTCCGGGAGCTGCTCTGCCCTTCCCTCGCTGCTCTCAGCCCTCTTGGACGGGCTCTAAGCGCGGCTTTTTCCCCCTGTAGCCCTCAGAACGTCGCTCCTTACCCCGTCCCCGCTCCCCCGGGCGGGAAGGGGCGGCCCCGGGAGCTGAGGGCGGAGCGGGGCGGGGAGTGGAGCCCGGGCCAGCCGCGGTTGAGGCGGAAAATCCGGCCCCGAGATCCTGCCGGGCTTGTGGGGTCGGTGTTGAATAGTGCCGGGCTTGCGGGGTCGGTGTCGAATGGTGCCGGACGTATGGAGTTGGGGTTGAATGGTGCCGGGTTTGTGGGGTTGGGGTTGTGCACATCCCGTCCCAGCTGAGCCCCACAGCGATTCCCCCCGGATTTGGAGAGGGCTCTGAGGAGCTGGAGCGAGTCCGGCGGCTTGCAAAGGGTGAGGGAGCAGGGCTGGAGGAGCTGAGCTGGGTCTTTATTCCCCCCTGGGTGTGTTTATCCCTCCCCTGGGTGTGTTTGATCCCCCCTGGGTGTATTTATTCCCCCCTGGGTGTGTTTAATCCCCACAGGATCCCCACATTGCACAAAAAGCGATAAAGAGGTGCCCGGAGCTGTGGCAGCGGCTTGTGGTAAAAACACCTCACGGCCAGCTACAGTTCTGCCACAAGGACGCAAAAGCCTAGAGAAACACTAGGGGATTTTTAAATTTTTTTTTTTTTTTTTTTTAACTTTAGGACAGTGTATTACACCCAAGAAGATGAAGGCAGATGGCCTTGGATGTGACACTTCATGGAAATGAGATGCAAAAAGTATTCCAGGGTATGAAATCTTTCCGTTTTCAGGTACAATTTCTATAGGTTATATCATGATGAAAGCAACTCTTCTCTATTCTGGGATCTTGCTTTAAAATCGCTATTTCAGGTTAGCTAATACCACTTTCTGTTTTGTTTTGTTTTGGGGTGTTTGTTTTTTGTTTTGGGTTTTTTTTTTTTGTTTGTTTGTTTTTATTGGGATTTTTTGCAGATTTTTGGTTCTTGTTTGAGTTTTTTGGGGATTTTTTGTTTGTTTTTAGGTTTTTTTTTCATTGAAGTCTTTTTTTTTGGCAAGAAAAGCTGATTCTCCACTCCTGGGATGGCACAGTGTGTTTGCTGTCACTGGGGTTTTATCCTTATGCTGAGTTTGGACTGCCTGGCCAAAGGACAAGAGATTTTGTCTTCTCTCACATTTGAAGCGCAGCAAAAGTGATCTTGTGTCTCTTGGAACAGAGAACTCTGTGCTGGTCTCTACATTTCATGTAAGAAGGAATGGGCAGCATGAGATGGATGCAGGAGTGTAATAAATGCATTGATGCAGTGGTGAAATAAACAGCTCTGCACATTGTTCAGGGTGTAACATTCACTTCTTTGCTGAGTGAGCTGCTTGGGGCTCGCCCTTTTCTTGTAGTTTGCTGCAAGAAATTAAAATAATTGATGTGGGATAAACATTTCTTGTACCTTTTCCGCCCATCCAAAGGAAAGCAGTGATCAGAGGGGTGTGTGAGTGGAAGGGCAGTGCAGGAGCCAGCTCAATGCCAGGAGCTTGTGGAGACAGGAATCTGGAATGTGGAATTCTGGAATTCTGTACAGTTTGGATCAGCCAGACCTGCCTTGTGTCCTAAACCTCTCCAGCCCAAAGTTCACCTTGCACTGGCTGCTCTGAGGTGTTTTCATTCTCAAGAAGATAATGTGGCAGCCAGGCTGAGGGAGGTGAGGAGCTGGAAGGATCTAGAAGATAAAGAGAGATTTCATGGTCTGAGTTAAAAACCACAGGGAAACAGGGCTGGGAGAAACATTTCCTTTTCTTTAAAAATCTAATCATCATGCACAGAGAATAACCCAGAATAACTGAGAATAACCCAGATCCCCACAGCTCCCACTAAATGCTTTGATTATTTATCATTGCCCATTTTTTATGGAAACAGTTGACATTAGATTATTAGTGACCTGGGTGGTATTTGATTTTTTTCCCCTTGGAGGTTAAAGACTTTGTAGTTTCCTGTTCTAGGTCCTTTTTAAAATTCATTTTAGGGCATGAAAAATATATTGTTCCGTCAAGTTTATTTCTCTGACATTTATTCAGTGCAGAGTGTGATCCTAATATTAAAGGTTTTTGATTTGAAGCCCAGGATACAGACAAGGCTTTTCAGTGGTCTTCCCTAAACCAGGACATTTCATCACTGCCTGGGAAGTTATGATGTTGGAACAGCATAATTATTTGAAGGAGTGTTTGTTTTTCAGGGATTTGTGGGTGATATTAGATGGCTCAGCTCAGTTGTGTCACAAGGTATTAAGGTTTCTGCCTGCTGAAGTCATGGAGCTGGGCCTATATAGAGCCATAAATAATATTGTGGGAGAGCCAGTGACAGACTTTGACTCCAGCTCAACTCTTTATTACTTGTTATATTAAATTTAAACACAATTGTTGAATTCCTTGCTGTGGGCAAAATGCTTTTTGATGTCTCCTTCTATTAAAGTTGTAATATCCCTTTTAGCCTGTGAAACTCACTCTTGCCAGGTGTGTTTCTCCAATAATTAATGATGCTAGCAGAATTAATTGGGCTGGCACCACAGGGTTGGGTATCCAGTTGGGAATTATGGGGTGAGGCCAGTGGAATTAAGCACATTTTGATTGTGGGGAAAGTTCATGGGGCTCAATAATGAGATGCTCGTGGGCATTACTCTGTAGGAAAGGGCAGATCCAGGCTGGAACATTTTTTTAACTCTGGAAATATGAAGGACAAATGCAAGAACTGTTAGGAAATTTGAAAGCATTTGTTGACAATTTAAGATACAGTCAAGGTTCTCCTCTTTATCAGCACAGAAAGTGCTGCCAGGGAGCCCCCAGACACCATAAATCATCCAGGAGAGTGCAGAGGCTGAGAAGATTACAAAGGAAAGGCTCTGGGGCAGGCAGCACCCTGAGAAGTCATTGTTTAGGGCCTGCTGTATTTTAAATGGTCATTTCAGCTGCCATTAACTCCCATCCCTAATTAGAAAATGGATTGATCTTTGCTGGAGACTGGCAGGTGTCCCTGGCACATCAGAGCTCTGCATAGCAATGAGATGGTGAACGTGTCCACTGAGTTTCAGACAGGGGAAAAACAGAAAATCCATATTTCAGGCAGCTGTTGTTAATTGTGCTTTGGGATTGGTGTTGGAAGCAACACTCCATCAGCAAGGCCATCCCTGCCTTCCTGATTTTCCTTGTGCTTTAAACTGGAGAAATATCCTTCCTCACCCTGTCCTAAGGAGGTGGGAAACAGCAAATTTTATCTTCCTCCTTTGTGCCTGCAGATTTCCTCCTGAGTCCTCTCTTCTCACAGAATTTCAATAACCCGATGGGAAAACATCTGAAAATGCAATAAAGTTCATGAGGCAGCATTATCAAATCTCCATTCACAGGGATGGATGTCCATGGGTATGGAAACATCCAGCTCCTCAGTGGACACTGAATTTCTAATTCCCATCTTCCCCAGCGGCCTCAAATCTTTTGTGTGTGAATAACTCAGTGCTGCTTCACCCCAGCAAGGTGTGAATCTGGGAAAAGCCCAGGTCCTGCTGTGCCAGGGACACCCAGAGGGGTTGGTTTCTAGCTCAGTTTGGTTGTTTGTCTGCAGGTTTGCATCAAGAATTATTTTACAGAGTTATTGTAGGTGATTAAAATAGCTGGATGTTGGAGAGCAGTGGTTTTTCCTTGTTTTTCCAAGGAATATTACAGCCTGAACATGACATTAATTTGTAGGAAAGAGGAGAATCAGAAACCTGTCTAGTGAAGGCTTGAGGTTCCTTCATTTTCTTCTCTCCTTTTATTATTTTTGCCCAGTGATTTCCCTGTGGCCCATCCTGCTGAATTCCAGTGCATGGCAGTGGGAAGGGGTTCCAAAGGGATCACCAAAGGCATCCCCTGCTCCTGGCAGATCAATACTGGACTTATTGATCAGTTTGCTTTGGTAACAGGTTGACTCTTTTGGCAATCTTTCAGGATTGGATTCAAACCAATGAGTTACTTTGCCAGTTCAGCAAATGCTTTAATTTAGAAATGGCAGCTTTTCATACTGACTGTGTGCTTAGCCTAAAAACACAGAATTTATTCATTCCTTATTCATTTCAATTTCTTGAAGCACTGAAGTGCCCTACACCTCCTGTGGGTCATAGCAGCAAGGGATTTTCTGTTTTCCTTTCCAGTCCTTTGCTGGTGGAATACTATTTCTACTGGAGAGCCTGGACTGATTTTGTAGTTCAGAGGACTTTTCTAATCTCTCCTGAGCTTAAGAAGATTGCTCATTTCTGAGGAGTCTCATGGTCCTGGGGGCAGGAACATCAATGCTGCTCTGAGCATTTCCCCTCTGGGAAGGAGGTGACTTGTTTTCAGGGATTATATTTTTTTGGGAAAGAACTTCTCCCTTCATTTTCTGGGACTGTTTGATAACTCAGAAAACAAACATTAATTTGAAGTTTGGCAACCAGTTTGTGCCACTTTTTTGTGTAGATATTTGAGGACTTCAGTGTCCTAATCTGATGCAGATGCCCTCAGTAAATGTAGCCCCTGTAATCTTAAATAGTGATTTTATTGGTGAACCAGGCAAATTCCTGGCTGCTTTCTGGAACATTCCTCAGGTTTCTGTGCTGAGTAATGCTGCAGCTACTGAGTAAACCTGTCCTTCCCTTTGGTTATACACAAAACAACTGTAAAACTGGTAACTTCAACTCCTATTAATAGAATGACCCTCAGGTGTCAATAATCCCAAATTATTTCAGGCTTTTAAGAGTTCCTGTTAGACTTGGGAGCATGCAGATGCCTAAAATGGCCTTAAAACCCAATTAAGAGTACAAATGGGAAGACAATTTGTACTGACTCATATAATTTTGAAGAACATTTAAAACACTGATTACTCTCCAAAGACAGGGAAAATAAGGGTGAGTGCTGGGACATCAAAGGCATAAAGAGTAAATGGCTCCTGTAAGGGCAGAGTGGCAGCCTGGATTCTCATTGGGGCTGTGACAGATGCTTGTTATTCATTATTAACCTTTGCTAATTGTCTAATTGCTTGTGGTATCATTGGGAGTGAATCACCTTTCTCATCCTCAGTATGAGACCCTCACAAGTCCTGTGCTTTCCCCCCAAGTTTCCTGAGCTCACTGGTGGATATTTGTGAAATAATTGTGCTCCATTTGAGAGGCTGAGGCACCACAGCAGGAGAAGGTTGGTGGGAGGAAGCTGGTGGGGAGTTGGGCAGGCAGGTGAGACACTGCCATGCCCAGGAGATTCCCAGGTGTGGGGATGAAGGGGATTTCAGGGTGCAGAGCTTCCCAAATGTTATAGATACATATTAAAATATTGGCTTTTTGCAAATATTAAAATGGATTTTATATGTGTGGTGTTCAAGTAACTTTATAATAAAGTTTTTATTTCTGTTGTTAATTAAGCTTAGTGAAATAGCTGATATCAGTGTGCCTGTGTTAAAATGCTGCTGGGATGGGATAACATCCAGTGAACACAGGATGAGGACCCTGCTGCAGATATTCCAATTATCAGCACTCAGTGCCTGAAGGCAGTGTGGCCCAAAAACAGGAGATGATAAGAATGAATTAAAACCACAAGCAAGGAATCTGCATGCTCTAAAAGGGTGGAATCAAGGAGAAGCCATGCTAAACAATTCTTGGAACATGTAAGCTAGTTTGGGAAGAAAGTTTACCATAATTGTTTATGAATATGTAACAGGCTGATGCAATAGAAATGGGATATAAAGGGTGTTCCCAAACTAGCAGGTGTGCTCTTGGCTGATCCCACAATAACCTTTGCTCTGTGGTCCTTGTCTCCTATGGTTCTTTATTAAACTTTTTACATTTTCCCAGGAGAGTGAATGTGTTTTTCACACAACGCTGTCAGAGCCAGCCCAGGTCTCCTGGTGGGGACCACAGAGATCCCTCCTGTGTGTCTGAGATGCTTGAGCACAGCTGTGCTCATGGTCCTTCCATCTGATATCTCACTGGTATCTCACTGGTCTCTGCTGGGACAGGGAAGCAATCAAGGCCAGGATTTGTGTCTGAGAGTTCACCTGAAGGCTCCTGCTCTGCTCAGGCCATGCAGGGGGAGCAGAGGCTGATTCCCTCTGACTCCATCCTGAGCCAGATTTCCTGAGCTCTGCCTTCCCAGCCTTACTCCCTGAGAGCTGCCAGCCCACATCCACATCCACAAGTGCCACTGAGCCTTCTTGAGCTGTTTATTGAATTTCTGGAAGTATCAGAAAAGCACTAAACCAACAGCTCAGCTCAGCCCTGGTGTGTGCTCTGAGGTAAATCACCTATCCCGTGCCAGGAGACCAAGGCTCCAGTAAAAAGGAGCTTGATGATCTGATTCTAATTAGTTTCTTGATTTAATGGCAGTAATTTTCCTTTCATGATGGTTGCCATTGCCCCAGCTAGCAGGGATAATAGGCCTGGTTTCCTCACAGGCTCATTTCTGATGCAGCCTCGGTTGAATCTTAAGCAATAACAACCAGAAGCCCACAGTTACTTCAAAATTATGGGATTTCAGTGGTTAAAAATGTCATGTTCTCTCACCTGAGTTGTTGACTGGGAATTGCCAATGTAAGAAAATGAACAGTCATAAAATTAAAATATAGTTTGAGTTGACTCCAATTCCTTCTAAGATGATCTTTTTGTTTCCTTGCTGATTTAAACACCTGCAAGTTAAAGTCCTCTTGAAACCAGAAATGGGCAAATAAAATTTTTAAGGAAATTAAACAGCATGGGATGGGATGTGTTTACACCAGTAGAAAAGCAGAATGACTCCACAGAAGATAATGAAAAACAAGGGAAACAAATGGACTGGTCTTAATGACCTGATGGGTGAAACTTCATTTAAGTAACATTCAGTTTTGGTTACCTGAACCAAAAACTGAATGTTTTGGTTCAGTTAACCAAACTGTAATTTTTGTCCAAAATTACACCTGAGCTGCAGAGCTATCAAAACTTGCAGCTTTAATTATTTTATTTTCCTTTTTAACTTATAAAAATTTCATTCTCCACAGCTGGATTAGAATGGGATGAGGGATCTTCACTTTTCCCCCTCTGTGATTTGTACAATCCATGGATGGATTCAGCTGGGGAAAGTTTTCTGAAGGTTTTGCCTGGTTTGAGCTCCTTGCCAAGCTTTACTCCCTTCAGGAAGAGTAATTCTACATCCCCTGCCTTTGTCCTGCATTAAATGGAATTTCCCATTATTATTTCTTGCACCTATTTACCTTTCTAAATTCTTCAAACCAAGGAGTGCTCACAGCTCTGAGGCCTTGAGCTCTCCAATTCCTCATTCACACAACACCTGCTGACTCCTGTGATAACTCAAAACCCTCTGCTGGATTATTCCTGAATTTTGAAAAGCAAAACACATTCACAGTCCTCTCTTAGTTATGAATAATAATAATCCAGACTCTGATCCTCTGCACACTTATTTATGTGTAAAGGTGTAGCCATATGTGTAGTGCCTTGGGAAAATAGTTTATTAAAGAAAAGCCAAATTGATTCTATGCTGCATTTTCTGTGATGTTCATTAAATATTTGAAGTAAAGTACTTATAAAGAATGTATGAAGATGCATTTTGAATGAAAATGCATAAATGGAGAAAACACACTGGGATGTGCTGATTGTTTTCATTAAAACATGAAGTGTGAAGATGTATTTCTGTTCTGCCAGGAGTTTGTGCTCAAATGTTCTGGAAGGTTCACAGCTCCTGAACATGTTCCCATCCTGCACAGCCCCAGACACACAGGATTTGTGAAGAGCTCTTCTGTTTGAGAGCTCTGTGACAAGCAGCCTGAGTGCCTCCAGCAAGGGATTAACCTGAAGAACAGAACACAGCCAAGAACAAATCCCAGGCAGAGCAGAGAGTGAAATACCAAAACCATAACTGAGACCCCAGGCTGACAGAGCAGGATGGGCCAGTGAGGCTGTGCCACCATCAGCATGGAACAGCAGCAGTTCTGGTGCTTCAGTGCATTCTACCCCAATAATAAATAATAAAATAAAATTAAATTGCTTGTCCTTACAGCAGGACTTGTCACTGTGGGCCCTGGCAACAGCAGAGAGCATCACACACCAGGCTGCTGTCTAAAAACTCAGGAGTCCAAACTTGATCTCAGCTGGGAGAATCCCAGCAGCTGCAGGAGTTTTATTATTACTTAAAAGCCAGGCTCTTGTTTCAGCTTTATTCCCTCCTCTCCCTAAATAAAGGGAATATTGACAAAATCTCTGTGTCTGGCTGGGTCAGCTGAGGGCAGCTCCATGGAGTGCTGGCTGTGGCTGAGGTGCCAGTCCCGTGGGGGCTCTGGAGATGCTGCTGTTCACCAGGATTGTTTTTGGGGTCACACCTGAGTCCCAGCCACAGAATAATCCTGGCTGGAAAACCCTCCAGGCTCATCCATCCACTGAAATTCAGTCCTGTCCCACTGCTGCTCCAAGGCTGGCTCGTGGGGGCTTGTGGTGTTTGTGAGGGTCCCAAAAATGAGGTGAGAGATGAGAATTTGACTCCATGTTCTCAGAAGGCTGATATTATATTATATTATATTATATTATATTATATTATATTATATTATATTATATTATATTATATTATATTATATTATATTATATTATATTATATTATATTATTACATTACATTACATTACATTACATTACATTATATTACATTATTACATTACATTACATCATAATATGTGTTATAATAATATATATTATATAATAATATATATTGTTATATTATATATAATATATAATAATATAATAAAATATAATTTATATTATAGTACATTATATTACATTACATTATATTATATTACATTATATTTATTATATTTATTATATTGCTATACTAAAATTATGCTAAAGAAAGAGAAAGGATACATTAGAAGATTCAACAAGAATGAGTAATAAAAATCCCTGACTCAGAGTCTGACACAGTTGATGGTGATTGGTCATTAATTAAAAACAATTCACATGTTTGGATAAACAATCTCCTGACCACATTCCAGAGCACCAGAACATGGAGAAGCTGAGGCTTCTCACCTTCCCAGGAGAAGAAATCCTGGTGAAGGGATTTTTCAGAAAATGTCACAGTGACAGGGGCTGGCACAGCTGCTGCCAGCCTGGGCTGCTTTGGAGACAAAAGCAGAATTTCCTGCCTCTCCTCAGTGACCTCCAGCACCAATTCCACCTTCCCTTCCTGGTTCAAACCAGGTATTTTCACCACGTCCCTGTGAACACTTCTCACTTGGTGTACACATGGAAATAATGCCAGAATTTAGATTCTTCATTTCTTTGAGTCCTGGGATTCTCTCCCAGAATGGCCTGGAGGTTTTCTCCTTGTGCAGTTCCAGCTGCTGCTCTGGGGGTGATGTCCGTGTGGGATTGGCTGTGTTTTCCTGGTTTCCCTGGGCATTCTCAGCTTTGTTGAGTTTTCCACAGGCACAGCTGCTGGTGCTGCCATTTGGGGTCTTTTCAGCCACATCTAAAACACTTCCCCCTAATTCGTTCCTGGCCTAGGTCACCTTATCAGTTCTACTATCACACCCAGGCCTCTTGTTGCAATGATATATTCAGTGTTACTGGGACAAAAAACCCCATTTTAGTATCTTTTATTTAGAAAGGAAAATAAAATTATGGAGTCACAGCAAGTGTTGCTTGTGGACAGGGCTTCCAATGGCTTCAGGTGCCTCTTCATTATTCATTTTGCATGTTTATCACTGAAGAGAAAGAATTACAGGTGTCTTGAGTGCCATCTGTGTTCAACTTCTGGGTAAAAGACACTGTCCTAATGGCAAAAAAGTAATTAAAAAATGACCTACTTGGCTTTTCTGTTCTTATGGCAGAGTGGAGGTGAGCTGGAGCATATGATGTTTTTAAGAAGTTATTGAACCACTCCCTGGCCGGCCCTTTCACCAATATTTTTGCAACAATTTCTGATTTTTAATTTAAATCTTGTGTAACAGCATGGCCTGGTGTGGGAGCCCGGCAGGGAAATCTTCAGGTGCTCCCATTTGGAATCTGCTTTGCTGTCCCTGGCCCCAGGCAAGGACAGAGCTGCTGCCCTGGGCTGGACACTGGTCAGTGAAATGTTCTTTATCCTGGTTTGATCAGCCCAGGGGGACGCTGAGGCAGAGCTGGTGGAGGAGCAGAGATGTCAGGCTGTCTTGGGCTAAATCAGGCAGCTGATTTAGGAGCATAAGGAGATTAATGTCCAGTGAAGGTCTGGAATAGCAGCACATCCTCAGTGCCCTGGTTTGCACAGCTATGGATTGGCTGGGGGGATGAAGGGAACTTGCCCATTCCAAGGAAAGTCAGTAACAAAATATTATTTCCACTGTTCCTCAAGCTTTCCTCTTCTCACAGGACAGCTTCATCATTTATCCTTTTTCCATGGGTAGAAATTCAATGTTTGAAAGGCAGAATGGGGTCTGATCTGTCTTTTACAGCCTGCTAAAATAAATCCCCAGATCTACACAACCGACATTTTCTAATATTCGAGTTTTAATGCTGAGGCTTGAACCCACATTTATTTATTAACCACAATACATTAACAACATGCATTTAACAGTTTAATTAGAAGCACCTCTTCTAAAGCCAGTGCATTTCTGCTGGGAAGGAAATCAAGGATATCAGAGTGCTTCCAAAGCCTTCAGCATCTGCTTCCCACTAGGAGAGGTGAATTCTGTAGCATCAAACCTATTGCTGTGCTTCTCCCTGAGTTCATCTGTCTCCAGCTGGATGCTCAGAGGAGTTGTTGGGTAATTTACTCAGTCAAATGTGCATTTAAGGCTTCAATTCTTCCTGGAGGTAGAGCCCCCTCATTCTGGATTTCACAGTGCAACAGTAGAGAACTGAAGATGTAAAATGGAGGGCTTCAAAATGTGCTTTGCAGTGCTGGTTAACTCTGTCCACATCTCTGCAATCCTTCAAATTTACAGAAACAGGGTGGAGTTAATGAATGTAATGATATTTTTTGTCCTCCTTCCCAAGAAACTTTGTCTTCCAGGAGCAGCTGAAGCAGCAGCAGTGCTGTGAGCTGTGTGAAGCTGAGTTTCTGGATTATTTTATGGGTTTCTTTATTATTTTATGGGATTATTTACCATAATGCAGCAGCCAGGGTTCTGCTCAGCCACCCAGAACCATTCAGCAAGATCAGACTCAACATTTGGTTCCTCTCTCTTGTCCTGGCTCCCTGGGATGGATGAGGGCTGTGCAGGATGGAATGCTCCAGAGCATTGTTATCACACTGAAATAATGGGAGCTGTGCTGGTGGCAGGAATTAGTTTTATTTATTTACCAGCAGCCCTGAAGAATGTGAGGATATTTGTTGTGTTAGCTGTGCTTGTCACAAAGAAACAATTCCATGCTGACTGTGATAAACCTGAAGCCATTGTTCTAAAAGATGGGCTGGACCTGAATTTCAGAGACGGAAGAATTTTAATTTCTCAGACACTGAGAGGCAAAAAAAGTTGTGGTTAAGTTTTACAGCACATTTTGCTTTCCTTGGTTGAGATTTTTCATCCTGATGAGATAAGCTTCCTTTTTAAGCAACATTTCTCTCTTTCCCAACACATCCACTTGGGAGGTTTCAGCCCCTGGGCTGCTTGATAATGAGATTGCAGATGTTTGCTTTTTTAAACAGATTACTGAGGTGGCTGAATGTGATATTGAGATTTAACAGTTGTTATTAGGACTCATCTTCCTGCAGGTCTGGGATGGCAATTTCAGTTTAATCACTGCAACCCAGAGTTATGAAGTTCAGCTAAAATAACTATTTGCAATTATGTGGCTAAAGCCTCATGAGAGAGCTAAAACTCACTTCAGACTGAGATCCAGTAAACAAATTTCCAGCCCTTCCCTTTCCTTACAGGATCCTTCTCTGCAGAGCTCGGGTGTTTGACACCTCTCTGGTTCAGAGGTGATGGGGCCAGGCTGGACAGGGCCTGGAGCACCCTGGGGTGGTGGGAATGTCCTTGTGGAGACAGCCAGGAAATGCAGATGTTGAAGATTGCAATGCAAGATGTATTCTATTACCATCTGTATGGCAGGTTATCTTTTGTCAAGTGGGCAGTTTGCCTTATCTCTCTCTTTGAGTGACCACATTCACACCTCCCTGGGAGGGGACATTGCTGATAACAGCTGTTGAATGTCACTGCATGGCTGATAAGAACTACAGCATCCCACTGGGAGATGTGAGCCCAGAGGGAGGAGCCAAGCATTCCTACCCAGATATAATCCAGAGGTTTTGAGACACCAGCACGGCTTCTCCACTGGATTCCCCAGAGGAACAGCAGCTGCCTCTCCTTCCACTGGATCTTCAGAGGAAGAATCCATCCTTCTCTACAGGATCCCTGCTCCAGCAGAACCACCCCTGACACTGCAGGAGGGCTGAGCCACAATTCCAATGGGACTGCCACCAACACCCTGACCCACAGGGTGTCAGGTTGGGTTCTGACTCTGCCAGTGTTGTTCTAGTACTGCATTGTTTATTTTATCCTTTTTTTTTTTTACTTTTCCCTATTAAAGAGCTGTTATTTCCTGCTCCCATATTTTTCCCTGAGAGCCCCTTAATTTAAAATTTATAGCAATTTGGAGGGATGGGGAGGGTTTACATTTGCCATTTCAGGGGAGGCTCCTGCCTTCCTTAGCAGACTCCTGGCTTTCCAAACCAAGCCAACAGAGCATTTAGCTCTGGAATGCTTGCAGCAGCCCTTAGCAAGGGATTTTAAATTATCTGACTTTAAAATATGGCTTGGTTAAACTTCCTGGCTGGTTATCTCTGCTCACCTGAGTGGGGAGGACATTCAGAAAAAACCTTCTTTGGCGGAAGCTTGTTGTAAGGCACTAAATGGTTGTTCAGTTGTTGTTTTACACTGAGTCATTGGAGATTTACACTGAGTAGTCTTTATATTGCACTGAATAGTTTGTTTTATCACATGGTTTGGTTTCCCCTCTCATGGGATTCCCCTCTCTTACCACAAGGTTTTCCCCCTCTCCCCACTACCCCTTACAGAAGCTCTGGCAGATTTTCCCCATTTTCCTCTCTTCTCACTGGGATGTGTTTTGCCCTTTCCTTTTGGGGTCTGAAGGAAGCTCTGCCTGTCAGAGCAGAGTCCACCTGAGCACTCAGTGACTGCCCCACATCTGGAATGAACCTCTGGAGAGCAGCACTGAGCACCTCCCTCCCTCCCTTACCCCAGGAAAACCCAAAGCCATTTTCTGCACACAACAGTGAAGAGTGAGGAGCACTGTGACTGTGGTCACAGGGGTTTTCAGGTGAAGGAAGACACGAGAATGTTGACTCCATGTTCAGAAGGCTTGATTTATTATTTTATTATATATATATATTGCATTATAACTATACTAAAAAGAAATAGAAGGAAAAGGTTTCCTCAGAAGCTAGCTAAGCTAAGAATAGAAAAAAATAAGAATGAATGATAACAAAGCAGCTCTCTCAGACTCTGTCCGAGATGGCTCAGTCCTTGATTGGCCATTAATTATAAACATTCAAGATGGCCCAATCAAAAATCCACCTGTTACATTCCACAGCAGCAGATAACCATTGTTTACATTCTTTTTCTAAAGCCTCAGCTTCCCAGAAGGGAAAACCCTAAGGAAAGGGTCTTTAGTCAAAAAGATGTCTGTGACAGAGCACTCCCTGCTGACCTGTGGGAAATGGGACACTGTGTATGGGAGGGAAGCAGTGCTGAGCTCTGGGTGTCCTTCAGGCAATTCCATCAGGATTTGGGGTGGCCTCTGGAGCTCTGCCCCCCCTGCATGCCCACCCTGCCCCAGGTGCTGAAATCTCTGCTGTTCTCAGCTGCCCCACAGCCCCCACCTGGAACAGCCTGGATTCCAGCACAAAGGAACATCCTCTGGATTTCTGTTGCTCTTTAAACCCCAGAGCACGACTGAAACTTCAATTACTGAGGCAAAGACCTTGGGGAGCTTCAAATGAGGATTAGACAATTACCTGAATAAGAATGGGTGAGATAAAAAGATAAAAGCTGTCGAGTTCCCTGCATCTGCTTATCAATTCTTCACCAGCATCCAAGGAAAGCAGAAATCCCACAAGCACTGGCACCAGTGCTCTCCTGCAGCGGTGACTTTGGGGTATCTCTGGGTTGCTAAGAGATGTTTTGAACAGCCCTCATGTTTCAGGTTTTGCACTCTCTGCCATCCAGGCTCCTTTGTTGTGGGAAGAGATGATGCCTGAAATAGCTCAAGCCCTTGGAACAAGAAGGGTGTTGCCAGTCATCTGGGGCTTAGCTGAGCTCCAGATAGGTCGATTTTGCTCATATTTTTAAATTTCTGCCTAATATATGTAGCAATTATTCCCCAATGCCTGATGGGAAGGGAGCAGGACCCCAGCAGTCTTGGCACTGCACAAATGCTACAAAATCTGGAGGAAAAGTTTTGGTTTTAGGTTTGTCTTCCCCCAAGTGCCTGATAGTGAAATATCCTTCTGAAGGGAGCAAAGAGGTGCAGATCTCTGGTGAAAGCTTGCCTTGGTGTCTGAGTCAGCTCCTGCAGTGCCTCTGTCCAGGTTCTGCCTCCAGGGAGAGCCGGAGCTGGGATACCCAAGTGCAGCTGGAGTTCATGGAGGCTTTGTGGTTCTCCTGCCTTCCCAGTTCCCATCCCTGAGCCCAACTCTGTCCCAGCTCTGTCCCCCTGGGCTGTGCCAGCCTGGCTCCAGATGTGTACCAGCATCCTCTGGGATGTTTCCCAAACACATCTGTCTGTTTTCCCCTCTCAGGACAGCCCTGAACCACATTTGTGGCTTCCTGGGCACTCCCAGTGCCAGCAGCACATCCACTGAGGTGTCTTAGGGCACAGGATGTTATTGGGGTGTGTGTTCTGTCCCATCTGTCAGAGCTGGGGCAGTTCCCTGCTGTCCATGGGCAGTTTTTCCTTTCTCTCTCCCACACCAACCCTCCCTGCAGGAGATCTCTGCTGTCCATGGCCACTGAGTGTCCCTGCAGGGCTGATCCAATGCCAGCATCCCATGGGGAGCTGCTCCGCCCAGGGGAGGAGCCAAGCATTCCTGCCTGGGCACAATCTGAGCCTGGCACAGCACAGCAGCCTTTGCCCCCTGCATTGCCAGAGGAGCAGCTTTCTGCTGCCCTGCGTGGCCAGAGGGAGCCCAGGCCCATCTGCAGCAGCCCTGGAGCTGCAGAGGAAAACTCCCCCCTTGTGCAGGATCCCTGCTGCAGCAGAGCCACAGCTGGCACTGCAGGAGGGCTGAGCCCCCATGGCATGGGGCTGGGACACCGCCCTGGCACACAGGGGGCAGGGCATGGTCTGACTCTGGCAGTGGGGTTTTGTACTATTCCACTTGTATTTTAATTTTCCTTATAAATAACTGTTATTCCTATTCCCATGTCTTTGCCTGAGAGCCCCTTAATTTCAAAATTATAATTATTATAATAATTATAATAGTATAATAATTATATAATCATATAATAATATAATTATTATATAATATAATAATTATATTATAACAATTACAATGTTATAATTACAAATTATATATATATATATATATATATATATATATATATATATATATACATATAATGTGCTGTTTGAGGGTCTCCAGAATGAGGGAAGAGATGAGAATCTCGACTCCATGTTTCAGAAGGCTGATTCATTATTTTATGATATACATTATATTTAAAAAATGCTATACTAAAACTATACTAAAAGAAAGATAGAAAGGAGACATCAGAAGGCTAGAAAAGAATGAATAATAAAATCTCATGACAGACCAGAGTCCTGACACAGCTGGACTGGGATTGGTCATCAGGTAGAAACAATTCACATGACAGCAATCACAGATGCGCCTGTTGCATTCCACAGCAGCAGATAATCATTGTTTACATTTTGTTTCTGAGGCCTCTCAGATTCTCAGGAGGAAAATCCTAGCAAAGGTATTTTTCAGAAAATATGTCCATGACAATATAATTATAATTATATATTATATAATATTGTCGATTGTGTAATATTTATATTATATAGATAATTATTTAATATTTATATTATATATAATTATTTGGAAGGAGAGGATTTATATTTTCCATTTCAATGCAGGCTCCTGTCTTCTTTAGCAGACACCTGGCTTTTCAAACCCAGACAGTGAGTCAGATCCTCCCGAGGCAAAAAGAGGCTCCTTCTTCCCAAAATGGGGATCCTTTCCCAAGAAATGGGGAACACATTTCCCTGAGGTTGTGTCACCCCAGGATTTGTGGCACACAGGAACAGTTTGGGTCTCTCCAGCAGAAAGAACTGAAGCACGCACAAAATCAGGTGAGAACAATGTTGTTCCCTCTGGTTTGTGAAATGCCACTCACTGAGGGGCTAAACCCACAGAAATAACATCTAACAAAATCCAGTTATTTTAGATAAATCTCTATCTCAGTTACCTACAGACAGCCTCTCTCACTGTTCCCCTCATTTCATGCATCATTGGCCAATATTCCCATGCAGCCATCTCCTAATAGAAAGGAAAGATTTCCTCCTAGGCGAGGGGAAGAGAAATGAAAATATTATTTGCCTGCACAGATCATGTGGAGCAGGGAAATCAGGTGGGATTATTTATTCAGCAGAAGAAGCAGGAACACCAATGACAAAGAAAAATATCATTTATAACCCAGGAGACACAAACACTTTCCCTACCTGTGGAATCTTGCTTTTATTTGTAGTGCTTGTGGCACTGATGCGTTTATTTAATTCCAATACTGATGTAAATGTGATTTCCTGTTCTGTTGTTATCACTCAGGCAAACTTCAGTGTTGCTGGATGGGCGTCTTTGCTCCTGAATTCTTTTGTGTTTGCAACTTGAGTAGTTGTGTTTATCTCTGAATAATTGATTGCAATAATTGTCTCATTGATCAGGGCATCCTGCCTTTCCCAACTCTGGGGTTCCTCTGGCAGGGATTTCTGTCTCCTTTAAGCCCTCCCAGCACCCTCTCCGTGGCACTCTGGTGTCCTCAGCAGCTCAGGGACATTCCCATGCAGTGTCTGGGTATCTGAGCTCATTCCCAGCAGCTCCTGTGGCAGCCAGGGCTCAGCTCCCAGGGGATTTCCAGCCCCAGAGGGGTGTCAGGAGGTGCTGAGCCATCTCCTGCAGGCAGCAGAGCAGCTCTGATCTCATCCTGCTGCTCTCCACAGCCCCAGCCCTCACTGCCACCTTCTGTAGGGCCAGCTGGATTCTGTGAAACTCCGGATTCACCCCCCTGAAAGAGCCAGGAATTATCAAATTATGACTTTTTCCCTACAAATGAGGCCACTTGGATATAATAGGAGTGTAACTGTGGGACTTGGTGCTCACCACAACTCTGATGCAACACTCTGAAGTAAAATAAATCAGTGTAAGGTCACTTTTGTTTATCCAGAGTCTGTGAATGCCAGAGAATTACAGGAGACATTTCCAAACTTTTGATTTTTCCAATCTGCTGTTGGATAGGCAGCACTAGGAGGGGGAAAGCTCCAGCATTTCCTTCTATAGAGATAAGATTTGTAAGGGCTCTGCTCCTGCTGGTGACACCTGTGGAGTCCTTTTAACAAGCCAATCCCTGAGGATTCCCAGCTGGCAGGAGCTGCTAAAACACTCCAGCAGTGACTTGTGGATTTTGACAACTCCTTCCCATCAGCATCCCACTGGGAAGGGCCTGGCTGCAGCCAGGAGCTGCTCCTCAGGAAAACTGCTTGGAATCTCACTTTGTTCTTCCCTCACCCTTTAATTCTTCAGGCATTTGCAGTGTCCAGTTATGGGAAAAAAGGAAAAAAAAACACCACCAAGCCACTGGAAGAGAGGAAGCAACACATTTGTGGTTTATTATATTTGTGTAGCATCTGTACTGAATTACATTTCAGTGAAATCAGAGCACTGAGAGTCCATGAGGGACAGGGCAGTTTCACCATCAATTTCCTGATGGAAGTGAGGGGTTAAGCCCAGTCCTGCTGTGCTTTACAACCCCACAATTAAAAGCCCCACAGAGGCACTGCCCTGTCCCGAGCTGCTGAGCAGTGACAGCCACAGAAACTGAGCCCAAATCTCTGAAATGTCCCCAGAGGGTGGCATGGCAGCCTGAAAGGACCAGGGGAGGCTGGAGCTTGTTTTCACAGCGTCAGTCAGGCCTTGAGCAGGTGTGCAGGCACCAGGATCTCACATTAAAATAATCACAGAATGACCAGCTTGGAAGAGACCTTCGAGACCATCGAGTCCATCCCAGCCCCAACCCCTCACCCAACCCCTGGCACCCAGTGCCACATCCAGGCCTTGTTAAACACATCCAGGGATGGGGACTGCACCACCTCCCTGGGCAGCCATTCCACAACTTTATCACCTTTCTGTAAAAAACCTTTTCCTGCTATCCAGCCTGTATTTCCCTTGGCACAGCTCGGGGCTGTGTGCTCTGGCTGTGTCAGTTCCTGCAGACAGAGCCCAGCCCCAGCTGAGCACAGGCACCTTTCAGGAGCTGTGCAGAGCGATGGGGGCACCCCTGAGTCTCCTTTTCTGCAGGCTGAGCACACCCAGCTCCCTCGGGGGCTCCTCTCAGGGTTTGTGTTCCCAGCCCCTCTCTCTGGATGTGCTCAGTGTCCCAAGGTCCTTCCCAAGCTGAGGGGCCAGAGCTGGGCACAGCACATTCTTGTGGCCAAAATGCAGGACTGGGAACTTGGACTTATTAAACATCATCTTATTGGACTTTGCCCATCCATCCAACCATTCCAGGTCTCCCTGCAGAGCCCTCCTACCTTCAACAGATGGACACAGCTCCCAGCTCAGTGTCGTGTCCTGGTTTGAAAAGCCAGGTGTTTGCTGAGGAGGGCAGGAGCCTCCCCTGAAATGGGAAATGTAAACCCCCTCCTCTGAATTATTATAATTTTGAAATGAAGGGGCTCTCAGGCAAAGGTATGGGAGTAGGAATAAGAGTTCTCCTCATCTGCAGTTACTAAGTTCTCTCCAGCATCCAATAGAGAACAAAGGTTGGTCTTTCCCTTCCTTTTCCTATTAATGTATTTGTAAAACCATTTTCTATTATCCTTTACAAAAGTTGCCAAATTAAGTGTGAACTGAGCTTTGGCCTAATTTTTCCCCTACATGCCCTAGCAACACCCTTAAATATTTCCTGAGAGACCTGACCCTCCTTCAAAAGATGATACATCCTCTTTTTATTCCTAAGTTCCTTCAAAACCTCCTTGCCCATCCAGGCTGGGTGTTTGCCTCATCAACTCATCTTTCAGCACACAGGGACAGTGTGATCCTGTGCCCTCAGGATCTCTGCTTTGAAGCACACCCACCCTTCCTGATCTCCTTTGTTTTTAAGGGCTGCTTCCCAAGGAACTCTCTGAATAAGTCTCCTGAATAGGCCAAAGTCTGCCCTCCAGAAGTCCAGTGTAAAAGTCTTATTGATGTTCCTCCTCATTTCACCAAATATTGAGAATTCTATAATTTCATGATCACTGTGCCCCAAGCAGCCTCCAACACCCACTTCTCCCCCCAGCCCATCTCTACTTGCAAACAACAGGTCTAACCTAGTTCCTCCCCCGTGGGCTCACCCACGAGCTGTGACAAAAAGTTGTCCTCCACAAACTCTAAAAACTTCCTGGACTGCCTTTTTTCTGCTGTATTGAGTTCCCAGTCAATATCTGTCAGGTTAAAGTCACCTACAAGAACAAGGGCTGATGGTCCTGAAACATTCTCTAGCTGTTTATAGAATGAGTTCTCCACATCCTCTTCCTGGTTGGTGAGTGATAACAGACTCCCAGCAGGATGTCAGCCTTGTTTGCCTTCCCCCTAATTCTCGCCCAAAGGAATTCAACTTCATCATCATTAATTTCAATACCCATGGCATCCAAAGCCTCCCTAATATAAAGGAGCACACCTCCACCTCTTCTCCCTTTCCTGTCTCTCCTGAAGAGCCTGTAGCCATCCCGTGCAGTGCCCCAGCCATGTGAGCCATCCCACCACGTTTCCCTGATGGCAATTACATCACAGCTCTGCTGTTGGACCATGGCCTCCAGCTCTTCTTGTTTGTTACCCATGCTGCATGCACTGGTGTTACTGGGCTTGCAAGGGTCTTCCAGGGTGAAGAGAGAGACGAGAATGTTGACTTCATGTTCAGAAGGCTGATTTATTATTTTATTATATATATTACATTAAGACTATACTAAAAGGAATAGAGAGAAAAGTTCTCAGAACCGTACTAAGCTAAGAATAGAAAAGGAATTCTAAACAAAGGAGCTCTCTGATTCTGTCCCAGAGAGAGCTCGGTCTTTGATTGGCCCTTAATTGTACACATCTAACATGGCCCAATCCCAGGTGCACCTGTTGCATTCCACAGCAGCAGATAACCATTGGTTACATTCTTTTTCTAAAGCCTCAGCTTCCCAGAAGGAAAAACCCTAAAGAAAGGATTTTTATGAAAAGATGTTGGTGACACACTGGTGTATATGAACTCAGCTGGGCTGCTGATTTCACCCCTAACTCATCCTTACCCCCCTTGGGCCTGCTTCCAGCCAGCCCAGCTGCATCCCCTACCCCTTCAAACCTAGTTTAAAGCCCTCTTAACAAGTTCTGCCAGTTCATGAGCTAAAATTCTTCTACCCTTAACAGAGAGATGGAGCCCACCCAGTTCCAGCAGGTCAGGTGCTGTAAAATTGCCCTGCAATCAAAGAACCCAAAATTCTGCTGATGACACCAACCCTTGAGCCACTCGTTGACAATGTGGGCTCTCCTAATCCAAGTTTAAAAGCCCAAGAAGATACAGTAAGTTCTAAAATGGCACCTTCAGAGCTGTAAAAAGCCAAAATCAAGGCACAAAATTGCTCAAGATTGAAAATTTTTGTTTCAGTCCCAGAGAACTCCTTAGAATGATGAGGTGGGATCTAGCTGAGTGAAGCACCCTCAGACATGAACAGCTGGGACAGTACAGGGTCAGCCAGTGTCACCCCGATGGGGACAGTGCAGGCCCTGTGTCCATGGGTTTTGGGGAAAAGAGGGGCCCCAAGGGCAGAGTGGTCATTGGCACCC